>NC_139948.1:4734575-5274575 GCF_963454915.1 Gymnoscopelus microlampas
CAAAGGTCCGTTTCTCAATGGATTTGTCATCTAGGAGGTTTATTAAACAAATTTAGCCGGGGTGTCTTTTTTAAAACGGCGGGGAAAATTTGTGAGAGACCAAAATCCAAAATGGCGACCGTGAAAATGAACTTTTTAATGGTTTAACCTACAAAGATGTACAATACATGGTTTCAGAGCTTATTTTGGTCAAGGAATACATATTTGGCGTTTATATAATGATTTGACCTATCGTTGACCTTCGAATGCAAAATGGCTGCCAATTATGAGCTCCAAAAGGTTTTTTTTCTTTTTTCTTTCAAAATCGTCACAGAGCCTTCTTATTAGGCTCTAATGAAAGCTCTGCTCATGATGAGTTGAATAATATACAGTATAAGTACACAGAAGTAATCTCTGAGGTCAATAAAGTCAATGTTTGTGTGTAAACAACAGTTACTGAGTTGCAGTTTCCCATTAAAGAGTGTAGGCTACTGAGAATATGGTGTCCAGTTCATCCCATCACATTTTCATAATGAACCAAAAATAAATTAGCACTATAGCCCAACATAACATAGTATTCTGTAGTCAAAGCTAGAAAGGTTAGTTTCTTGAGGTGAATTTAAATGTCAACTCATTTGTCACCCTTATTTTATAGTATTGCTCCCAGTGTTTCCTGTCTGTCTAGTTACTTTTACCTGCCTTGTCTAACCAGTCCTGTGATTTTGTCAGTGTTTCCACCTGTGTCCTCCTAGTGCCCCAGCCTATCCCTGTGTTGATTGTCTGTTGAGTTCACCTGTGTCCTATTAATCCCTGTCTATTTAAGCCCTGTGCTTGCACTGTGTTTATGTTGGTCTGTAGACCATTGTCATGTGAGGTTGTTAGTCCTTGTTTTTTGTGCTCAAGAATCTTGGCCATTTGATTTTGGATAAGAACCTCTCTCCAGAGCAGGATGCACCGCACGCCCCATCTGTAGTGCTTTCCTCGTAGTGTTTGGTCTACCAACCCCTCCACTACTACCCCTGCTGTAATCAGAGTGTCTGCCATTCCAGAGCCATTGAATCGCTTGTAGATGGCATAGATGGATGACATCAGCTGGTGGAAAGGTGAGGATTGGGAGGATGTCATTGAACATTTCTGGATTCTCTGCCTTGAGCTGAGTGAGTGTCTTGTAGATGCAGGTCACCAACAAGAAAGGAGAATGGAATATTCTTCTGCCGCATGGCCTCCACATGTTTCTCCATGATTCATTGAGTCATTCACCACTGCTTGAAGGTTCATTGTATGTTGTGTGGTAATCAGGCTTGCTCTTGTTGGGTGGTGGATGACAGCAGGACTGGGCGTGGTCTTGTACCATGATTGTCTACACAAGACAGTGCATGTATCACAGAGCGAGCACACTGCAGAGCTCTGTTATCAACCTGGGCGTAAATGTCCATGGCATGACAAGGAGTAAAGATCTGGTAGACACTCTGCACAAGAGCGGTGTCTGCAAAAGCTATGCAGATACACTGCTCCTCTATGACCATTGGGCTCTGATGGATGTGGAGGCATCAGCAACCTGCCCACAGGAGATCGCAGAAGCAAGCCAGCTATTGTGATCATCCACAATGACGACTTCAAGATTGACACTATGACAGGTGAGTCTACAGGAGTCCATCGAACAAATGTCATGTACATGCAGCCAGAGAGCTATGAAAAGAAACCAGGTGAAGAGACTGCTGAAAAGCTCACCAAGAAGAAGGAAATCTCTGCACAGCTAAAGCAGAAGTGTGCAGAACTAACAAAGGTTTGCCAGTACAGATGCCCCCCTGGTAGCAAGAGTGAGCCACCTGCTCGTCCCAGGGTAGATCCACCAGTGGATGGGTCAGCTCCACAGCGTGCTCGCTCTGTCATGCACTGTCTCTTGTAGACAATCATGGAACAAGACCACCACCTGAAGACCAGTGAGTTCCAGGATACAGTGGTGCCCAGTCCTGCTGTCATCCACCACCCAACAAGAGCAAGCCTTATTACCACACAACATACAATGAACCTCCAAGCAAGTCAGTGGTGAATGACATAATGGTGAAACATGTGGAGGCCATGCGGCAGAAGAATATTCCATTCTCCTTTCTTGTTGGTGACCATCCAGAAATGTTCAAGGACATCCTCCCAATTCTCCACCTTTCCACCAGCTGATGTCCTACATCTATGCCATCTGCAAGCGATTCAAGGGCTTTGGAATGGCAGACACTCATAAGTCCAAGATTCTTGAGCACAAAAAACAAGGACTAACAACCTCACATGACAATGGTCTACAGACCAACATAAACACAGTGCAAGCACAGGGCTTAAATAGACAGGGATTAATAGGACACAGGTGAACTCAACAGACAATCAACACTGGGATAGGCTGGGGGACTAGGAGGACACAGGTGGAAACACTAACAAAATCACAGGACTGGTTAGACAAGGCAGGTAAAAGTAACTAGACAGACAGGAAACACTGGGAGCAATACTATAAAATAAGGGTGACAAAAGAGTTGACATTTAGATTCACCTCAAGCAACTAGCCTTTCTAGCTTTGCATACAGAATACTATGTTATGTTGGGCTATAGTGCTAATTTATTTTTGGTTCATTATGAAAATGGGATGGGATGAACTGGACACCATATTCTCAGTAGCCTACACTATTTAATGGGAAACTGCAACTCAGTAACTGTTGTTTACACACAAACATTGACTGTATTGACCTCAGAGATTACTTCTGTGTACTTATACTGTATATTATTCAACTCATCATGAGCAGAGCTTTCATTAGAGCCTAATAAGAAGGCTCTGTGACGATTTTGAAAGAAAAACCTTTTGGAGCTCATAATTGGCAGCCATCTTGCATTTGAAGGTCAGCAATAGGTCAAATCATTATATAAACACCAAATATGTATTCCTTGACCAAAATAAGCTCTGAAACCATGTATTGTGCATCTTTGTAGGTCAAACCATTAAAAAGTTCATTTTCACGGTCGCCATTTTGGATTTGGTCTCTCACAAATTTTCCCCGCCGTTTTAAAAAAGACACCCCGGCTAAATTTGTTTAATAACCCTCCTAGATGACAAATCCATTGAGAAACGGACCTTTGCTCTCCACGGTCACGGAAGTGCCATATATGACCCAACTAGTTATGACCCAACTAGTTGGGTCATTTATGGCACTTCCGTGACCGTGGAGAGCGAAGGTCCGTTTCTCAATGGATTTGTCATCTAGGAGGGTTATTAAACAAATTTAGCCGGGGTGTGTTTTTTAAAACGGCGGGGACAATTTGTGGGAGACCAAAATCCAAAATGGCTGCTGTGAAAATGAACTTTTTAATGGTTTGACCTACAATGATGCACAATACATGGTTTCAGAGCTTATTTTGGTCAAGGAATACATATATGGTGTTTATATAATGATTTGACCTATTGTCGACCTTCAAATGAAAGATGGCTGCCAATTATGAGCTCCAAAAGGGAGTTTTTTTCAAAATCGTCACAGAGCCTTCATATTAGGCTCAAATGAAAGCTCTGCTCATGATGAGTTGAATAATATACAGTATAAGTACACAGAAGTAATCTCTGAGTCAATAAAGTCAATGTTTGTGTGTAAACAGCAGTTGCTGATTTGCGGTTTCCCATTAAATAGGGTAGGCTACTGAGAATATGGTGTCCAGTTCATCCCATCACATTTTCATAATGAACCAAAAAGTAATTGTGCAGTAAAGCCTAACATAAAATAGTATTCTGTATGCAAAGCTGGAAAGGTTAGTTGCTTGAGGTGAATTTAAAGGTCAACTCATTTGTCACCCTTATTTTGTATTATTGATCCCAGTGTTTCCTGTCTAGTTACTTTTACCTGCCTTAACCAGCCTTGTAATTTTGTCAGTGTTTCCACCTGTGTCCTCCTATTTCCCCAGCCTATCCCAGTGTTGATTGTCTGTTGAGTTTGCCTGTGTCCTGTTAATCCCTGTCTATTTAAGCCCTGTGTTTGCATTGTGTTCTTGTTGGTCTGTAGACCTTTGTCATGTGAGGTTTTTAGTCGTTGTTCTTTGTACTCAAGAATCTTGGATAAGAACCTCTCTCCAGAGCATTATGCACCGTACGCCCCGTCTGTAGGTCTTTCCTCGTAGTGCTTGGTCTACCAACCCCTCCACTACTACCCCTGCTGTAACCAGAGTGTCTGCAATTCCAGAGCCCTTGAATCGCTTGTAGATGGCATAGATGTAGGACATCAGCTGGTGGAAAGGTATGAGGATTGGGAGGATGTCCTTCATTCCAACATTTCTGGATTCTCCGCCTTGAGCTCAGTGAGCGTCTTGTAGGTGGGCAGGTCACCAACAAGAAAGGAGAATGGAATATTCTTCTGCCGCATGGCCTCCACATGTTTCACCATTATGTCATTCACCACTGACTTGCTTGAAGGTTAATTGTATGTTGTGTGGTAATAAGGCTTGCTCTTGTTGGGTGGTGGATGACAGCAGGACTGGGCACCACTGTATCCTGGAACTCGCTGCTCTTCGGGTGGTGGTCTTGTACCATGATTGTCTACACGAGACAGTGCATCACAGAGCGAGCACGCTGCGGAGCTCTGCTGTCAACCTGGGAGTAAATGTCCATGGCATGACAAGGAGTAAAGATCTGGTAGACACTGCACAAGAGTGGTGTCTGCATCAGCTATGGAGATACACTGCTCCTCTATGACCATTGGGCTCTGATGGATGTGGAGGCATCAGCAACCTGCCCACATGAGATCGCAGACAGCAAGCCAGCTATCGTGATCATCGACAATGACGACTTCAAGATTGACACTATGACAGGTGACTCTACAGGAGTCCATCGAATAAATGTCATGTACATGCAGCCAGAGAGCAATGAAAAGAAACCAGGCGAAGAGACTGCTGAAACGCTCACCAAGAAGAATGAAATCTCTGCACAGCTAAGCAGAAGTGTGCAGAACTGACAAAGGTTTGCCAGTACAGATGCCCCCCTGGTAGCAAGAGTGAGTCACCTGCTTGTCCCAGGGTAGATCCACCAGTGGATGGGTCAGCTCCGCAGCGTGCTCGCTCTGTAATACATGCACTGTCTCGTGTAGGCAATCATGGCACAGGACCACCACCTGAAGAGCAGCGAGTTCCAGGATACAGTGGTGCCCAGTCCTGCTGTCATCCACCACCCAACAAGAGCAAGCCTAATTACCACACAACCTACAATGAACCTCCAAGCAAGTCAGTGGTGAATGACATAATGGTGAAACATGTGGAGGCCATGCAGCAGAAGAATATTCCATTCTCCTTTCTTGTTGGTGACCTGCCCACCTACATTATGAGACGCTCAACTCAGCTCAAGGCGGAGAATCCAAAAATGTTCAAGGACATCCTCCCAATCCTCGTAACTTTCCACCAGCTGATGTCTTACATCTATGCCATCTACAAGCGATTCAAGGGATCTGGAATGGCAGACGCTCTAATGTCCAAGATGCTTGAGCACAAAGAACAACAACTAAAAACCTCACCTCACAGGACTACAGACCAACAAGACCACAGTGCAAACACAGGGGTTAAATAGACAGGGATTAACAGGACACAGGTGAACTCAACAGACAATCAACACAGTGATAGGCTGGGGGAGTAAGAGAACACAGGTGGAAACACTGACAAAATCACAAGACTGGTTAGACAAGGCAGGTAACAGTAACTAGGCAGACAGGAAACAGGGAGCAATACCACAAAATAAGGGTGACAAATTAGTTGACCTTTAAATCAACTCAAGCAACTAACCTTTCTAGCTTTGCATACATAATACTATTTTATGTTAGGCTATACTGCACAATTACTTTTTGGTTCATTATGAAAAAATGTGATGGGATGAACTGGACACCATATTCTCAGTAGTCTACCCTATTTAATGGGAAACCGCAAATCAGCAACTGCTGTTTACACACACACATTGACTTTATTGACCTCAGAGATTACTTCTGTGTACTTATACTGTATATTATTCAACTCATCATGAGCAGAGCTTATATTTGAGCCTAATATGAAGGCTCTGTGACGATTTTGAAAAAAAATCCCTTTTGGAGCTTATAATTGGCAGCCATCTTGCATTTGAAGGTCGACAATATAGTTGGGTCATATATGGCACTTCCGTGACCGTGGAGAGCAAAGGTCCGTTTCTCAATGGATTTGTCATCTAGGAGGGTTATTAAACAAATTTAGCCGGGGTGTCTTTTTTAAAACGGCGGGGAAAATTTGTGAGAGACCAAAATCCAAAATGGCGACCGTGAAAATGAACTTTTTAATGGTTTGACCTACAAAGATGCACAATACATGGTTTCAGAGCTTATTTTGGTCAAGGAATACATATTTGGTGTTTATATAATGATTTGACCTATTGTTGACCTTCAAATGCAAGATGGCTGCCAATTATGAGCTCCAAAAGGTTTTTCTTTCAAAATCGTCACAGAGCCTTCTTATTAGGCTCTAATGAAAGCTCTGCTCATGATGAGTTGAATAATATACAGTATAAGTACACAGAAGTAATCTCTGAGGTCAATACAGTCAATGTTTGTGTGTAAACAACAGTTACTGATTTGCAGTTTCCCATTAAATAGTGTAGGCTACTGAGAATATGGTGTCCAGTTCATCCCATCCCATTTTCATAATGAACCAAAAATAAATTAGCACTATAGCCCAACATAACATAGTATTCTGTATGCAAAGCTAGAAAGGCTAGTTGCTTGAGGTGAATCTAAATGTCAACTCATTTGTCACCCTTATTTTATAGTATTGCTCCCAGTGTTTCCTGTCTGTCTAGTTACTTTTACCTGCCTTGGCTAACCAGTCCTGTGATTTTGTTAGTGTTTCCACCTGTGTCTTCCTAGTCCCCCAGCCTATCCCAGTGTTGATTGTCTGTTGAGTTCACCTGTGTCCTATTAATCCCTGTCTATTTAAGCCCTGTGCTTGCACTGTGTTTATGTTGGTCTGTAGACCATTGTCATGTGAGGTTATTAGTCCTTGTTTTTTGTGCTCAAGAATCTTGGACATTTGATTTAGGATAAGAACCTCTCTCCAGAGCAGGATGCACTGCACGCCCCATCTGTAGTGCTTTCCTCGTAGTGCTTGGTCTACCAACCCCTCCACTACTACCCCTGCTGTAACCAGAGTGTCTGCCATTCCAGAGCCATTGAATCGCTTGTAGATGGTATAGATGGATGACATCAGCTGGTGGAAAGGTGAGGATTGGGAGGATGTCCTTGCACATTTCTGGATTCTCTGCCTTGAGCTGAGTGAGTGTCTTGTAGATGCAGGTCACCAACAAGAAAGGAGAATGGAATATTCTTCTGCCGCATGGCCTCCACATGTTTCTCCATGATTCATTGAGTCATTCACCACTGCTTGAAGGTTCATTGTGTTGTTGTGTGGTAATTAGGCTTGCTCTTGTTGGGTGGTGGATGACAGCAGGACTGGGCGTGGTCTTGTACCATGATTGTCTACACGAGACAGTGCATGCATCACGGAGCGAGCACACTGAAGAGCTCTGTTATCAACCTGGGCGTAAATGTCCATGGCATGACAAGGAGTAAAGATCTGGTAGACATTCTGCACAAGAGCGGTGTCTGCATCAGCTATGCAGACGCCCTGCTCCTCTATGACCATTGGGCTCTGATGGATGTGGAGGCATCAGCAACCTGCCCACAGGAGTTCGCAGACAGCAAGCCAGCTATTGTGATCATCGACAATGACGACTTCAAGATTGACACTATGACAGGTGAGTCTACAGGAGTCCATCGAACAAATGTCATGTACATGCAGCCAGAGAGCTATGAAACGAAACCAGGTGAAGAGACTGCTGAAAAGCTCACCAAGAAGAAGGAAATCTCTGCACAGCTAAAGCAGAAGTGTGCAGAACTAACAAAGGTTTGCCAGTACAGATGCCCCCCTGGTAGCAAGAGTGAGCCACCTGCTCGTCCCAGGGTAGATCCACCAGTGGATGGGTCAGCTCCACAGCGTGCTCGCTCTGTCATGCACTGTCTCTTGTAGACAATCATGGAACAAGACCACCACCTGAAGACCAGTGAGTTCCAGAATACAGTGGTGCCCAGTCCTGCTGTCATCCACCACCCAACAAGAGCAAGCCTTATTACCACACAACATACAATGAACCTCCAAGCAAGTTAGTGGTGAATGACATAATGGTGAAACATGTGGAGGCCATGCGGCAGAAGAATATTCCATTCTCCTTTCTTGTTGGTGACCATCCAGAAATGTTCAAGGACATCCTCCCAATTCTCCACCTTTCCACCAGCTGATGTCCTACATCTATGCCACCTACAAGCGATTCAAGGGCTCTGGAATGGCAGACATTCATAAGTCCAAGATTCTTGAGCACAAAAAACAAGGACTAACAACCTCACATGACAATGGTCTACAGACCAACATAAACACAGTGCAAGCACAGGGCTTAAATAGACAGGGATTAATAGGACACAGGTGAACTCAACAGACAATCAACACTGGGATAGGCTGGGGGACTAGGAGGACACAGGTGGAAACACTGACAAAATCACAGGACTGGTTAGACAAGGCAGGTAAAAGTAACTAGACAGACAGGAAACACTGGGAGCAATACTATAAAATAAGGGTGACAAATGAGTTGACATTTAGATTCACCTCAAGCAACTAGCCTTTCTAGCTTTGCATACAGAATACTATGTTATGTTGGGCTATAGTGCTAATTTATTTTTGGTTCATTATGAAAATGGGATGGGATGAACTGGACACCATATTCTCAGTAGCCTACACTATTTAATGGGAAACTGCAAATCAGTAACTGTTGTTTACACACAAACATTGACTGTATTGACCTCAGAGATTACTTCTGTGTACTTATACTGTATATTATTCAACTCATCATGAGCAGAGCTTTCATTAGAGCCTAATAAGAAGGCTCTGTGACGATTTTGAAAGAAAAACCTTTTGGAGCTCATAATTGGCAGCCATCTTGCATTTGAAGGTCAACAATAGGTCAAATCATTATATAAACACCAAATATGTATTCCTTGACCAAAATAAGCTCTGAAACCATGTATTGTGCATCTTTGTAGGTCAAACCATTAAAAAGTTCATTTTCACGGTCGCCATTTTGGATTTTGGTCTCTCACAAATTTTCCCCGCCGTTTTAAAAAAGACACCCCGGCTAAATTTGTTTAATAACCCTCCTAGATGACAAATCCATTGAGAAACGGACCTTTGCTCTCCACGGTCACGGAAGTGCAATATATGACCCAACTAATAGGTCAAATCATTATATAAACACCATATGTATACCTTGACCAAAATAAGCTCTGAAACCATGTATTGTGCATCATTGTAGGTCAAACCATTAAAAAGTTCATTTTCACGGCAGCCATTTTGGATTTTGGTCTCCCACAAATTTTCCCCGCCGTTTTAAAAAAGACACCCCGGCTAAATTTGTTTAATAACCCTCCTAGATGACAAATCCATTGAGAAACGGACCTTCGCTCTCCACGGTCACGGAAGTGCCATAAATGACCCAACTACTTAGTGATTTTTTCGGATTTAAGTAACTTTCGTTTCGGTAGTGACAAAAACGTTTCGGTAGTGACACAATGGTGAAAAAAAAAATGACTCCACTACAAAGTACTACCAATCAACTCTAAATTGCCTGAAACGTACTCCTAATAGGTTTTTGGGGGGACGATTTTGGCCTCCACACTTAGTGTTTTTTTTGGATTTAACTTTCGTTTCGGTAGTGACACAAAAACGTTTCGGTAGTGACAAAATGGTGAAAAAAAAAATGACTCCACTACAAAGTACTACCAATCAACTCTAAATTGCCTGAAACGTACTCCTAATAGGTTTTTGGGGGGACGATTTTGGCCTCCACACTTAGTGATTTTTTCGGATTTAACTTTCGTTTCGGTAGTGACACAAAAATGTTTCGGTAGTCACAATGGTGAAAAAACAATTTTTTTTTGGCCTCCACACTTAGTGATTTTTAAGGTTTCGAGGCCTATCAGGCTCTCGAAGCCTTATTGCATCTCTTGGCTTTCACTATTCTTCCGCCGGTTTTGGCAGTTCTGGCCTAACCGTGTGGTCACTTTTTACGAAACTCGGCAATATGGTAGAGGGCTATGTCAAACGGCGAAGACCCGAAACTCAAAACCATCGGCCAAAGGGTGGCGCTGTAGCAATCAATTGAAAAATGCCAACTTTGAACAGGTACCACTCATGCCCTGTTTGACCCACAGCAATAAAACTTCAATACACACATGCGTCTACTCATGATGAACAACTTTCACTGTTTGACTTTTGACCTCTGACCTTTAGATCTCCCACTAATTTGGAATTATATGAAAAACAGTAAAAACCTATCTCCCCCCGGGGATTTTTGAGTAATCTGCACGAAACTTTTTACACATGAACTTTGGACCTATGCCGACAAAACGATGCAGCGGATTTTCCATAAGTGAAAAAATGAAGCTTTAATGAGCCAATGAATATTGCAGTTTTATGACAATTATTCATCTGCCCCTAACACATACAGGCAGACTCACATTTCTTTGAAACTTTGCGGTAATGTTGAGGGTCATTCCAAATATCACTGAAACCAATCTTACTCCAATTGGTCAAAGGGGGGCGCTATAGCGATGTATTGAAAATGCAAATTTTAAACAGGCAAAAGTCATGCCTCGTTTGGCCGACAGCCATTAAACCTGCTTATACATGTGCCTTGACTCATGAGGAACACATCTATCACGTTGACCGTTGCTCCGCCCTTAGATTGTCCGCAATTTTGAGCAGTTTGAAAAACACTTGAACCCAGGATTTTTCAGCTATTTGCGTGAAACTGTATCATCTGTGTGATCTCTATTTTCACAGGTCTTGTCTGTTGGTCCAATGGCTTCTCCCTTAAGCGAGTGCCTCATGACCGCAAGGTTGCTGGTTCAAGCTTCACTTGATGCAGACTCATTTAAGTTGAATTGCAAAAAACATGACTGTATCAATGAATACATGTGCAAACGGTAAAGATAACATGAAATGCTTATTTGAGAGGGTATGTTTTTGCAATGTATGACATGTATGACTTCATTCTGAAAATAGCCGATAAGATTGCGGTTTATGTCTCCATATTAGCACACAAAAAGTCCACTTTTTTAAAACACTTTCTTACTGTAAATGAAAGAAACCGAAAACTATCTGTACACAGGGCTGGGCAAATCAATTCCTCTCCTGGGATCCAAATGACACGCACGCACGCACGCACGCACGCACGCACGCACGCACGCACGCACGCACGCACACACACACACACACACACACACACACACACACACACACACACACACACACACACACACACACACACAGTTACATGTATAACCTACATCACTGATATCTATTGAACAGCCCTGCACCTTCACTGACACTAGGGGGAGCCAATAGCACACAAGGTGAGGCTGAGGAATATTTGAATACATTTTATACTTATTTTAACCACTTAAACCCTATGTACTTTGTTGACCTGGGTCCCTAAGGGCTCTATCCGTGGCCTCCTGCTTTTGTCCTTCTAAATCATCGCTGTGAGTGTGTCCATATTCATGCAATTGTACATTTGTACACGTTTCTGTATTAATGCAACAAATAGCCGAACAAGCTTGTGTTAAACTCAAAGGCATCCTCCTGAGTGACGTTTGGAGGAGAAAGCTCTTCTTCAGACTCAGTTTACTACAAGTATGTAAATATGTTTCTTATCTTGACCTTTGATCTTGTGTTCTTTTGGGTTCAGCAGCTGCCTTTAAGGGTCTGTGTGGATGTGTCCTTTGATCATGATTCAAGTTGTTAAACTGACATCAGTCAATTCAAGGATTTGATTTTTGCATCAATGTAAATGTGACAATGTCACATGAATTAAAGTTCTCAGTCGCCACGACTGATTTCTGTCTTTTGGATTCCATAGAAGCCAGCATGTCTTCTATGGAAGCATGTTGCAGAGAAAATAGCCGATCTACAAGCTCTCAATGCGTTGCATTGAGCAAGTTAAAGCCTCAATCCGTGAATTCTTCACCTGCTTGGCAGTATGTAGAACAGCAGCAACAATATTACTAAAACATAATCAAGATTCATTTTACATATTGTGTTAATTGTTTAGGAAACGGTGCTAGTGTGGGGAGGGCTCCTTTCACACTGTTTCATAAATCACATAATAAGACTTGGCCATACACATTCTTTCAGTGTGAGATTTTATTTTGCTTTAATCCATGCAGTGTCAATTTAACACTATAAACAATTGAGTTCAAACACATAATTTTGTCAAGGGACATTTCAAAATGGCAATATGACATATTTAGAATCACAATACCTTCAAGTAAGCTGTTCTAATATTTTATTATGGTATTATCATTTTATTATCAGTGATTCAAGTGAATGCAGGGTTCACAGTCTACCTCAGCCCTTGTGGTTTCATAAAACTATTGTATACTTTAACATACTGACCTCATCTAACCATCATACAACATGTCATACTTTATAATGTCATAAAGACATTAATCCAACGTGGTGATTCTATATTAGAAATAGTGTAAAAAGTACAGTATTTAAGTACAAAAACTATATATAAGTATAATAGTCATTTTATAGTGAAGTATCTTGATTCCTCAACATTACTGAGATAATAAATATTTTACATGAATCCCCCAATATTAGTTACAATTACCTTTAAAAGCATTCAAATAATCCTGTAATTATTGTCGGCATTAGTACTGATATTATTATAATACTATAATTATTGAAAAGTGATAGCAGACAATGGACACTAAATATTATATCTAAAGACAGTAGAAATGATCCATAACATGACATCATAATCATTATTATCATCATCATCATAACATGACATCATAATCATCGTCATCTACATGTTGTTCTTTGCCCTCGACAACATAACAATCATCATCATCATCATATAGATTTTAAAATGGACTGGTATTCCCCTTTAATGTCTCAATAGTGTTCATCATGTTCATCATGTTCATCATCATCATCATCATCATCATCATCATCATCATCATTATCTGTATCATATGTTTCACTATGTTGTTCCAGAGTTACAGTGATCTTCCATGGTAATATCTTCAGAGGGAGAGTATCTCTAGTGCAAATGTATGGAAAGAGTGTGTCAGTGAAAGTATGTGTGTGTTAGTATCGGGATCAGAGAATGACAGCGTTCCTTTGTTCCAGTCCAGTTGGACTCTGATTTTCTTGGGGTTCTGCTTCACTGAGAGAACAGTGAGTGACCCTGGTGAGGAGAGTGCTTTATATTTACCTTCAGATACCCATATGCTCCAGTGTTGACCACTGTTTCCCTTCCCCTTGATAGCAGACAATGGACAATAAATATTATCTATAAGTTTGTTAATTATTGATTATTGACAATAGACAGTAGAAATGATCCATAACATGACGTCATCATCATCATCAACAAGTTGTTCATTGCATTCGACAACATAACAATCATATAGATTTTAAAATGGACTGGTATTCCTGGTATTCATCATCATCATCATCATCATCATCATCATCATCACCATCATCATCATGTTTAACTACGTGGGTCCAGAGTTACACTGATCTTCCATGGTAACGTCTTCAGGGGGAGAGTGTGACCAGTGCCAATGTGTGGAAAGAGTGTGTTAGTGAAAGTGTGTGTGAAGGTGTGTATGTGTGTGTGTTGGTATCAGGATCAGAGAATGACAGCGTTCCTTCGTTCCAGTCCATCTGGACTCTGATCTTCTTGGGTTTCTGCTTCACTGAGAGATCAGTGACTGACCCTGGTGAGGATTCTGCTCTGTATTTACCGAGAATTAAGTATATAATCCAGTATTGACCCCCACCTGTTCTCTTCCTCTTATAAGACTCTGCTAACACACCCAGTGCCCACTTTGTATTGTCTCCAACCTGTGAGTCCCAGAGTTAAAGCCCTCAGAACCCAGGACATTGCGCTCGCTGTCAAACCTCTCTGGATTGTCAGGAAGCTGCTGTATCTCTCCACATCTCACACTGGTCAGATCATCAGACAGGATGCGTTTTGGATAGGCAGTGTTGGGGTCCAGAATGACAGGAGCGTAGGAGAAGATGTCCTTCATCTTCTCCCAGACTCTGAAGGCCAGGTTCTTCAGGTGTTTGGCCTCGTCTATCAGTGCTCCTGAGACCGGCTGTGGGTCCTGCAGTGTGAACTGGACTCTCTCCACTGTGGTCTTGTAGTTCTGCAGGAATGAGATGTCTTCAGCTCTCAGATCCTCCTCTGTGGCTCTGATTGTGTTTGAAAGACTTGATATCTCTCTGTTCAGATCCTCAAGCTTCTCCTTCATCATCTGACTCTTCTGCTGCTCTTCCTCCCTCAGTGCAGTGATGCTGGCCTCCTCTTCCTTTTGTAGAAACTGATGAAGCTTCTTAAACTGTTCCTTTATCTGCATCTCTGTGTGCCGGGCCCGGACCTTAATGTGTTCTGCTGTTTGGTCACAGTTTGTTTTAGCTTTATTAAAGACCTCCAGTTTCTCCTGTAAATGCTTCAGTGATTTCTGGACTTCCTCCTTGTGATCCAGTGCAGCTTCATCAATGGGTCTGAAACAGTGGTTGATGTGTTTTTTAGAATCTCGACACACAAAACACACTGGCTGTTGACATTCCAGACAGAACAGTTTGAGTTTCTCAGCATGAAGACTGCAGAGAACCTCAGACTCTGTTAAAGCTCTCTGATGTCTCTCCTGTATGAAGGCCTCACACAGGTTCTTCAGAGCCAGGTTTCTGGGTGGATCCACTGAATGACTCTTCTTAGCCTATACAGGTTCTTCAGAGCCAGGTTCTTCAGGTTTATGGGTGGATCCACTGAATGACTCTTCTTACAAAGTGGACACTCCTTTAGTACCTTCTCTCTCCACCATTCCTGCAGACAGGCTTTGCAGAAGCTGTGGCTACATGACAACATAACAGGATCTTTAAAAATGTCATGACACACCGGACAGGAAAAATCCTTTTCTGAGAAAGACGACTTAGATGCCATTTTGTCCCTGAATGAAGTAACAAACTCAGGAAATCAGCCAGTCAGTGGCATCTAGAATGTTCCCTGAAGTTTACTTTCCCTGCTGTAACTGTGGAAAGACAGTCTGTCCTCCTCACTGGAAGTTGTGTGTTTGATCTGAAGGTGAATCTTATCGTCTGTCTCTCTGTGTGTGTCCACAGTGAGGAGTGTGCTGTAAGTTTCTGATTCTCTTTCCTATTTTAGTCTGCTGAGTCTGATAGGGGTGGAGCTTTGAGAGGCCACAGAAGTGTTGCAAAGTTCACACACACACACACGCACGCACGCACGCACGCACGCACGCACGCACGCACGCACGCACACACACACACACACACACACACACACACACTTTAAATTAAAAACCTGGTAGCTGACCAGTATAACCAAAGTCTCATACTGTTGGCCACTGAGGAGCAGCTCATATGCTCCACACCACACACACATATTGAATTGTTATAATGGTTAAGATGATTGTGATGCTATGTTAACTATTTTGCTGGGGACCCCCTGAAACCCCCCTAAGGACCCCTGATGGAGTTATTTTGATTGATCATAATTTGTCTAGTGCCCTTAACCTGCTTTAAATGTCAAATTAATATAATAGCTGCTCATATTGGCTTAAACTCTGTCATGTACTATTCTGCTATTTCTCTGTCTATGCAAGGTCAAAGTAGTTACAGGCCTGTTCTGTGGCTATCAGTTGTTTTAAGAACACTGTATCTCGATGTTCTCCTCTGCGCTAACAATTCCTTCAGCGCCACTGAAGTCATCACTGACCAGTGACAGGTCAGACCCGAGGCCAACATGTTGTCCGAGACATGTGGACGCTGTTGTTCAAAGATAAACTGTCACACCATCTTCATCATCTTCATCATCTACCATCATCATCCTCATCTGACGACGACGTAATCATCACTATCCACCAATAGTAGGAGGACACCTCTGACGGCTGGACGCTCGATGTATCTTCAATGATGTCATATGTTTATGTTACTGGACGCTGTTAAAGTCCAGTGCTTTCTCTGTTTAACGGCAGAGAGAGGCGACGACCGATGATGCGTGAACCTGCTGATACTGTAACCTTCCATTACTCTCTCTCTCTGAATAATAGACTTTCATTACATCCAATGGCTGCCTGTGTCCTGAGTCTGTTTTTTTCTTGTCGCCTTTGATGAAAGTTACCGGTACTTATATACATACTGATGTGATGTTTCTGCCATGCATAAGTATCTATACATATGGTTGATAAGGAAAAATAACAGCTCTATCAACCCCTGATTCCTATCGTATAATAAAATTGCCTACTGGGCCGACCACAGCCATGTCACTCTGACTCAGACATAACCATAAGCCCCAACCTCTTGTTCAGTGAACATTTTCACTACTGAGCATTTTGGGAAAATAAAAAACAGCACCTTGAAAGTGTTAAAAATGTATGTGTTTTTTCATGGCAATGGTTGTCAAAATGGGGTCCGGGGACCCCCATTGGTCCTTGAAGGGGTTCCATGGGGTCCCCAGCTAAATTTGTTTAACCAATTTAACCCCATATCAGCTATTTGAAAACAGCAGCCATACAAGCTCACAATGTGTCACATGTAGATCTGTTATAAGAAATAAAATAACCTTGAAATGTTCATTTTTATTTGGAATACTTTTTAAAATACATTGTCAGATGGGGTCCGCGGACAAAAAATAATTCATTAAAATCTATACCCCAAAACCACTGTTTTGGGGTATAGAATTAGCCTCTATTGGGAAATGAGTGTGCAAGTACGGATATAACGTACTTCACGTTATACTGCCGCGCTGAATCGAGAACGCTCATTGAAAAGACACACCAATCATTTCTCAGCATGGGGGCACCTGGAAATAGAACAGTCAGTGGCGTATCAGTTTATCCCCTGTCCGTCCGTCCGTGGGTCTGTCCGTCCGTCCGTCTGTCTGTGACCAGCTAATGTCCGGCACCCTGGTCTTGCCCTGACGAAGGCGTCTGCATTTTCTTTTCTTTCTTTCTTTTCCTACTTTTCTTTTCTTCTCCCCCAACTGAGAGTTTGCAGGAGTAGCCCATTGTGAATAAAATGCCACACATCCTGAATGCAGCGCCCGATTACTAGAAAACTTTGCACGCACAGTCCCACTAATTTAAAGAAGAACCTCCCTCCCAAATGTTTTTAATCTCCTCATGGTGGCACTACAACAGCCCACTTCACATTTTGGCCTATAACTCTTGAACTATAGGTCGTACAATCAACCAATTTGTTTCCTGGATTCCTAGGATTCATAATGCAACTTATAGGCCCCGTTTGTGCAAGATCAAATGTTTATTGCTACTCCTACAGATTTTGTCAAAACTCACATAAAGGATATCTTGGGTCATGTGCGCAAGATGTGTGAGTCAAAGTTTTCAGATCCCATTCCAATTGGCTAAGACTGCCTTCCAAAGGGTTAGGACCTGGGTAGTTAACCCTCATTACTCTTACATTTCACACACAAACATGTATGACCGTGACAACATATATCTGAATCTATGATCTGGGTTGAATGTGACATACCAGAAACAACAACAAACATATACTCCATATAGATTTTAACAACCTATATGTTTACTGGCAGTTGGAAAGGATTCAATCCCCTATTTGTTGCTTTATTTTGTTTTTGGCTTTCCCATGTTTAAAAAAAAACTGCATATATGTGCTAATTTGGGTGGAAATGTTTTATAACATTATTCATTCACATTATTTTTTAGTTATATGCTCTCAGTAAAGTGCAGAAAACCACCATCTGCTGGTCGTCAGCTGTAGTGTGTTCATTGTGTTTGGTGCAACTTTTAATTTATATCATTACCTTTCCATGAGACATGTCCTGACCTGATGACCCCTTGTTGTCACAGTTTATCCTAACAAGTCATCTTGGTGCGTAGGAGCCTTTAAAGAACCAGAAGCCACTAACAAGGATTGCAACAAACCTTTACTCTCTTCAATCTTTCTTATTGATATAACCTACATCACTGATATCTATTGAACAGCCCTGCACCACTGACACTAAGGAGCCAAGAGCACACAGGGTGAGGCTGAGGACTGGGAATATTTGAACAAGTTTTATACTTGCCCCCTGCTTTCGTCCTTCTAAATCCATATGCATTCATGCAATTGTACCTTTGTACACGTGTCTGTATTAATGCAGACACGTGACCAAATGTCAGGTGCTTTTTGTAGAGGGGTGAATCGTGGGAGCGGTGGGACATAACAATGTATGTTTCTTTCCTTTGTAGAATCCATTTTGCAAGTAATGGAGTTTCCATTCTGTCAGTGACACAATGAAGTCAGTAAGGGGCGTGCTATCCTCATGTCTTGGTTGTAGATGGTGCCGTATTAGCTCAAGGCCTTCGCTTTGTTGAATGTTTCTGTATAACGACTCAGCATCCATATTAACTAAACATGCATCTCAAATGATCTGTAGTTCATTAAGTTGTTTTATTTCTATTTGGTGTCTTGAAGAAATGCAGTTATTGCGAAGAAAGGGTTTAATTAAATACCTTAGTCAATACATTTGGAGGATCGGTTCAGAGATTGGTTCGTTGCTATTAATAATAGGTCTGCCAAATGGATTTACAGGGCCTTGTGAATTTTAGGCAACATATAAAATGATACTAGAAGAGGGTTTTTGGCAATAGTCCTGTTCTTTTATTCATAATGAGTCAGTTGGGAGTTGGGGACCCCTGGGAATATTACTGTTTTTTTTTTTTTTAAATATCAAACAACCATAGGCCTACACGACTCTTCTGTTAGCCAGTCCGACATAGGGACAACCCTGTCATTTGGTCTGAGGTGAGAAATTTGTCTTGGAGACGAGGACCAGCTGCATGCAATACAACATTCAAAAAGACACACAGTGATACAGTACATGTGTACAACGCCTAACATCTTTCACAGTTATTTCTGCCTACCCTACAGCAAAATATCTCACTATAATATATCAACCCAGCCAACATACCTAGTGCACAAGATCACCACCTCAAAACCTTCAGCCCCTCTGTCTAGCCTCTGGAAGGAGTCTGCCTGACACGCAGCCAAGCATCACATGGAGCTCTTACATCCTCCACCTACTGCAGGGGTAGGCAACCTCAGGCATGGGTGCCAACATTGGCACAGGGGAGGGTGATCACTGGCACACTGGCATACTGTAGGTGTGAGAGAGAGGACCCAAAAAGTTTGGTCAGTTAAATTAAGTCCGTGGACTGTCATCAAACTCCACCTCCTCCTCTTAACTCACACGCACGCACGCACGCACGCACGCACGCACGCACGCACACACACACACACACACACACACACACACACACACACACACACACACACACAGAGCACCTGGCTTTTTTGTCATTTGGTTTTTGTCATTTCGTTCTTGTTATTTTATTATCAGTGATTCAAGTGACTGCAGGGTTCATCATAGTCTACCTCAGCCCTTGTGGTTTCATAAAACGAATGTAATATTTAACATACTGACCTCATCTTACCATCATACAACATGTCATACTTTATCATGTCATAAAGACATTCATACAACGTGGTGATTCTATATTAGAAATGGTATCCAATGTACAGTACAGTTAAGTACAACAAGTATATATAAGTATAATAGTAATTTTATAGCAAAATAGCCTGATTCCTCAACATGATTACTACTGAGACATGAATCCCCCGATATTAGTTACCATTACCTTTAAAATCATTCAAATAATCCTGCAATTATTGTTGGCATTAGTACTATTGCTGATATTATTAATACTATTATTGAAAAGTGATAGCAGACAATGGACAATAAATATTATCTATAAGTTTGTTAATTATTGATTATTGACAATAGACAGTAGAAATGATCCATAACATGACGTCATCATCATCATCAACAACAAGTTGTTCATTGCATTCGACAACATAACAATCATATAGATTTTAAAATGGACTGGTATTCCTGGTATTCATCATCACCATCATCATCATGTTTAACTACGTGGGTCCAGAGTTACACTGATCTTCCATGGTAACGTCTTCAGGGGGAGAGTGTGACCAGTGCCAATGTGTGGAAAGAGTGTGTTAGTGAAAGTGTGTGTGAAGGTGTGTATGTGTGTGTTGGTATCAGGATCAGAGAATGACAGCGTTCCTTCGTTCCAGTCCATCTGGACTCTGATCTTCTTGGGTTTCTGCTTCACTGAGAGATCAGTGACTGACCCTGGTGAGGATTCTGCTCTGTATTTACCGAGAATTAAGTATATAATCCAGTATTGACCCCCACCTGTTCTCTTCCTCTGATAAGACTCTGCTAACACACCCAGTGACCAGTATGTGCTGTCTCCAACCTCAACATCCCAGCTGTGAGTCCCACAGTTAAATCCCTCAGAACCCAAGACACGGTTCCAGTAGTCAAACCTCTCTGGGTTGTCAGGAAGCTGCTGTATCTCTCCACATCTCACACTGGTCAGATCATCAGACAGGATGAGGTTTGGATAGGAAGTGTTGGGGTCCAGAATGACAGGAGTGTAGGAGACAATGTCCTTCATCTTGATCCAGACTCTGAAGGTTAGGTTCTTCAGGTGTTTGGCCTCGTCTATCAGTGCTCCTGAGGCCAGCTGTGGGTCCTGCAGTGTGAACTGGACTCTTTCCACTGTGGTCTTGTAGTTCTGCAGGAATGAGATGTGTTCAGCTCTCAGCTCCTCCTCTATCGCTGTGATTGTGTCTGAAAGGGTTGATATCTCTCTGTTCAGACCCTCAACTTTCTTCTTCATCATGTGACTCTTCTGCTGCTCTTCCTCCCTAAGTGCAGTGATCCTTGCCTCCTCTTCCTCTTGTAGAAACTGATGAAGCTTCTTAAACTGTTCCTTCATCAGCATCTCTGTGTGCCGGGCCCGGACCTTAATGTGTTCTGCTGTTTGGTCACAGTTTGTTTTAGCTTTATTAAAGACCTCCAGTTTCTCCTGTAAAGGCTTCAGTAATTTCTGGACTTCCTCCTTGTGATCCAGTGCAGCTTCATCGATGGGTCTGAAAATGTGGTTGATATGTTTTTTAGAATCTCGACACACAAAACACGCTGGCTGTTGACATTCCAGACAGAACAGTTTGAGTTTCTCAGCATGCAGACTGCAGAGAACCTCAGACCCTGTTGAAGCTCCCTGGTGTCTCTCCTGTATGAAGGCCTCACACAGGTTCTTCAGAGCCAGGTTTCTGGGTGGATCCACTGAATGTCTCTCCTTACAAAGTGGACATTCCTTTATTTCCTTTTCTCTCCACCATTTCTGCAGACAGGCTTTACAGAAGCTGTGGCTACATGACAGGATAACAGGATATTTAAAGTGGTCACAGCACACAGGACATGAATATTCCTTTCCTGAGAGAGACAACTTAGATGCCATTTTGTCTCTGAATGAAGCAACAAACACAGGAAATCAGCCAGTCAGTGGCGGTAACACTCCCTCCTCTAGGAGTTTACTTTCCCTCCTGTTCCCTGAAGTCCTGTAACCGTGGAAAGACAGTCTGTCCTCCTCACTGGAAGTTGTGCGTATGATCTGAAGGTGAATCTTATCGTCTGTCTCTCTGTGTGTGTCGAGGGATGTGCTCAAGGCCGGATCATCCATAGGCCGTAGTGGCGAGTGGCCTGGGGTACCAGCCAATGAGGGGACCACATGATAAGAAAAAAGAAAAAGAAAATATATTACCCCCCAAAATAGAAATTTCAAATGCCTCTAGCGGCCCAACGGTAAGGCAGATGGAAATGGCAGTGGATGTGTTGGATGCAACTCAAAGTGAAATTTACTCAGGTATCTAGTTTGTTGCCGTCCGACCTTCCTAGCCCGTGTTATTGAAGAAAAACGGGCGACAATGGCCAAAACTCAATCGGAAATCGGAGACCGAAAATCAGCGAATGTGGCCGTTTTCAAGATGTTTTTGATTTTAAAAAGTGTTTACATGGATATGAATGCATAAAAAGTCAGCTATGAGGTGGGGGAAAAAAATTATGATTTTTTTTATTTTCTGAGCATTTTAGGCTGAGTTAAATCACGGGTCGCTAACACCAAAGGTGTCAGCATGTTTTTAACATAATGCAAGGGTTAAGCACATATTGACAACTTTTCTGTTTTTTCGGGCCTACAAGTATGGTAATTGTTCGGTTCGGTTGAATGTGGGAGTTGGAGGGGGGGACTTCAACTTGAGGTCGCCCTGGGGCACCACACAGGGTTAATCCGGGCCTGAGTGTGCTGTAAGTTTCTGTTTCTCTTTCCTATTTCTGTCTGCTGAGTCTGATAAGGCGATACCTTGGCACGCCACAGAAGGGCTGCAAAGTTCACGCGCACGCACGCACGCGCGCACGCACGCACGCACGCACGCACGCACGCACGCACGCACGCACACACACACACACACACACACACACACACACACACACACACACACACACACACACACACACACACACACAAATCTGGTAGCTGACCAGTACAACCACAGTCTCATACTGTTGGCCACTGAGCAGCTCATATGCTCCACAGACACATATTGAATTGTTTGAATGAGTTGTGTCAAAGTATTTTATTTATTATATTTAGTGTAGACAGGGAGCAATAAAGATAATGGGATAAGATGTTTTTTTTATGGCGGCCATGTCACTGAATGCCATAAAAACAGTGCTGTCTATTACTGTTGGAAACAGTGGTTTTCAAACTATGTGGCCAAGGCACACCAATGGGCAAACTCATTCTCTACACCAGTGGTTCTCAAACTTTTTCATGTCATGGACCCCCAAATTGATATGTATTTGGTCGCGGGAGTGAGGGACGTAAGAGAAGACATATGTTAAAAAAATCAAAATTATAAAAAATAAAAAAAAAACAGATATACAAGCTCGCTTGTGAGCTTTTATATCTTCAAACCCGGACACCCGCACACTCCCAATAGGTCAAGGAAGAAGCTCCACCCAATTGTTTTTCAAATCGGCCTGTTCTATAGCACCACCATGAGACAGATTTTTGCAGGCCACATTTTTTGTTACAGATTTTGCGCAAACCTCACCCAAATAAAAAAAGTTGTATCAGTTACATTTCTCCAATTGATTTCCGATTGGCTATGATTGGCTTCCAAAATTTGTGGGGGGTGGCATGTTTTTCACAAAATGGCACACATCATGAATGCAGCGCCTGATTACTGGGAAACTTTGCATGCACATTCCCACTAAACCAAGGAAGAACCTGCATTTCGAATTTCAAATCTCCTCACAGAGACACAACAACAGCCCACTTCACGTTCTGGCCCATAACTCTTGAACCGTAGGTTGTAAAATCAACATCTCTTTTCCCATGGATTCCTTGGATCATGATACAACTTATAGGCCCTGTTTGTGCCATATTACATTTCTAATTATGTTTTTTTTTAATTCAAAACACACTTTTTGCTATTACTCCTACAGATTGAGTCCAAAACTCACAGAAATCAGAACACATTATATATTTGGTCATGTGATCAATATGTATGAGTCCAAATTTTCAGATCCCATTCCATTTGGCTAAGGCTGCTTTCCAAAGGGTTAGACCCTGGGTAGGCAACCTGGCCTGGCGGAGTCCTGTGCTCCGAGGGGCACACTTTTCTAGCTGTATATCGTTTTTTTCTGTTCATTACTGCAACATTTCACACACACACACACACACACACACACACACACACACACACACACACACACACACACACACACACACACACACATACACACACACACACACACACACACACACACACACACACACACACACACACACACACATACATACATGTATGACCGTGACAAAATATATCTGAATCTATGATCTGGGTTGAATGTGACACACTAGAAACAATAACAAACATATACATTTTAACAACCTATGTTTACTGGCAGTTGGAAAGGATTCAATCCCTATTTGTTTTTTTATTTAGTTTTTGGGGGGCTTTCCCATGTGACCAAATTTGACTGGGAGACAGTCATCTAGCATTTTTATTTTTTCATGTCATATGAAAGCAGGGAATCATAGCACAAATAATGATATATTGGTTAATAAGATTGAGTGAATAGTTTTGAAACTACAGCTTATAGAACTGAAGTCAAGTTAAAACTCTTCAGTAGAGAAAAGACCAGTTGAATGGATCTCATTCAAAGATAGTAAACAGGGCTATCAATCCCATCATGCATAGCGGGATTTACATATCCTTTGTTTAATGGTTTAGGGTTAGGCACTCTTTGTTATGTATGCTCTCTGAGACTAAGTGTTTGCCACTGCCCCCTGCTGGAACCGGCTGGTTCCAGTGACCAGGAGGACTTAACTAAGATACCTTTTCACAACAGTTTTAACAACATTTGATTGTTTATACATCTTTATTTGACATTCTCATTAGACACAAGCCAACAGACTAGTGATACCTTTCAAAATGATCGGGTAGAAATAGCTGATTTTACCGCGATTTCGCAATGTTTGGATGGAAACTGAGGGTTTTGTTAGCAATGCGAGCACATGCTAGCTCTAACCTTATATTTTAATACGTGTTTATGCATTTATTTCATATTTACATGTCGATTTAAGCTCTGACATTTCTGTCAGACATAATACGTATGTGAAGAGTCTAACTGGGCTATAAACTCATTTTGTGTAAAAAAAAAAAAAAAATTGAAAAGAAAAAGTTTTTCTCCTTTCCTGAACAATGGCCACCAGCGAGATGACTGTCCTTCAGTCAAAAATGGTCACATCCCATGTTTAAAAACCTGCAGATATGGATCATTTGGGTGGAAACGCTTTGTAACATAAATAATTCACATATTCACTTTATTGAGTTATATGCTCTCAGTCAGGGACAAAACAGCACCATCTGCTGGTCGTCAGCTGTAGCGTGTGCAGTGTGTTTGGAGCAACTTTGAATTTACATCATCACCTTTCCACGAGACATGTCCTTATCTGATGACCCCTTGTTGTCAAAGTTAACCTAACAAGTCATCTTGGTATGTAGGAGCCTTTAAAGAACCAGAAGCCACTAACAAGGATTGCAGCAAACAGAAAGAAAGATAGATAGATAGATAGATAGATAGATAGATAGATAGATAGATAGATAGATAGATAGATAGATAGATAGATAGATAGATAGATAGATAGATACTTTATTACTCCCGAAGGAAATTTGTTTTTTTCAACAGCTCCAGTGCAATACATTCATACAGATTGTCACAAAAACAAGCATAGGCCTAATGAACATTAAAAAACCATGACATCAATGGGAAAACTATCAGTTATAAGCAGTTAAAAACCTAGGTAGAAAAACAGTTAAAAGAGAACACAGCTAAAAATATATAGATTAGCTGGTCAACCCCCTCCCCCTCCCCCTCCCTCCTCTCTTCCCCAGTGCTTCATTATACAGCTTAATGTTCCTTGGGATGAAAGAGTTCCCCAATCTGAACGGAGCCTGTTACTGAACTTGCTCTTCTGTGCATAAAGTGCTGTGTGCAGTGGGTGGCTGACATCATCCAGAATGGACAATGCCTTAGCCAAGGTCGTCCTCTCTGTCATAGCCATCACAGACTCAAGCTGCAGTCCCAGTTCCTATAACCTTGCCAGCCCGCCTAATCAGTCTGTCCAGTCTGACTCAGGGACGTGCTGGCCACTGGGAAATATAACAATATAAGATATAATATAAGAATTCGGGAAAATTCCAGAACGGCCGCGCCATTTACCGGCCGCCAAACGGCCAGTGGGCCACCCAAAAAAAATACAAAAATAAAATTGACATAGGGTTGCCCCCAGTGGTGTGTTCTCGATTTTTTTGGGGGGTATACTATGATTATTCCCTGCCTCCCACACGCACAATGCTGATTAGGCTTATCAGATATAATAGCAGTGTTAACAGCAAGCATTCATGTATCTATTACAGAATAGTATTGGCATTGAAGACACAAACAGTATTGAAGATTCAAGATTGTTTTTATTGTAAGTCTTGCATACAACCACATAAGAGTCAACATTATTTTGCTTTGGTTTTAACTGAAGAAAAAAAATGCATGTGCAAAAAAAGTGGCCCATATGTACAGTGTTTGGGCTCCTCACACATTTCAGCAGCAATAACAAGCAGTAAGAAAAATGTTTGCATTTGCAAAAAAAAAGTGCCCTAGCATAAATGGCACTTATAAACATCATCAAATTATGCATACTTGTGCATAGTGTTTTAACCCACAAGCCTGATGGAATACTACAACATGCCCATAGCTTTCCAAACTTTTCTTTCTACAGGTTTCTTTAGTGTGCATGGCTTCCTTACTTGCGTGGCAGAACGATGCCTCGTCACCCATGTTTTGACAAACTGTGTTGGGTTGAAAATAGATGCAGGGGCGCCATTTTCGCTGATCATCATCAAATTATTTACATTGGACAACAACAACCTAGATCTCTTGTCAGTGCATATACTGTTCATAAGACTGAAAGCTCTTTCACACTCTGCAGTGCTGCAAGGGATGGTCTGCATGCATTGTATCAGTGGTTTTAAGCTTTCAGGCTCACTGTGTGGTTCCTCAATGAAATCTCTCATTCCATGTATTGCTTCATCTTCACAAAGATTGAACCGCTTGCAGAGTCGTCTCACTTGTGCCTCACCATACCGTGTGCCAGGTGTTGATGGCCAGGTTCTTTTATCCAAAATGGTGAGATCTTTAAGCAGCCCATCATCGAATGAGAGGCGCTTTTCTAAGTTGTTGACAAGACTTTGTAGGAACTGGTTTGGATTGATTGGCTTTAGCTTTGCATTTGAATGCAGGGCAATTGATCCAAAATATCCCACAGCCTGTGCTGTCAATGCTTCTGCCAATTTGGTTCCTGGAGATTCTTTGAACGATTTAAGCATTCGTATGGTGCGACTCAGAAACTCTTCTGCTTCCAGAAGTGTGATTGAGTGGCCCTGTAGTTGCAGAGACAGATGTGAAAGTTCAGACAGTGCATCATACATGAGTCCAAGGTCACACATGAATTCCTTGCTTTGCATTTGTTTTGCCAAGCCTCTGTACGTTTGCCTCTCTTTGTCATTTCTGCCTTGGTCTCCAGCAGCATTTTCAAAGTGTCTGTTGAGGGCTTCATACGACTGCCACACAGCCACTACAGCACGTTTGCTGCTGGTTACCCATCGTGTATCCAAAACTCTGCCAATTCTAGCGACATGTGCATTCACTTCTGCTGCTGCATCTTGAAGTTCCCGTGAGTTTTTAGTGGACTGACTGTATACATTGTGGATTTCGTCCATGAACACTTTGAAGTGGTTGACAGACTGAACCTCATCCACAGCATCAGATACAGCCAGTTCCAAACGGTGGTTCATGCAGTGCCATGTGAAAAGGTTAGGGTACCTTGCAGTCAGCCTGGTTGCTACACCAGTGTTCTTGCCTAACATGACACTGGCTCCATCAGAAACAAATGCAACCCAGTTCTCTTGAAGCCACTCTTCACTGAAGCCTGCAGTGTGCAAACAGTTCAACAGAGCTTCCTCAATAGCCCCTGCCTTTTGGTTTTCCAGCTCAACAAGCTCCAGAAACACAAATTCAGGAGATGTTCCATCCACAGAGGCTTTTAAATTGACAGTCATGGCAGATTTGTGGCTGATAGATGTAGCTTCGTCAATGAGAACAGACAACTTGCTTGAAGAAGACACAATAGCGTTAACAAGCTGTTTCTGCATCTGTTTTGCTATGTGTTCCACAATGTTTGTGGCACTGGACCTTGAGTGTAGATTATTGCCCACGT
Source organism: Gymnoscopelus microlampas (assembly GCF_963454915.1). NCBI lineage: Eukaryota > Metazoa > Chordata > Actinopteri > Myctophiformes > Myctophidae > Gymnoscopelus > Gymnoscopelus microlampas. The sequence goes on from NC_139948.1 coordinate 4,762,460, forward strand.
TGACGCCTGCATGTTGGTGATATCCCATGAAGTCCTCATGAAGATTGAAAGCTAGGTCTGTCTTTGCAAGATAGTAGACTGCTTTGAATACAGACTCTGTCTCAGCATACACTGGCGTATCTCGCATCAGATTCCCAAGTACATCTGCACTGGCCTTAGCAGTGTTCTTCATAGCGGCTTGATGTGACTGTGACTTGGTTCCATGCCTGCAAATCTTGTTCCTCAGGTTGTTCAGGGATGTCTGCCTGTCTTTGTTTGAGGTTGGTGAGACAAGATAGCAACGCCATTCTCCAGACAGGGTCAACCTTTCTTTTTCTGTGAGAACGGTAGTTGCTTTTACTTGGCTGCAAAAGGTACAACCTGGAAGTAAACAAAAACATGACAAATTAACATCATACCTAAAGTAATTTCATGGCATGTTTAAGATTACCATTAATTAACAAAAATTGTATTTGCAATTAGGTTTGTATGTTGGCTTATATTTACCTAATTTTCCGTCCCTCCAATCCAACCACGGGTGCCTGTCTTTAAAACCCAGAGCCTGCTCTTCAGTCCACAAAACTGGCCAGCCACTCTTTCCTACAAGGAATAGACATATACATGATTAGATCAAATTATCATTGTATTCTGATGACTACACACACACACACACACACACACACACACACACACACACACACACACACACACACACACACACACACACACACACACACACACACACACACACACACACACACACACACACACACACACACATTTGTAATAAATACATAAATAAACACGCACACACAAATCTATGATGATAACATTTGTTACATTACATTTAGGCATTCACTTACCATGAGCAACGCTGGAATCGACGGTCTGGTTTTCCTTATTGAGTGTAGTGTCAGCAGATGAGAGCAGAGAGAGAGATTCTGTCTGGGACAGTGGTGTCTCTGGTGCAGCAGACGGAGGCCGTTCAAGAGACGCATCAGATGGGGTAAGAGGACGCTTACAAGCCGGGGCTGCAGCGAAACTCTTAAACAGATCGCTTAGAAAGAACTGCTTCTTTTTTGGCGGTGGTCGTGGTCCCATCTTCGTTTCCAAGAGTCAGGAGCAGACTGAACTAAAACCAACATTTCATTGCCTTATATGCTGTGCTATGACGCGCATACGCGAATACTAATGAAGTACTCCAATCACTGCCTGATTAGAGTACTTCATTAGTATTACTATTCGCGTCGTTGAGTTAATGTGTGAATTCCGTCGCAGCCATTACTTATCACCCCAAGAACAATAGCTACACACATGATAAGCCATCAACTCAGAGTTAGCCCACATTCTTGCTCCCCCCAGCCACTCCTGCGTATACAGCGTACCACGGTCAGAGATGGGAAAAGTACTGACATTCTGTACTTGAGTAGAAGTAGCCTACAATTACTTGTGTAAAAAACTACTTTGGTAAAAGTAGAAGTACTCATTCAAATAATTACTTGAGTAAAAGTAAAAAAGTACAGGCTCTGAAATTTTAAAGTATTTTAACCGGATATTTCTGTGCAAAGCCAATTGTACCCCAAGGCTATTAAACTTCAAAGACCCCCATCAAACACACGTCTTAAAACTGTCCCAGGATTGGTTTCCAAACTGTGATGTGACGAATCATACAAGTAGTCGACCCAACTCTTGAAATCAATAAGTGGTTCTCAACCTGTTTGTTTACACTGAGTACCACCTGAGAAAAGATTTGCTTCCCCATGTAGGCTAACACCATTATGACTGATGTTAACTGATGTAACTGATGTTACAGTAGCGTAGTCCTATACCCCATCCTATTCAGCTATACTACAGGATACAGATAGGTACATCTGGGCACCTCCATGTAAAATTGGCTATTTTGTCCAAAATGTTAAAACATGTAATATTTGAAAAATGGTCTAAGATGTTCTAGTAGACTAAATCAACTAGTGATAGACATGTTGTTTATGACATTTGTATGACCTGCATGTATAACCTACATCACTGATATCTATTGAACAGCCCTGTACCTTCACTGACACTAGAGGGAGCCAAGAGCACACAGGGTGAGGCTGAGGACTGGGAATATTTGAACAAGTGTTATACTTGCCCCCTGCTTTTGTCCTAAATCCACATGCATTCATGCAATTGTACGTTGTACACGTGTCTGTATTAATGCAGACACGTGGACAAATGTTCAATTGCATTCATTTAATAGTGTTTAAGTGACTGAAAACAGGTGCTCTTTGGAGAGGAGTGTATCGGGGGACATAACAATTTAAGTTCCTTTCCTTTGTAAAATCCATTTAGCAAATAATTGTAAGTAATGGAGTTTCCATTCTCTCAGTGACACATTGAAGTCACTAGGGGGCGTGCTATCCTCATGTCTTGTCATGTAGATAGTGACTTAGTAGTGCCTCAAGGCCTTCGCTGTGTTGAATGTTTGTGTATAATGACTCAGCATCTATATGAACTAAAAATGCATCTCAAATGATCTGTAGTTCATTAAGTTGTTTTATTTGTATTTGGTGTCTTCAAGAAATGCAGGTATTGCGAAGAAGAGGTTTAATTAAATACTGTAGTCAATACATTTGGAGGATGGTTCAGACATTGGTTCATTGCTATTAATAATAGGTCTGGTATGAAATAATACTAGAAGAGGGTTTTTGGCAATACAAAGTCCTGTTCTTTTACTCATAATGATGAGTCAGTTGGGAGTTGGGGACCCCTGGGAATATTACTGGTTTTAGAAAAATACCAAACAACCACACATCGACTCTTCTGTTAGCCAGTCCGACATAGGCACAACCCTGTCATTTGGTCTGAGGGGAGAAATTTGTCTTGGAGATGAGGACCAGCTGCACACAATACAAAATTCAAAAAGACACACGGTGACACATGTACAACGCCTAACATCATTCACAGTCATTTCGGCCTACCCTATAGCATAATATGTCACTATTGATATACTATTACAATATATCAACCCAGCCAACATACCTATAGTGCAAAAGATCACCACCTTAGCACCACCTCAAAACCTTCTACCCCTCTGTCTAGCCTCTGGAACACAGAGCCAAGCATCAAATGTAGCTCTTACAACCACCACCTACTATATGGAGACCAACCCTCCTCGCTGCCTATTGCCACCCAGAGACATGCTGTGGTTCCCAGATATAGCTATCACTGAGGTTGAGGAGTCAAAATGTCAAAACCTTCTGTTTACTGCTATTAAACCCTCATTTATTGAACTTCACTGTTCATTTTCACAGCAGGGTCATTTTCAATGACACTCAGCTTACAAAAGATTTGTATTAGTCAAAAGGGATGTTTGTCATGGCCTGACGCCTGTATGTAATCACGCACGCACGCACGCACGCACGCACACATAAATGCACGCACCCAGATACTTCAACAATATTAAATTAATGCAATTGTACATTTGTCCACGTGTCGGCATTAATACAGACACATGTACAAATGTACAATTGCATGAATGCATATGGACACATGCACTCACAGCGATGAGATTGAAAAGGAAAAAAGCAGGGGGGCAAGGATAGAGCCCTGAGGGACCCAGGTCAACAAAGTATATAGGGTTAAAGCAAGTATAACAATAATATTCCCAATTATTATCTTGTCCAGCTTTGGAATTACATTATGACAGGTAAGTACACAACCCCAAACCTCTACCAAAGTGTTCTAGCCCTTTAACAAAGTTCAAACCACTACACCATCTCTAGGCCAGTGGGGGTATGGGGACCTCCAGGGGTCCTTGAGGGGTTCCAGGGGGTCCCCGGCAAAATGAGGAACAGTTTAGTGAATCACTATAATTTTACCAAGTTAGTCCTATGAGAGAATGTATAATAAAGATTATTCAGATCATAGGTTTCACTCAACTCACTTCACCTACAGTAAAGAGAGTTGCATGCTTCTGTACTATTGCTAACTTCAAAAATATTCTCTTATGGGGTCCCTGGCACAAAATCTTTTCAAATGGGGGGTCTGAGGTCTAATATGTATCAATCAGGGGGTCTTTGACATGAAAATGTTTGAGAACAATTCATCCTAGGCACCAGAGATGGTGTTATGCTGCTCTTAAATATTTTATTAGCTAAGATATAAGAGTAAGACAATGACATTAATCTTTTCTCAGCGGAGCTGCTTGAAAAAGAATCAGCTTAGTCAAATCATCAAACTTACTGGATGGAGCATCCAGGTAATGTTTTAACTTTTGATTTCAGATGGACAAATGTCACAATGCATTTGACTTCACATCCATTTAGAAAATTAAGCATTATTGAACAAACCCACCAGCTATGTTTGTGTTGAGTGTCTATTTTTATGACATCATTAACAGTATTTTATCACTGTGTAGGCTACTGTACTGCACAACAGTTGAACGTGATGTAACAGGAATTTGATGACCTTGTGCTTTGTGTGTTCAGTTTGACAGGTGACAAGGAGTGGAGGATTAGTTTCAGTGTTTACCAACCCGACACGGTGGCCGACTTCAAGAAGAGCAACCCGGGGAAACCCTATTCCCGCCTGTGTGTCTGCAGGTAAGCAAGTCACCACTAACTGACTCATGGGGCTGTTTGCTCAAGATCAGCTTACCGTAAACAACTGACTCTATAGTTAACCCTTTGCATTGCGTTAGAAACCGACACTTTTGTTGTTAGCGAGTTAAATTTGACCCGTGATTTAACTCAGCCCAAAATTATTATTTCCCCCCACCTCATAGCTGACTTGTTATGCATTCATAGCCATGTAAACACCTTTTAAAATATTATTTTGGGTTAGGGTAAGGGTTTCATTTTTCAATATAGCTCGTTTTCAATTATACAAATGTTAAAATTCATTCATTACATTTATTTGTCATAAACCAAAACTTTATTTTATTCCTAATAGCAAATGCAAATTGAGGACAAGTTTCTCTCACTCTCAAACATGTAAACATTGAATTTATTTTGCCCCAATCCGCACCAAACATGGCACAAACACTGTTCAGGGGTATGGCATGACAATTATTGTCACACCAGGGGCCACGTCATGGGCCCTTGGGGGCCACAGGTTTCTCTAATCCGCACCAAACTTAAAACGAACATTGTTCTGGGGCCTGGCATGAGAATAGTGAAACCAAAAAAAACAAAACACTTTTGAGACACTACAGTGTCTGAAAAGTGTTTTTTTGGTTTGCTCTAACAGTCAGAGCAATGTTTAATGCTTCAAATGGCTACAGGACTCGAGGGAGTGTGGTGCCCACCGTCGAGTAGATCGGATATCCAGTTGTCCAGAACCGCCGATCCGACCAATATGCCCATATATGGGCATATACTGGTGACGACAGGGTACTCCATATATGGGCATAAAGGGGACAAGGACTGACAAATACAAATATCTCCATATATGGGCATAAAGGGGACAAAGGTAGACAGACAGAAATCGACATCTACATATATGGGCACAAATAGGACACAGACATATTGGTCGGATCAGCAGTGCAGCATAGGTGTGAGGGCCGTAAGCTGCCCGAACCTCTAGTTATATTAAAATAGGCTTAAAGGAGTAGTTCAGAGGGACAGCGAGTGCATGGAGCTGCCGGCGGCGGAGTAGCGGGCTACCAGTGGGAGAGCGGCGCGATGCCGGCGGCGGAGCTAACCCTAACCCTAATCTCAGTAAAACTATGCCTAAACCTAACCCTAACCTCAGTAAAACTATATACTTAAACCTAACCCAGTAATATTTTATTACAAGGATTAGTAGGCTACAGTCCTACTGATTCCGTGCTGCCGCTCCTCCCCGGCAGCCCGCCGCTCCACCGCCGGCGGCCGCGGGCAGTCACTGCCGGCAGCTGCCACTCCTCCACCGGCAGTTTCGCGTCAGTTCCGCAGCAGCTTCCGCTGCCGGAAAATGCACTCGCTCCTTCTGGTAGTTCACCCAAAAAATTACTTATTTTCTCTCAATTACACACCCCATTAAATCTTAAAGTCATGGTGATTTTTTTTATTTTGTCGCAGACATTCATTTGATGACGGTGGAAAGATGCTACCGGAGTGTCCGCCGGTCATCAAATTATTGGCTCAAATTGCGTAATTTCTTGGGTGAACTACTCCTTTAAGGGAGGACCAGCCGGCGGACCATGTCGTCTATGACTCAGCCATAACCATATAAGGACTTCCCAATGCAGCTACGCCCAAATATGGAGTGTGTTGTCTAACCTCAATGTGTCGTACAAATCATTCAGCTCCATATATGGCCACAAAATGGGACATGCTCATATATGGGCATGTACTGATGACATCAAAGATCTCCATTTATGGGCAAAAAAGGTAGAAGGACTGACATATAGAGAGATCTCCATATATGGTCATATTGGTCAGATCAGCCTTTATGATGTTATAAATGTGCAACAGATATAGTTAGTCTGATAGTTGTTTATTTGATTTAAAAATGATTTCTTCATATACAAGGATAATCTTAGATATATAATTTCATTAGAACTCAGAGCAAAATATATTGCTGAATTTTATGTCAGGAGAATTATGCCAACAGTTTTTTTTATGTATTTCAAATTGGTGATTCTATATTTTATGAGGAAATTGTGTAAACAACTTGTATATTACAGTAAAGTACAACGGCAAAAGTCTCATAATGATTATATTAATTAGTCTGATAGATTTGATAATTAGTAATGAGATAATTTAATTTATACATAAAGCCTGCAATAATAACATCCTGTTATTATTGTTACAGTAGCATTACTGCTATTGCTGATATTACAACATAGACATTTTAAAATAGACAAAGGGCATTATAATTATTGATTATTATTGACTATAGTTTGTCATCATCATCACGTCTGACTGCGTTGTTCCAGAGTTACATTGACCTTCCATGGTGATATCTTCACAGTATCAGTAGTGTAAATGGCTGGGAAAAGTGTGTCAGTGAACGTGTGTGTGAAGGTGTGTATGTGTGCGTTAGTATCAGGATCAGAGAAGGACAGCTGTCCTTCATTACTGTCCAGCTGGACTCTGATCCTCTTGGGTTTTTGCTTCACTGAGAGAACAGTGACTGACCCTGGTGAGGAGTTTGCTTTGTATCTACCTCCACGGAACTCTATTCTCCAGAATTGACCCCCTGTGAATGTCTTCATCTGATGAGGCTCTGTTAACACACCCAGTTCCCAGCATGCATTGTTTCCAACCTCAAAATCCCAGCTGTGAGTCCCTGAGTCAAAGCCCTCAGAACCCAAGACGTTGAACGATACGTCAAACCTCTCTGGGTTGTCAGGAAGCTGCTGTTCATCTCCATGTCTCACACTGGTCAGATCATCAGACAGGATGAAATATGGATTGGCAGTGTTGGGGTCCAGAATGACAGGAGTGTAGGAGACAATGTCCTTCATCTGGTCCCAGACTCTGAAAGTCAGGTTGCCCAGGTGTTTGGCCTCGTCTATCAGTGCTCCTGAGTTCAGCTGTGGGTGCTGCAGTGCCAACTGGACTCTTTTCACTGTGGTCTTGTAGTTCTGCTTGAATGAGATGTGTTCAGCTCTCAGATCCTCCTCTATGGCTCTGACTGTTTTTGAAAGGGTTGATATCTCTCTATTCAGGCCCTCAATCTTCTCCTTCATCATATGACTCTTCTGCTGCTCTTCATCCCTCAGTGCAGTGATCCTGGCCTCCTCTTCCTCTTGTAGAAACTGATGAAGCTTCTTAAACTGTTCCTTCATCTTCATCTCTGTGTGCCGGGCCCGGACCTTAATGTGTTCTGCTGTTTGGTCACAGTTTGTTTTAACTTTATTAAAGACCTCCAGTTTCTCCTGTAAAGGCTTCAGTAATTTATGGACTGCCTTCTCCAGTGCAGCTTCATCGATGGGTCTGAATCTGTGCTTGGTGTGTTTCTTAGAATCTCGACACACAAGACAAACTGGCTGTTGACATTCCAGACAGAAGAGTTTGAGTTTCTCCGCATGCAGAATGCAGAGAACCTCAGACCCTGTTAAAGCTCTCTGATGTCTCTCCTGTATGAAGGCCTCACACAAGTTCTTCAGGGCCAGGTTTCTGGGTGGATCCACTGAATGTCTCTCCTTACAAAGTGGACATTCCTTTATTACTTTCTCTCTCCACCATTCCTGCAGACAGGCTTTACAGAAGCTGTGGCTACAGGACAGGAGAACAGGATCTTTAAAGATGTCTTGACACACAGGACATGAATAATCCTCTTCTGGGCGAGATGCGTTGGAAGCCATTTTGTCTCAGAGTGTAGCTACAAATACACTGCTCTGCAAGGGAAATCAGTCAGTCAGTGGTGGTAACACTCCCTCTTCTAGAAGGTTCCCTGAAGTTTACTTTCACTGTGAATCGTGGTTCTTGTTAAAGTCCATTCAGCTGAGCAGCAGGTTCGGTCTGGGTAGTCCCTGCTGTAGCTGTGGAAAGAGACACACACACACACACACACACACACACACACACACACACACACACACACACACACACACACACACACACACACACACACACACACACACACACACACACACACACACACACACTTTTATTAATTTATTTTAATAATAAAAAGTATGTTTTTTTATTGTTTCAGACTGTTCATGAACTCTTTCACACTGACAACAGACACAGCCCTGCTCATCAGAGACAATCAGGGTATCAGTGTGTCCTTATATTCTCTACAGTGGTTTTCTAACTTTTTGTGCCCAAGGCACACCAATGGGCAAACTTCTAGGACAGGGATCTTCAATAGCGGGTCCAGGACCCGGAGGGGGTCCGCAGAGTACCTACAGGGGGTCCGCCAAATCTTTGCATGATGGGGAACATTAGCCGAAAATAGTCGATCTACAATTTCGCAAGCTTTACTGAGAGTTGGTGTAGACTAGAGGGAAAAGAGCAGAGCATCCTGTGTCTAGGTGAGACATGACCTTTGACACAATCTAAATGTCTCAATAGAAGAGCAGGGAGACAAAATACAAACACCCAAATTGTATAAGTTATATTGTATTAACATACTCTACCATACAGATTGGACAACATTTCTTTCAAAGAAAGTTACATTGTGCCGCTTTAACATGAATCCAACAAATTCATAGAAAAGATAATATGTGAATAAACGAACAAAAAAACATTCATCAACACAATACTGATGATAGCGCTGTTGTACAATAATCTACCAATCACACTGGCTATGCAATAGATAGATCTCCCATGTAAAGGGTTGTTGAGCAAACCGAGTTAGGGGCCCACTCAGACCTGTGTCTTTGATGGTTTTATTATTCACTCACACACAATACAAACACACACACACTAACACTTTTAGACCAGGTTATAAAAAGGGAAACACAAACCAACACAACGACAAATTACTGACATGAAATATACACACAGAACTATAAAACATATCTTACCGTCAGTCTCTCGGAGCTCACAATGGAAAATGACAAATACAGCAAAAACACCCTAGTAACTAGTAACACTGATGCATGTAGAACACTTCGTCCTGTTTGTGAGCATTCTCTCTATTTATATGGGTTTGGTCTACCCATGTGGGTGTGACCTTCTGTTGATTAATCATGTGACTTGTGTATTGTCTTAAATGTGGAAACACAGGCTTTAGGCAATCAATCAATCAGTAGCCACTGTGCCCCATCTCCTCATCTAACCTAATCAATCAATATTCTCATGTGACTCTCATGTGACTCTCACTCCCCCGCTGTGGACCCCAACACCACAGGTCAGAGCTGTGGCCTCCAGAATTGTATATACCTGTACCTACTATGACCAAATATCCCTCTGAAAATATACAGGAAGGCGCTAGAAGGCCACATATGCAGCTAACATGTCAATACAAACGCCACCGTTACATAATAATGGATTATTCCATATATGCACGCATTAACCTCTTCATTTATCTTTATAACTTCGGTTCATAAACTAAATAAGCAGGCAATACACAAGGTTGTCACACCTGGACTTGTTTCACACCAGTGTGCCTCGACAAACCATTTGGGAGGCACTGGCAGAGACAACACTAAAGTGTCATATAGTAATTCATTCTCAATTTATTTCCCACTTGTGTGCCCACAACTTGCATGTCCAGAGTAAAACCTAACCAACATAATAATGTGATGTTGTGTGTGTTTGTATCCATGTGGTACCAGCTTCCAGGGTCCAGTTCCTGACCTGCAGACTGTCAAACTGCTGGCCTTCCAGAGCAGAGACGTTCCTGTCACCGCTGTGGTGGACCATGGTGACATCCTCTCTGATGTTCTCCTCATGGTATTATTCAGGATATAATGTATATATCTTTATACGTGCCTTTAACTACTTAAAGGACGACTTTGTTTTTTTTTACAACAAGGGTTATTCTATTAGTTTGTAATGATAATAATTAAAAGATGAGTGTTAAAAAAAACATGTATTGCTTTCTATCGTTATAGTGATTTTAGTGATTTTTAACTGGGGGCGGGGGCATTCGGTCCATCGGTAAATAGTCATGAACGCAGCCTCCAATTTCCGTGAAACTTTGTACGCAGAACCCCACTAAGCCAAGGAAAAAATGCCACCCACTCATCTCATTTTAATTATTATCATTACAAACTAATAAAATAACCCTTGTTGTAAAAACATCAAAGTTGTCCTTTAAGACGTACTATCCTGCTTTCTAAAATCTCAATTTTTATCTGCCTACAAATGTATAGATTTTCGAGTAAATCAGAGTTGTTAGTACATTGGCAGTCCTGCCAAACTGAGCATCCATCAGTATTCTGAATATTGTCAGAATATTCCAGGTACATTTATCCCACTGTTGTGTGATGTTAGTGTTCATGTAATCATATCAAGTAATTGTTGTTAGGCTCTAATGCCTCGACATTAGTCCACCTGTTTGAAAAAAGTGGAGACAGTCGTTGCAGCTGAAAGGCCTTTCAATCATGAGCAGTGTTGTAGCCTCATTTAGCCAGTCGATCAGAGATCTCCGCTTATTGATGAGCATGATGACGTCTAAATGCAATGAATGGGCTGAAACTGGGTGGAAACAATTAGCACGTTTACAAAAGAAGCACTGCAGAACCATTTCAAAGACTTTAGGCAGGTCTTTCATATTATGACGGTACCAGGAGTGGTTTTCATATACTGGGTGTAGGTTTGTCAGCGCTGGTTTTCTCTGCTGTTCTAGCCCAAAACTTTCCCAGAAGTATCAGTAGGCTGATCGCCTGGTTACGTGAGACTAGCAGTGTTTATTACACGGCTTGGTTGAATGCTCGATTCTGATTGGTCAGTCATCGGTCATTATTTCTCGATAATGACCGCTGAGCTCAATAACGGACCGCTGTGTAATCAGAGACTCAGAACACCTGCTCATATCAACCTCCGCTGCTTTGTTTTATGCTTTATCCAACATGACAGCCATGTAAACAAACAACCAATGTCATTTACAACTAAACGTTGCTCTCAAGAATGTTTTTGAAAACATTTGAAGTGAGAAATAGACGATGCAATGACCGAAAAGTGATTCTATTTGATCCACTGCACTTCCTTGTTTATCGTGGCTACGGGGGAAATACCAAAACGCTCGCCCCAAAACACAGTCGCCCCGGGGCAAATCCGGCGGTATTACAGGCAAATCGGCAGTATATAGAATGGGGGGCGAGTGTGTTTTGGGGCGAGTTTTTTTCTATTTTGTCATTTGTTTTCCGAGGCAAACTCCGCCCAGCCCAATAGGCTACTTATGGAATACTTTCATTGCCGTAAGCAAGGAAATACTTCGTTTTGTTGTTACTTTTGGGTAAATTTATTTATGTATTTATTAAGTAGCCGTGTAATAAGCATTATTGAAATTTAAAGCCCTTCAGGGCGATTAACCACCTCGGCTGCGCCTCGGTGGTTAATCGCCCTGTCGGGCTTTAAATTTCAATAATGACTGCCTCCCCATGCATTATCCCTTGCTTAACCACTGCTTTCAGAAACCACCTAAGTAGGAACTGAACATGTGGTGGTTTGATAAGTAGCGAGCATGGTGTCTATAGTGTTTTTGATGTTTTTTTGTTTAGAATATGGAGTTGACATTTTTATTTTACAATATTAAAAAAAAGAAACCACTGTTGTCCAGAAAGGTACGAGCCTTAAGTCATATGTCCGTTGTCTCCCTCTAAGTTTAATATTACACATTAAAACTAAGCTTGTGTGAAAAATTAAAACTAAACTGAAATTAAAATGTAGGTTTTAAAACTAAATAGAAACTATTAAGAACATTTGTTTTCTTTTTTAAAATCAGGCTTTTACATTTTTTTCATCATAACTACACCTAATGCTAGATTCACAACAGCAGTGGTAGGGATTTGTACCTCTGCGTTTTTATACTATGTGTATGCAAAACATCTGAAACACCCACATCATCATTGTTTACTTTGATATGTGTATGTATGCCTAGTCCACGCCTATTTTAGACCACATTTGGTTGGCTGCCGCTTTGTCTCACCCAAGGGGCAAGGCTGAGATATTTACGATGAGGCCGACAAAATGGCCAGAGTGGCGCTGTTTTACCCTGCGCCGACCTGTGAGTTCAGAAAGAATTTATTTTAGCGCAAGTGAATGGGTTTTTTGACAAACTTTAGACTAGATTTTCTTACTGTAATAAAAATTGTCATAAATTCTATATGCTTCCAGTCGCTAGTTTAAAGTCTCCTTTCAATCATCAGGATATGCGTTTTGCTAAATTATGGTTCTATTTATTATAAAATTGACGATAAAGTAGGCTATTCTCTAGGAGGGGCGGGATGATTTGATTGACACGCTACACAACCAATAGCATTCATTCCCCGCCCCCCGCTCTTGATTGACAAGTTACCCAACCAATAATGGTCTGAACTCATTCTGACGCGTATTGAAAGATGGCGGACCTACAGGTCTTGCAGCAAAGGCTTCATTTTCGGTCTGTAGAAAGCAGCGGAGGGGGTTTGTCCATCTCATTTATACAGTCTATGGTCTCACCACAGATGATTTTCTTGAATTATATTTAATATAGACAGAGAATGATAGAGAGTTTTCTATGGTCTCAGATTGGACTTTGACCATTCATGTCAAGGACCCCCAAATTAATATGTATTTGGCAGCGGACCCCCACATTATGTGCCAGTTACCCCCATACAAGAGTTATGCTTTTAAGATATTTTAAAATAATATTCAAAATATTTTTTTCTTTTCAGATTCTTTTTTTTTTTAAATAGCCGATCTACAAGCTCACAATGCGTCGCAATGAGAGCTTGTTTCAACTGATTTTGGTGCTGTATTATCTAATATAGCTGGGGACCCCCTATTATTATTATTTTTTTTTTAACAATATTTATTGCAAGAAAAGAAAAGGGAAATTCATTACATTCGTTCAACTTCCACTGTTAAGAACAGTTCAAACATGCTTTATAATTGGCTTAATTTGAACCCCCATCAAAGATGGTGATGGCAAAAGAGGAAACAAAAAATCCCAGGGTGTATGTAAGAAATAAAATAAAACAAAAGGATTGGTGTCAAGAAAACCAATCATGATATATGTGCTGAGACTTCATGTTATTGTATGGACATAGAATGTCACAAGTATTTATGCTTCAATGGAGGGGTGGTGCAGGCCAGACCTGCAAACATTAATTAAAACCAAAACAAATAATAATAAAACTAAATAGAAATTGATATATAGAAATTAAAATATAAATAAGCCCAGTAAATTATGAAACTAAACTGAAATGGAAAATGATACATTGATTAGAAATAAAAAAATCACCCCCCAAACATGACAGCAGCGTTTGTAAAAGCATTCTGAGAAGACGATCATATAATAAGTGTATGACAAAAAGACAAGCCTACTATAATACAGTATGTATTAGACTAGTTTAAAATATATTCACATAAAGTACAGGAACAGAATAATATCAGTCCAACTAGTGTATAGTGTCAGTACTGTACATAATGTTCCAGGTTAGATGTCACTGTGGTGTCAGAGAGCACACATACAGTAGCTCTCTGTCACTGCAACCCAGCAGACAGCGCATGCAATCATCTGGATTAATGACCTTTTCATTAAAGCACTTGAAGCAGAAGCAGAGATTAATTGGGTCATGACTGATACCATTATTTCCCCTGGCATGGCCAGCTGGCATATTCATCCGGTTCCCATGTAATAATTGTACAAACACTGTCCTGTTATTACACCACCATGTTTGAATATATTATGACTAGTTCTCCATCTATAAAACAGGTGGCCAGCCCTCTGCACAGGCACACTGCGATGCCGTTTCCACAGGCGGTAGCTTTCCTCGTCCTGATGGGTGAGTTATTAAGTTAGTTGGTTATTATGAAATAACGTGTAAATAGTTATTTTAGTTGAGTTAGTTTTGTTGTTACACTGGAATTCACATTATCTGGAAAATCTGGCAACAAATTCCTTACCAAGACATTTCCTCACCAATGTGACACTTTTCTTTAGCGGAAACAGCGGAAGCTGTTGAAAGTTGGTGTACCCTTCAAATGTTTAATTCTGCCTTAAGAAGCTTGTGAGGGGTCAAGCTTGGGATTTTTCATGATTCTGAATCAATTGCAACCATTTGTTTTACACCAACGATGCGTTGGTGGAAAAATGGATGCACCCTCTTCCCCCACCTTTCGCTAATGTCTTTTTTTTGGAGCTTTTTAACAGCAAAAGGGGAGAAGAGAACAGCCCTGGGCTCTAGTCTCCCCATAGGATCCTGCTTTAATCGACCTCCATAAGGGGCTGTGTCCCTGCTGCTATCTGACAGTATTGCTTTCCACATACACCTGATGGTCAGTCTCAATGTTTTTTTTTTCTTTTCCCTGGAGCTGCTTGGAGAGGGGAGAGAGGACCATTTGGGCCATAATTATTTGTCAATCAAAATCAAACAACCAGACACCGGCTCTCCTATGAGCCAGTCTGGATGGATATGGATATCCCTGTCTACCTGACACACAGCCATGCATCACATCAGGTCTTAGAACTAACCACCAACTGGAACCGAATCGCCCAACTCTGCACACCGTTTTTTATTCTTTATGTGTCAGCAGACACCTTTACAAAGACATTGGTGAAGAGTCAGACATCTTTTAATAAGGACACTGTTTCCAGATTTTAACAGTATTCCCTGACTGACTATGTGACAGGGGCGCCGGATTGGAATATGACCTGGGGGGACACATCAGGGACACATGCACACGCGAACATTTTCGGCTTATTTCGGGTGGGTTTGTTGATTTTTGGGGGGGATAATTCGGTTATTTCGGTTAACCCATTAAGACCTGGAGTCAGATCTGTGTCACTTTAGATTTCTTTGGCTATTCAAAAATAGCAGATCTACAAGCTCATAGCGCGGCACCGAGTGCCGCGCTATGAGCTTGTAGATCTGCTATTTTTGAAAAATCTTGCAAAGAAAATGTTTAGATTCTTTTTCAAAAAAGTGTTAGGATTTAGATTTTTTTACAGAATCGCCTCAGGTCTTCGGTTCGCCTCGCGCTCGCGGTGGTCGCGAGGTGCGGGGGACTGGACTGATTTTTTTATTTATTAAAAAAAAAATGGCTGGACTGAATAGTGGGGGGACACAGTGTCCTTTAATTAAACAGGTGCCGGCGCCACTGCTATGTGAACTATTTTGTCAGTCAATTCATCAATGAGCTCTGTAATTGTGAGTCTGATGTTCCTTGTCCATAGCTGGTGTTTCTAACAGCCAGGGGGTTGACTGTTCATACTTTGGTCTACTGGATTACTTGAGCCTGACAAGCAAAAGTGATGTGCACGCAAATGTTCGGCCTGTGAAAAACTGGACAACACCCACCCTTGTTAGGGTGGATTTTATGATATCTGGTATCCTGGAGGCGGTAAGGACCCTTTATGATATGTATTTAACGGCGTGAAGATGTCATATGTCACTTTAATGTAAAATGTCACTTTCGCTGTGTCTGCTAAAATAACTAACACATTGATTCCGACTCTGTGCAGAATGCGATGTCTCAAACCCTCACCTGCCATTCCTGGATCATGATGGTGAGAATTGTTATAGGAGACATTAATGCAGCAGGTGTGAGGGTATAAATATAGATTATAAACTGATTAAACTGTCACTGTCATTGCTAGAAGTCAAGGTCAAGTCGAGTCATATTTATTTAGCACATTTCATAGACAGGTCTAGACTCAATGGGCCCGATTCATGAACCATACTTACGAACAAATTTGTTCTTAGACCCACTTAAGAAGTTTTTTAAGAGATTTTGGCATTCACAAATGTTTTCTTAGCTGTGATTTGTTCTTAAGTTAAGAAGAAATCTACGCATACTAGAGAGCACTCTTAGGCTGGCCTTTGAGTTCTTAAGTGTGACATGTTTGTGCAAAAATAATTAATTCTCGAAGTTTCTTCAATTCTACAGTTGTATAATATGGGATTTAAATTACAATAATATTTTTATCATATCTTTAGAGCAAAAAATGTTCTCAAAAGTGTGGTCTGGGGACCCCCAGGGGTCCTTGAGGGAGTCCCAGGGGGTCCACAGCAAACAAGGAACCCGGTTGAGTTGAAGCCCAAGCCCCATACCCACCCCATAACCCCCCACCCAACCCGACCCTCATCGCTCCCCCCCCCCGCCCTCATCGCCGCCCCCCATACCCCCACCACCATATCCCCGACATTCGCCACACCCTCATTTTCCCATCCCCTTCTTACCAAAAAGCCCCCCTATACCCACCCGTCACCCCCATCCCCATACCCCCCACACAGCCCCCTACACCCCTCCTTGCACCACCATATCACCCACCACACCCCTATTTCCACCCATTACATACCAAGCAGCTGCTACCTTAAAGACCCTCCATATCCACCCACCAGCTTTCAGTAATAAAATGTTTTATATCCACTACTAACGCTACTACTGAACATGAAATATGGATAACATGGTAATTTCAGCAAATTTACATAGATGTCTAGTGGTGATATGTTGATTAATGTGAGAGAAATAATAAAATACATTCATTAATTAAATAAAATAATTTGCTGTTCACTTCAGAAGTACCTCCAAAGAACTATTGATTTATTTATTTTTATGTTTGGAGTCTGGTGTTCAACCATCTTTAGACTTTAGTTTAGGTATTCTTTACTTCATTCTCTCAACTTTATTTCTGTGTGATTTCCTGTGATGTCTGTGAGCAGCAATCACACACAGGTGTGACTGCAGGCAGGGCCATGCAGTCATGCCTTATATGGGTATTGGTGGGGCGGCTACCTATGGTAATTTGGATTAACTGGCACACCCCTTCAAGTTACGAGGACTGGGATTCATCATCATAAGAACATAAGTTACGAACAATTCTGCCATTTAAGAACGCTTCATGAATCTGACTCGACTTCTCTTAGGAATTCACTTAGGAAGAAATGTAAGAGGAAACATTAGGAACTTATTGCTGCATGAGGCCCATTGTGCTTCAAAATAAAAACCAGAATAGGCAAAGATAAACCATGGCAAAACATATAGTCATATACAGTAGACATATACAGTATGTGTACTGTATATTGTTTTCCTTATTGGACATTCTCTTCGGTTTTTATGTCGATGTGGTTGATGCTGCTACACTAATTATTCTTGAAGATTTTTCTTATGAATTACATTTTATTTTCTTTTTTCTTTTTTCTTTTTTCTTTTTTCTTTTTTCTTTTTTCTTTTTTCTTTTCTTTTTTCTTAGCTTTATCATGTTTTGCGTTTCATATTATCTCTCACATGGCTGCTTGTATTTGGCTGCTTGTACCTGTATGAGTAGTAACAAATAAACCTTCATAGATTCTTGAATTACTGTTTAGATCATTCTTGTTATCTTGTTACAAAATGCTCACATAATGGGCAAACACATATCTTCAGAATTTGTGGATTTGAGGTGATTTTCTTAAATACATCTGGGGACTAAACAAATCATTTCTGTACACAGGGCTGGACAAATGAATTTTTGCACTGGGATCCAAATGCGTTTTGTGGAATAGATCATCTTACCGTTCCAAGAAAAATGCTGTGGCTCCCCGATATAGCTATCATTGAGGAGTATGTAAACAAATCAGCTCTTTACTGCAATAATTTAATTTTGCACACACGCACACAACACACACAACACACACTCTCTCTCGCACGCACGCACGCACGCACGCACGCACGCACGCACGCACGCACACACACACACACACACACACACACACACACACACACACACACACACACACACACAGTATATAGTGTATATACACTTTTATGAGTTTGCAGACATACAATAACAATTGCATTTTGAATGACCATACCAGTGGTCACATATGTTTAGTCCACATACGAGTTACGTTTGTCACGTGACTCTAAGCTGGCATGGAGGGATCATCACTATGCAATTTGGGAAAGTGGCATCAAAACCTTGTAGGTTGTTGAACTTGTCAGAACAGTAGGTGGAGCCACAACATAGACCAGAAACTGAACATTTACATCCAGAATGACCAGACACCACAACTGTGTCAACAGCAAAGGGGGGTTTTCTTCTGGCATTTGTCTGAGACGTTTTACATAAGGATTCAGGTGGTACCCTTATGTAATGGTACCTCGCATGGCTCATTATGATTACATTTATTTATCATTTATGATTATTTATACACGATAAGTTAAACATCTTACAGCGTGGCTCTGCAGGAGGCTACTCTACTTTACTGGAGTATTTCCAATGTTCAATACTTTTACTTCTACTTCACTACATCTCACAGGGAAATATTTTACTTTTACTCCACTACAATTATTTGAACACTTTAGTTACTAATTACTTCGCAGATATAAATTATTATATTATAAAACATACATTAACCATTTTAGCCTTGTTTTATACTGTATATAGGCTATTTGAAAATAGCAGATCTGCAAGCTCACAACATGGGTTGTGATGTTGTAGATCTGCTATTTTCAAACATTTTCTTTATTTTGATGCCAGTATGTTTGTACTTTTTCTCAGTAACATTTTGAACACTGATTTACAACACTGCAGTATTAATAGCCTACTTTTACTTAAGTAGAACATGTGAGTACTTTTTCCACCATTGCATAATGTTATGTGTATTCACTTAAAATCTTTCTCCTGCTCCTATCAGTGTATCCGACAGTGGATCCACTACAAATGGTCCGTATGTCAGGGTGTATCCCAGTGGTGAGATACGAGCGTCTCAATTTCGCAGACTGACCACCATGTGTGATATGGATCTGATGAACTTCCCCTTTGATACTCAAAAATGCAGCATCACCTTTATATCCATTATCCACACAGGTAAGTCATGCTATAACACTCATTTCTCGAGACAGACTAGCTCACACAATTTTCAAATGCAGTCAATACATCAGAAGAGCTGGACATGTGCAGAACAGAGAGCGGGTGTCATGCCTCCTCCACTTCTGTTTTGCCTTCGTAGTCATGTAAATAAATCCTAAGTAGGTCGGAGTAGCTTATTATTAGTGTGAGTGTGACTATCCTTTTTTAATGCACTAGACTAGACCAGTTTTCAACCTTTTTCATGCCCAGGACCCCTAAATTGATATACATTTGGCCGCGGACCCCCAATCTGAAAATATTTTGTGCCAGGGACAGTAGAGAAGATTTGTGTTAAAAAATACAAAATTATCCAAAATTCTTCAAACCCTTTCAATATCTTTCAAAAATGTTCAAAAATAGCCGATCTACAAGGTCGCAGCGCGGCACAAAGTGACGTGCTCTGAGCTTACATATCTGCTATTTATGAATAGCCAACGTATACAATATGGATAAAGGGGTGAAAATGTGTTAACACCTTTTGCTGGGGACCCCCTGAAACCCCCCTCAAGGACCACTGGTGGTCCCCGGACCACTGGTTGAGAACCAATGCACCCTGTGAGATGGATTGCTGAGGTGGAGTGCAGCACCGTCAGCTACCAATACTGCACATCCTAGTTATACCAAGTACTATGTTCTAATGTATGATCAATACTTAATTATGCCATTCTTTACTGATCAAAATTACTTTCATCTTCTCAGACCGAGGAATAATGTTGGATCAATTCTCGAATGGCTCTGAACTTACCCAGATTTCTGCACACAGCATGATTACGCAAGGAGAATGGGATTTCAAGACGATCACCATTAATAACTCTACTCCTACCTATGGAGGCCATTCAAGGCTTACTTATGAGGTTTTAAAAAAATACTATCATTATTTTTAAAAATCTCTTTCTATATATATATTTTTTTTTTTTACAATTTCATTATTATCTCCTTGCCTGATCTCTGTAACCTTACAAATCCAGGTCACCATAGCTAGGAGACCGATGCTGTATGCAATGAACCTCATACTGCCTCTCCTCTTCTTCCTGGTTCTGGATGTGGCTTCCTTCTTCATCAACGAGGCCAGAGGAGAAAAACTGGGCTTCAAAGTCACCCTCCTGCTGTCCATCTCTGTCTTACTGCTGATTCTCCAAGACATGCTGCCCTCCACCACTGAAAAGTTACCACAGATAGGTGAGGGAACCTTTCACACCTGGGTCTAAAGACTACACTGGGGAATAAAGTCATGCATTGTCCTTTGTTCCCCTCATTATCAATGCCGGTGTCACTCTGCCCTTCTTGTAGCTCTGTACTGCCTGGTCATCTTCTCGTTGGTGACCTTGAGTGTCCTGGAGACCATGATGGTAAGCTTCCTGGTGGACATGGATGGTTACGTCAGTCAGGATGCTCTGAACTCCACCAGCGCCTCTGAGGAGACTCTGGAAGAAACTGTCCTTCACAAAGGTATATCACACACAAAAGATACTCTCCTCACATTCAGGGACGTGCACAGATAGACTCTAGGTGGTGCTAGAGCAACTGCCCTTTGCCCTCTTGATCAGAAGTGCCTTTTTGAAAAAATTTTTTTTTTTCCAGTTTACAGCAGGGGTCTTCAACAGGGGGTCCGGGACCCCTAGGGGGTCCTCAGAGTCACTACAGGGGGTCTGCTAAATCTTTTTGTGATTTTTTACCATAACCACTCGAAACCCAGCATCCCTTTTCTGAGGAGAACTTTAGCCAAAAATAGCAGATCTACAAGGCTAGGTATAGGTCTAGAGGGAAAAAAGAGCAGATCGAGTAAACAAAAAAAAGTATAATTTAATTGAGCACCTGCCCCTCAAAATGTCTGTGCACGCCACTGCTCACATTGCTCCATCAAGAGAAATAAAGGATTAAAACTATAGACGTCTATGAAAGAGCTATGTATCATATATCAGAATCAAAAGGGGTTTATTTCATCCTTTCAGAACCTGTTGTAGATGGTGTGAATGGTGAGGAGAGAACAGTCAGTGAGAGTTTCAACATAGAGCAGCTGAGTGATGCTGTGCTGCTGAAACTGATCCTAGAGGAGGTGAAAGAGGCTCGTCAGGACTGCTTCTCTGCTGCTAGGACAGGACAAGACAAGAGGAAGTGTGGATACTACACTACACTGGCCAGATACATAGATATTGTGTTCTTGGTAATGTACATTATTACCATTGTAGCATTTCTGATGTACATGTACAATGTGTGGGTCAAAGGTCAAGTAAGAGATATTTGGTTCAAATAAGTGTTACATAGCTCTATATTCTTGTATAAATCATTGCTATAGAGTGTTTGTTCAGTAACATGGGTCTTCTCCCTGTCTCTCCAGCTCTTTGCTAAACAAAAAAGGGACCTAGTTGTCTAGAACAGAGTTTGTATGACCTGCATTTATAATCTTCACCACTGATATCTATTGAACAACCCTTCACCTCCACTGACACTAGAGGGAGCCAATAGCACATGCAGTGGGTGAGGCTGAGGACTGGGACATTTTTTACCAACTTTTAAACTTGTTTTAACCATTTAAACCCTGTATACTTTGTTGACCCCCAGGGCTCTATCCTTGGCCCCCTGCTTTGTCCACTCATACAACAAATCTCGGGAGTCAATCAGAGTTCTAAGTAATTTGATTCTCTGTCAAAATCAACAGCTGTTTCTCTCTCAGACTCACACTCACACTCACACACACACACACACACACACACACACACACACACACACACACACACACACACACACACACACACACACACACACACACACACACACACACACATACACACACACACACACACACACACGCACACACACACACACACACACACACACACTCTATCTCTCTCAACTCAATAAAGTCATTGACTTATTTCCATTGTGGTCCTATTGGTTTTGGACAAAGAAAACATTAGAGAATAGGCATTGGAACATAAATAAAACATGCAAAAAATTAAAACTGTTCACAGCATAAATAAAACAAGTTAAACAAGTGAGCAGACTATTCTACAACTCATCACCCAAATAGTCTTCTCTAGCCCTGTGGTACCCAAACCAAGCCACACTGTGATGTGTTGCTATGCTATTTTTGAGGATAGCTTTTTTGTATTCCTGTTTGAATTTGTATTTATTTTTTTGTGGGGACAATAATGACTTAATTGGCCAAAATATGGATGCCCAAACTAGAAGGAATGTGAGTACGTCTTCAATCAAAAGAGCAAGAGCAATAAAACTTGCGGGGTGCACGGCTCCAAAACATTTCTTAAGGAAGAGAATGATGCCAGAACTCATTTCATCTCCTTCAGGTACTTTTTTATTTCATTCATCAGCGCTGAAGAAGGCATATCGCTTAAATCAGGGGTGGGCAACTTTGATGATGGAGAGGGCCACTATATTTCCACACTCACTCTCCGTATTTTAACTTTTTTTGTAAATGAATGCCGTACTTCGCCATTCTACACAAAAGTTACAAAAATAGTAGATCTACAAACGCGTCACGGTGCGACGCGTTTTGAGCTTGTAGATCTGCTATTTTTGCTATTTTTGAATTGGAATCCAGATTTTTGTTTTGCTATTTTTTAATTAAAATCCTGAAAAGTAACATTTTTATTTAATTTCAAATGCATATAGTTATACTTATGTTAACTTTATGAACTTAAATACAAATACATTGGACATAAAAAAGACAATTGAATTTTAATACTAGTCATTAAGCTACTAATATTGTAACTGAAATCAGATATTAACCTGCGGGCCGCATTAAGTGAAGGTGGGGGCCGCATGTGGCCCCCTAGCCGCCAGTTGCCCATGTACGGCTTAAATGCAGCCGCCCATCATTCACTTACTCACAAAATAGGGATTCCAACAATCCTATCAATTTCATTTTTATTTAAATAAATTATATGTTTTTTTTAATATAAATATGTTTTCCAATGTGTTTTTTTCTTCTCATCCTCTAGCCTACATTAACCTCTGCCCCAGCTAGAGCGTCGTAGTTTGAAGCTTGGGGTCGCTGACCAGCTGCAGTTGACGATTTGTGAGTGAGAATGTGTTGTGTTGAGAATGTCAGACCCCACAAAGGTGAAGGTGCAAGCTTCCTGGCATGTTCAAGCATAAGACATCACAGCATACAGTATGCTTTTACTCAGAGGTCCATATGTTTATGTGTGTGTTCTGATTGCGACGCAACCAGCACATTATTGATTTGGTTAGTGACATCATTAAGGTTTCCTTTAATTGATTTTTATTATATATATATATATATATATATATATATATATATATATATATATATATATATATATATATATATATATATATATATATAATTGTATATTGTGTGTGCATATTTGTTTTTATAAAAAAAAATCCTCTTGCCAACGTACTGATGGTGTTCCTTAACGCTGAATCTACAGTACTTTCTTTTCTTGCCCTGTAACCTGTATTTTTAGCGGTGCCAACCGCTCTAAGCTTGACTTTGTCCGTATGTCCGTCCGTCCGTCCGTCCGTATCAGCACGGGATGATGAGCACGGGATTTTAAACAGCTATAACTCCAGATTGCAGCATGCCACCAAGTCCAAATATGGTATGTCGACTTAGACCACCAATAGGGACGAGCATGACTTGCTGAAGTTAGCAAAGCGGGGTCCAGGGACCCCCCGCGTATGTTATGTCCGTCCGCCCGTTTAGGGCACGGGATTTTAAACAGCTATAACTCCAGTTTGAAGCCTGCCACCAAGTCCAAATGTGGTATGTGGACTTACACCACCAATAGGGACGAGCATGAATTGCTGAAGTTATCAAAGCGGGGTCCAGGGACCCCCCGCGTATGCTATGTCAGTCCGCCCGTTTAGGGCACGGGATTTTAAACAGCTATAACTCCAGTTTGAAGCCTGCCACCAAGTCCAAATTTGGTATGTGGACTTACACCACCAATAGGGACGAGCATGAATTGCTGAAGTTATCAAAGCGGGGTCCAGGGACCCCCCGCGTATGCTATGTCCGTCCGCCCGTTTAGGGCACGGGATTTTAAACAGCTATAACTCCAGTTTGAAGCCTGCCACCAAGTCCAAATTTGGTATGTGGACTTACACCACCAATAGCGAGGCGCATGACTTGCTGACGTTATCAAAGAGGGGTCCAGGGACCCCCAGCGCCCGTATGAGCACGGGATGAGCACGGGATTTTAAACAGCTATAACTCCAGTGTGCAGCATGCCACCAAGTCCACATTTGGTATGTGGACTTAGACCACCAATAGGGACCAGCATGAATTGCTGAAGCCCCGCCCCCTCTGTCTTCCCATTGGCTGGCCTTCAAACAGCCATAACTCAAGTTCGCAGCATGCTACGGAGTACAAATTTTGTACATGGACTAAAACCAGCAATAGGGACGAACTGTAATTACTTAAGCCCCGCCCCCTCTGTCTGCCCATTGGCTGGGCTTTAAACAGCCATCATTCCAGTTTGCAGCATGCTACCAAGTACAAATTTGGTAAGTCGACTCAGACCACCAATAGGGACGAACTGAAATGAGTTAAGCCCCGCCCCAAAGGCACCGCTTCCTTCACACAGGGTGTGATTTTTTAAAACTGCTGTACTGTCCTTGTTGACTGAATTTCCCTCCCAGGATCAATAAAGGTCTTAATATCCTATATATCTTATCTATATTACGCTAATATTTTGTATCTTTTGTGATATATGCAGTCCTTTAGGGTGCCTTATGCCTAGAAATAGCCATGGAGGTTGTATGGTTAATTTGGTCCCTATTCGGGACCAAATTAACAATTTAACCTGTTGGGTTAAGTTGTGCTTAAAGACAGATATTGTAAAACAAATATATTTAGGCTGTCAAGCTCACACACTGTATTTCAAAGCAGTGTTGGGGGGAGTTTGCCTAGGCCATCATACAAGCTATAAGTGGTCTTGTCTGAGCTACAGAGTGTGGTATGGTTTGTATGCAATGCCTTGCAGACTACATGAAAAAGACGCATGCAGCAGCTCACAGGCTGTGGTTGGCCATGTCACTGCCATTGACAGACCACAAGGCTCTAAAATGTGTAGCTCACTACACATTTTTCACATTCTGTTTGTATCAACAGGATGTGTAGCGTGGATACATCTTTCAGAGGCCCATAATGGGTTAATTTTAGTCAGGAGTGGTTTCAGCTGACAGCGTATTATGTAAGTTTCCAGGGCAGGACAAATTTAAATGTATTTATTGTTTTAACTGTTAAAAATATTTAAACTTTAATCCAGTGGACTTAACAGACCAAGGACCCCTGAGAGAGACAAAGCAAGGACCCCACTACATAAATTCCTGTTCTATTATTAAACTTTTTTTTTTAAAGAAAGCATTCCATGCAATCTGATTGCATGAGTCGTTCAAAGCGCTCACCATAATTTAGCTCACTGTCTCATCAAAGTCTGTTGACTGCTGAGAGATTTCAGACTAGCTCACCCACAGGTTTTTCATTTAGTGCAGCCTTGATGGCGTCATACTCTGATGGTGCGAGGCAGAGAGCAGACCAAGACAGAGCAGTCCAAATGCAGGAGGTTTATTAGAAAACCAACACTAGGAACTTTACAAGGAAACTTCAAACACTAGGGATACACAGGGAGAACCTATTACTAGGAATATACTAGGAACAATACTATGTACTATGGACTGACACCCATGAACTGACAATCAACAACACAGGGATAGGCTACAACTAAAAGGACACAGGTGCTAATTAAAACAACTTAATACTTACTAAGGTCAATATGAGCATCAAAACAATATTTTTTTATTAGCACATGCATTTCATACATTCCATAGCAGGGCTGGACCACACATGGTCAAATGACATCATCAACTTGTGACGGGCGTTGTCCCCCTTATGTATATTTAAGATGTTTTTCTTAAATATACATAAACTTAATTTTATTTACAGACAGCAATCATAATGTGGCTTATATAATAAATAATTTAATAAAGGCTTAGCCTTTAGGGATTCTTTTAAAACTACTGCTAGCCTGCCTCTCTCACTGCTGAAAACAGAGCTTGATAAAGAGCCAGAAAAAATCCCCCATAAATTCACACCTTTGAGTGTAAATTACCTGTGTAGTGTGTGTGTGTGTGTGTGTGTGTGTGTGTGTGTGTGTGTGTGTGTGTGTGTGTGTGTGTGTGTGTGTGTGTGTGTGTGTGTGTGTGTGCGTGTGCGTGTGCGTGTGCATGTGCGCGTGTGTGTTTGGTTTGCGTGTGCGTATATGCGTGTGTGTGTGTGTGTGTGTGTGTGTGCGTGTGCGTGAGAAAGACATGGCTTTCAAATCAGCCTTTCAACCCTGTTTTCCCTTAACTTTAGATCAAGGTGAGGCCACTACAATGAGGGTCAAAGAAGAGAAGAATTAATAGGAAAGAGTATAGCACAGCAGGGTTATGTGCCCTGCTCTGCTATACTCTTTCCTACTAATTCTATTAAAACCTTGCTTGTACGCTTACAATAATGAAGAATGAATCACATCACTGCATTGTGTTGTGTTTAAAGCTCGTTTGTTGCTTTATTGCTCAAAGGACACATCTGGGGGAACAGGATGTTACTGCAATACATACACTGCAATACAGACACCCATATGGGAAAAGTACTGGGCCATTACAAAATCACAGGGGTGGCCAAGAAAGGGGAACTTTGCCGTAATGATGCATAGAGTTGCAGATCTAACGCTGGACATGATGAAAATTATAATTATTTGAATAATGTAATTTAATCAACAGTTTTGATCATGCTGAAGTATGGACTAAATCAGTGGTAACCACATTTTCAAGCCCATAAGCATTTTATTCCAATGTGTAAGCCGAGATTTACTACTACAATATGTTCCAAAAAAACACCATAAGTTAGACATCCTATTTACTTTTGTAAATAAAGTTTTTTATTCATTTAAAGTTGACACTTTTTAGGTTACTTTTTAAAACAAATTAAAACACACAGGGACATGAAATAAATTACTATTACAGATATCTAATCTTCGATGTACAATTGATTTCCTCATCAATTAATATACCGTCCCATTCAGAAGGGACGTGGGGCTTTCTACCCCAGCGGGAGGTCACACGCCAAAAGGCCTCTTGCACTAATCTGATAGAGAAAACATTGTGCGTTCATTGACGTAAAATATATAATTTAAGAAATATATAATAAACCACTACTCATGTAGATTACATATCAATAATTCATAATTGTAACTCATACAAGACACTACACTCAACTTTATGTTTTTTCTCTTTTTTTCTCTCCGTGGAGCAGCGCATTTAACGGCAGAGTAGCCTACAAGGTTGTCACATGTGCAAATAGAACATTATGAAATGTACAACCATTAAGATCTGCTTCACTCTTGTAAATATTACTGTGTTGAACCTATAAATCTAAGGGTGGCCTAACTTGTTTGGGTATTGATTAAAAGGGTTTAGTTATAATAACTAATAAAAAACACCTCCTTGTATGCAATTATCCTGGATACAAAATAAATACTCTGATACCACACCAACAGTCTAATCTAGCAGCGAGCTGCAATTAATCACAGGTAACATAGGAGGACCACTGCATTGGGTCATTGGCAGAGGTTTCAGATGTTGCAGATCTGGGTCAGTTGTGATGGCTCATGGCTGCCGCAGGCTGCAGCCATGAGCCATGTCACGCCAAGCTATTGAATTACTTACTGCACATTGCTAGACTAAAGTGCTAACCTTATCCAGTCTGTTGTATTTGAAGTTAAATGTCCGTCTAACCGGGCGCTATAATAGCCAACTACCCACCTAGGGGATTGCGCCCTAGAAAATAGTTTTTAGTAATCTTAATGAAGTAAACCACCTGAATGCATGAATTAACTCCCCACACGGTTCGCTGTACTGTTAATACTAAAGGCAGAAACGTGGATCGAGTATCAAAAAGACAATTATTCTTTATTCGCCAACAATATTTAAAATAGGATGCAGCTAATACGTTAGAAGATACATGCCATTGTGACTTCTCAATATAAACAGTCTAAACACATAATAGTGTAGCACATAAATTTCATACCAGATGTAGTAAAAGGTGTCAGGCAACTGGGGTATTCACACAACATATAGGCTGACTAAATAAACACACATGAACCGAAATCAATACATTCCTCAAAATCATAAACTTAAGAAAACTGTTTTTTTTACAGTAATGGATGACCCACATGTAAGGGAGAGCAGAGACAGCAAGGGTGTAGGGTAGGGTTTAACACCGGGATTCCCGGGATGCAGGAATCCCGGGAATCCCGAGGTTATTTACAGCGGTTTCACATTATGGCCCTGGGTGCGCACTCGAGACCGCTTGGAAGGTTTCGCGCTAGTGTGAATGTTGCGCATCGTTCCCCGAAACGGATCGCCGTTCCGTACCCGAAACCACCTCGGGAGGTAGTCTCGGGTGCGATTCTTGCGTCCTCGGGGACGGTACACTGCAATGTGAAAGCAAGCGTATCGTTTGACGGAAGTGGCCCGCTATTTGTAAAAGGTGACGGTATATAAACTCGACAAAAACAGTCAACAAAAACACGTCGCAGATCAATCCACAGGGGTTCAACCATGGCCGGATCCCGCGGCTTAATTTCATCATTAAATTATAAAATGAACCCGCGGGATGATGAAAGATTTAGTATCATCCCGCGGGTTAATTTTATCATTAACACATTACCTACTATCCACGGTTCTACTCGTGAATCAAAATGTACCCCTTTACCTGCCACGGGCTCATTCACGGTTTAAACCGTGAATGTGTTTTTTCATTGATTTACTGTATATTACACTGTTGCGCAGCCTGTGCGTTAATATTGGACCTGTAGATGAAGGGGTTAACCGAAAAAACACGTGATCAGTCAGCTGATCACAAACAGCTGTTTGCCCAAATGTGACAAAATGGAGACGGTAGTGCAGCATCGGCCATTGCGCCCAAACATTTGAGAGAGACAGAGAGTGACGGTGATCGGAGTGAAAAGAGTGGGGGTTGGTAACAGCAATAGAGTTAAAATTATTTTTGAGACAGGTCAGTCAGTGTGTGAGACAGTTTGTGAGTCAGTTAGTGATTGAGAGAGTGTGTGTGTGTGTGTGTGTGTGTGTGTGTGTGTGTGTGTGTGTGTGTGTGTGTGTGAGAGTGTGTTAGAAAGTGTGAGCGTTTGAGTGTCTTTAGTTTAGTTTTAGTTTTTTAGTTTTTAGTTTTATTTCAGTCGAGAGAAGAGGAGAAGAGAGGATCAGAGAGGAGAGGAGAGGAGAGGAGAGGAGATCATTTGGTGTAGTGTGGTCGGAGAGAGAGGAGAAAAGCTTGTAGTTATCGGGGAGAAGAGGAGAGATCATTTGGTGTGGTCGGAGAGCGGAGCAGAGAGGAGAGGAGAGGTCAGTTATAGTGATCGGGAGAGGAGAAGAAAAGAAAAGAGGAGATCAGATATAGCGTAGTATAAGATAATACTGTCTCTCTCTGTGATAATATGAGGGCAAAAAAAAACTCAAACAGGGGCGCCAAACAAGTGACCGGTTCGCTACGCCAGCAGACACTGTTGGAGTCGTTGATGACTCGGGCTACTGGGGCACAACCAGCGCCGCTTGTGGACGATAAGAAGCGGTTACGCCAGTTACTGGGATTGGGCCCATCTACTCCGGTGGACGGGGAGGACGAGCAACAGTTAGTGGGGGCGACCTCTACTACGCCCGCAACGGGCCCATCTACTCCGGTGGACGGGGAGGACGAGCAACAGTTAGTGGGGGCGACCTCTACTACGGCCGCAGCGGGCCCATCTACTGCCGCGGTACCGACCGATGGTGTTCGTCGGAGCGGCAGGACCCGTCCGGAGCCCGGAGCTCACTTCAGCAGTGGTAAGATTATTTTTTATTGTGTTTTATTGTGTGTGTTTGGTGGACTAGACACGAGAAGTTGTTGCCAGGTCTGCTTATAAGTTATAAGAGACACACACACACACACACACACACACACACACACACACACACACACACACAGAGTAGCATGGGGACACCGTCTCTGATTATGATGTTAGCCTATATATTTACTGTGCTGGTGAGTGATGCCTCATAAAAATAGCAGATCCACAAGCTTGTGAGCTTGTAGATGGCTGCTATTTTTATTCTTTTTTTTTGTAGGGGGATGCAGGTGCACAAAGCACTCTCCTCTGACCTTGTCTATAAAAATAGCAGATCTACAAGCTCGTTGTGAGTTTGTAGATCTGCTATTTTTATGGGGGAGTAGGCAGGTGTGCTTTATTGTAAGTCACTCTGTCTGGATAAGAGTGTTTGCTAAATACCTAAATTGATTTGATCTTCATAATATTTACCAAGTATTTGATATTTCATTTCAGACTTTGACATGGTTGAGGATGTGGAGGATGGCCGGACAACCCTGGCCAGACCATCTAGCAGAGGTAAGAACTTTTTCTGTATGACACTTGTACACAGGAATACAAAATTGCTAAAACCCCACAGAACAATGGTACATGTAGCCTATATATTTACCATGCATGTGTGTGGTGCCATAAAAAATGTCCAGTTCATGTCAACAAACCTTTTCAAAATCCTCTTTGATCTGAATTGGACTGACAGTAGATTCACACACAACATGGGGACACAGTCTGATTATGAAGGATGATAATGTAGCCTACAGTATATATTTACTATGTTCTATTGTGTGATGCCTTATACAATTGCTAAAACCCCACAAAACAATGGTACATGTAGGCTATATATTTATCATGCATGTGTGTGGTGCCATAACAAATAGCAGATCTACAAGCTCGTTGTGAGTTTGTAGATCTGCTCTTTTTATTCTTTTTTTTGGAGGGGGATGCATGTGCACACAGCCCCCCTGTGTGTTGATCTGAATTGGACTGACTATAGATTCACACACAACACTGTAGCACCACCAACACACTCTGTCTGATTATGAATGATGATAATGTAGGCTATATATTTACTATGTTCTATTGTCGGATGCCTTATAAAAATAGCAGATCTACAAGCTCTTTGTGAGTTTGTAGATCTGCTATTTTTAGTCGCTCTGTCTGGATACGAGTGTTTGCTAAAAGTCTAAATTGGTATTTTGTGTATGTATATTTACAGCTATCCGACAGCCCTGCCGACTTTCTACAGCTACTCCTGCCTGATTTTCTGCTCCAGGAGATATGCAACCAAACCAACTCATATGCTAAGCAGAGACTTTCAGAGAAGCCACATGCCAGAGGAAAGCGTTGGACAGCATTGACCGTTGTAGAGCTGAAGCGTTTCCTGGGGCTGCTGTTTCTGTCTGGGCTTGTTTCCAAACCTGAGCTTTCACACTACTGGTCAACCGATGAGAACCTAGTAACACCGTTCTTCGGCAGGACCATGAGCAGGAACCGCTTCCAGTTGATTTGGAGCAATCTTCACTTCAATGACACTCCTTCTAAAGACCCGATAAGTATGGCATCAAATCTTATATGCTCTGTGACTCAACGACCGGCTATCTTCACAACATGAAGCCAGACTGTGGCATCAAGTGTTCCATCCCGGATACCGTCACCTACCTGCTAGGAGGCCTTGCAGGTGAAGGATACCGATTGTGGATGGACAACCTCTACAATAGCAATCTCTACAATATAACCCTGTAACAATTGAGCACACACACACACACACCCCCCCACACACACACACACACACACACACACACACACACACTCTCTCTCTTTATTACTTTGAAAAGAAAGACTTTGAGCTGTGTTGCACTTGATATGCCATGTGATAAAATGTGTTCAAAAGCAGTTTTTTTTAAATAAAGTATTGTTTACATGACTGATGTCAATGAAGGCGAAAAATAAACGTCAAAGACTTGAAATCATTTTTTATGTCTAAACGTGTTTCTTTCACTAAAACTCTGAATCCAAGAGAAAGCTGTATGCAACTACCTCTAGCTAAAAAACAGAACATGCTATAAACTTACTTTTTTCCCAGATGAAAGAAGAGATTCTAAGCTTTATTTTGAGATATTCCATGTGTTCATAGTCCTAGCACAAAACATTCTGTGTGTCCCCAAAGATTTTTATGACTCTAAACGTGTTTATTTTACTAAATCGCTTATATCTCTGAATCTAAAGCAGTTTATTTTAATTTTTTATTTTTATAAAGTATTGTTTACATGACTGATGTCAATGAAGGCGAAAAATAAACGTCAAAGACTTGAAATCATTTTTTATGTCTAAACGTGTTTCTTTCACTAAAACTCTGAATCCAAGAACAAAGGACAGTTTTTGGTGAAAACAAGCTGTATTCAACTACCTCTAGCTAAAAAACAGAACATGCTATAAACTCACTTTTTCTTTCAGATGAAAGAAGAGATTCTAAGCTTTATTTTGAGATATTCCATGTGTTCATAGTCCTAGCAAAAAATGTTCTGTGTGTCCTCAAAGATTTTTATGACTCTAAACGTGTTTATTTTACTAAATCGCTTATATCTCTGAATCTAAGAAAAAAATGTCATTTTTTGGTTTAAGCAAGCTGTATTCAACTACCTCTAGCTAAAGAACAGAACATGCTAGAAACTCACTTTTTCTTTCAGATGAAAGAAGAGATTCTAAGCTTTATTTTGAGATATTCTATGTGTTCATAGTCATAGCACAAAATGTCCTGTGTGTCCTCAAATATTAGTCAGAATGGTCAAAATCCCTGGCACTGAGGGAACCTTTTCTGAAAAACCCCTCTGGCAGGGAATGTGTTAAATGACCAAATGAACCCGCGGGATGATGCGCTAAAACCCGCAATATTTATATATAAAACTTATTTATTTATTTATATAAAACATTACATACAGAAATAGAATGAGAGCGCGAGATAGAAAGAGAGGCCGTGTCATGGCCATATAATGACAGCAACAATATATATATATATATATATATAATAGTATATCTTGTGGATATCTTGTGGAGTTTCAACTACTATGCATCCCAGAAATATATAGCTTGTAAGGCTTTGTAATTTGAAATTTGTAAGTAAATATGGTAACTCATTTAGATGTAGGCCTACGTAGGTTTATGGTTTCCCATGGACTACACATGATGCAATGTCTCTTTCATAACAGATACATACATGTGCCAGATAATCCCCACACAAAGAGAGTAAAAAAAGAAAAGATGTTACTTTATTTAGTAAGACATGAGAAACAGTACATGGAAGTACAATTCACAATACAAGGTTTCAGTCATTCAGTCCGACTTCACTGTATAGGCTAGTTGCCTTTTCATAAATGATATATTTTTGTACTTAAGCTGTCGTGAAAGTTTATAATATTTAGAGAAATGTAAGGTTTCAAATACAAAAGTAGTAGTTGTTGTGAAGGTTAGCAAACTGGACATTTAGACTGAATGTTTCCTGTATCCTCATCTTGCGCGTTGTGTTTCACCAGGTTTTATTTGTGTTGTTTCTCATAAGCGTGCATCCGTTGTCTGTCAACAACACGCGCGCCAACAACACAGCAGTCTGTGCCTTGACTTCTGTGCGCTCAGTGCGCTCCTGACTCTCTCCAGGCGGCAACCCTATATTTATGCGCGACCAGCACAAACATTGTCGCATAGTTGATGACGTCTGTGTCCACTGGCGAAGCACTATGTGCATGCCGCCACCTATAGGATCGGGGGTATATATGCAAGTGTTCTCGGGCGCGTTAGAGCCTTGGCCAGTGTGAATGCGGGCCAGCCAAGCGCACTCGGAAACGGAGCGGTCTGGAGTGCGCACGCGGAACCATAGTGAGAAACCGCCCTTACCGTCCCGGGAACTGACTTTGGTTCCCGGGATCCCGTTTTTTTTTTTCTTGTTAGAAATTAATACTAATTAGTAGAAAGGCCTATCTACAGCGCGGAGGAATTACTATTTTAATTAGCCAAGTTACTTGCCGGTTGCCGACCAGGGCAGGGTCCCATCGTCCCGTTGTGAACCAATATGGGACGCACTGAATGTAACAGTAATGATCAAAATAAAACACAAGTGGCCGACCCTTGATGCCCCCTGTCTGCCCTGCGCACGCTGATTTCACCGTTTCCTCTGCTGTCAATACGGTAGACACCAGTTGACTATTGAGATTCAACATCAAGTGAAACACTGCATAAACAGTAGGTAGGTTTGATTTCGAGCCTATATTCCAGCTTAAAATGCGCGCAAGCCAAGCAATGCTTTTGATAGAGAGAGAGGACAGACTGGAGAGCTGGAGAGAGAGAGAGAAAGAGAGAGCGCGTGCGACTCGCACGCGTGCGAAAGAGAGAGAGAGGGAGAGAAAGAGAGAGAGAAAGTAGGCTATTAGACCGATGTGGTGCGATTTCTTTATCATCATTAATGTAGCCTACCCTACTGTACATACACTTGCATTTTAGAACGTTCAAATCAATATCCTACAAAAGTAGAGATAAGCTGTGACCTCACCTGCGCTCTGATGGACAATAAATAAATAATCCTTTAGCAAATTCTCTTGTCAATAATGATACAAATGGAACGTTTATTTCAGCAGCTAAAGTTTGACATTGTTTGAGTGCGTTTTGGGTGCACAGCGCAGCTCCTCGTTTAAGTTAATTGTCTTCACCCGCTGCTGCGCAACAGGGCAGATCTCCGCCAGGGCACTATATTATATTGATATATTATATTTATATGATTTAAAAAATCAACTGAAGTCATTATTAGTGCAAGTTCATAGGTGGACACAATAGGGACATTTGGGCACCTCGATGTAAAATTGGCTATTTAAGTATCTACATATAAATGCATTTTTGTGGGCACTTTTTTTTTTTACCCTTTAACAGGAATTCCCGGGAAGCCCGGGAAAAGGTCTGAAAATTCCCGGGAATTAAAATTTGCTATTTCCCAGAAAATGTTAAACCCTAGTGGAGGGGGAGCTGATAGACTCCACTGCCAGCTTTCCCACCCGGCAAAACAATTGGGATTGGGGTCACTGTCACTTTAAGGTTTTGGACAGTGTGGCTCCCATGAAAACCATCAGGGTCAAAACCCGCTCGGTTCCATGGATGAATTCGGATATCCTTACTAACATGAAAGTCAGAGACAAAAAGTGTTCTGACTATCATAAAAGTAGGATCAAACTTGCCAAAAGCTTCAACAAAGGTCTCGAATCCCACGTAGCGAAACTCAAAAAAGAAAAAAACATGCTAAGAAACAAGGTAAATGGCATGCTGTTGTTAGCAGAAAAAAGCTACCTCGATGGCAAAATTGAGGAAAATCAAAACAAACCACGTGAGCTCTGGAAGCTATTCAACAACCTACTAGGCTGCAGCAAGAAATTGAAAACCAGGTTTACAAACATAAACCTCAAGGTGAATGACACTCTCATTTCATCCAAACGGGAAGTGAGTAAAATCCTCAACATATTCTTCACGACTGTGGCCTCAGAGTTAGTTGAAAAACTACCCCCTCACTCTGGGAGTCATGGTGGAGAGTATGTTGATTCATTTTACGATAAACAAGGTGTACGCAAAGATGATTTTAAACTCTCCCCTGTGTCAACAGATGAGGTGTTTAAAAAATTGAGTGCTCTCCAACAACACAGAGCCACAGGTCCCGACAACATCCCCGCTAAATTTCTAAAAGACTCAGCCACCTCCATTGCTCCAATCATTACCCACATAATAAACCTCTCCATCATACAGGGACGGGTCCCTAACGACTTCAAAAAAGCAAGAGTGACCCCTCTGTACAAAAAAGGAAACCAATTAGACCCTGGCAACTACCGCCCTATTTCTATTCTTAGCTCCATCTCGAAAGTCATGGAAAAAATAGTCCAATCTGGTTTCAGAACAAACCACTCCACTGACACATGCCTTCTCTATTTGAACGACTCTATCAAACAAGATGTCGACAAGGGCAAATATTGCGGCATGGTCATGCTGGACCTCCAGAAGGCTTTTGACACCGTTAATCACCCAATTATGATCAATAAGCTCAAAGCAATAGGCTTTGATGACACGTCGGTGAAATGGATGAGATCCTACCTGGAAGGGAGGGAGCAAGTGGTGGAAGTAAACGGCACCCAGTCCCCTCCCCTCCCAGTGACTTGTGGTGTTCCTCAAGGAAGCATACTAGGACCACTACTATTCCTGATATATGTGAATGATATGTCTTCAGCTTGCGACTGCAAACTGTTCCTGTTCGCAGATGACTCGGCTCTGCTGGTCTCGGACAGGGACAGGCTGCAGGTTGAGAAAACTCTCAGCACTGAACTCAACAAGATCTGCATCTGGCTCTCCGACAACAAACTCTCATTACACCTGGGTAAAACTGAATCCATCCTCTTTGGGTCCAACCCTAACCTTAGAAAGGCTGAGAGTTTCACGATCAAAGTGGGTGAAAATGTTATCACAAGAAAGGAGGAAATTACCTACCTGGGTTCCATCTTGGAGGCAAACCTCTCAGGTGACAAAAACGCTGAAAAGACGATCAAAAAGGTCCACAAAATAACACGGAGGATGTGGAGGCTTGTTCGTAAAGTCAGTAAGAATACTCTGAAGATTCTTGTAGGGGCCCTCATACAAGGTCATTATGATTATGCATGCACTTCATGGTATCACAACACCTCCAAGGCCCTAAAAACAAGGCTCCAAACATCCCAAAACAAACTTGTAAGGCTACTTCTTGGCCTCAATTACAAAACCCATCTAACCCCTGATCATTTTGCTAGGATTGGATGGCTTAGGGTTGAGGACAGAGTACAGCAACTTGCTATAGGCCTGGTCTTCAAGATACACCACAACATTGGGATCCCCCTGTATTTGTCAAAATACTTCCAAAATGTTAATCAAGTCCATGATCATAACACCAGAGGCAGCTCCACAAACCATGTTCAACCCAGATTTGGCACAACAAAGGGAATGAACTCTTTCTCATGCTATTCATCTAAAATGTGGAATGCCCTACCAAAAGGAGTAAAGGAGTGTAAAACCCTACTCACTTTCAAAAATGCCCTAAAGATACACCTTCAGGAGGCTGCAATTCAAAAATGGCCCCTGTCCAAGTCCTAAACCACCCCATGTCCTAACCTAACCTACCCCCCCCCCCCTCTCTCTTTCTTTTTTTTGTACATATTTTTCACCCTTCATACCAGTAACCTGTAAACTGACTGTATGACATTCTGTATAGTAGTGTGTATATCTGTCTGTCTCTTATATGTCATCATGATTTGTGTGCGTGGGGATCTCATCTTAAACAAGCTACGTGCTTAACTGAGCTATCCAGTTTAGTAGACCTTGTATTGTGAATTTGTACTTCCATGTACTGTTATGTACTGTCATGTACTGTTCTCATGTCTTACTAAATAAAGTACATCAATCAATCAATCAAAGGTACCGCAAAGCAGCAGCATAGCGTTTCCCTTTCACCGACCCCTGAAAATACAATAAGCAACATTACTATTTAAATAACGCTTAAGAGCAATAAGTCAAGAACCGAGATACAGACAATTGAAAACCCACCGTGAATGCAAGGGCAGAGTGCACAGTGTCGCAAATGCCCACGGGGACCAGGTAGAGCACTGTAACAATAACAAAGCCCACTTTAAGTTCACTGTAGTGCCACAAGACACCAAATGAACCTTATGCTGCTTAATTGTCTGGTTAAATTTGATGAGTGAGGCAAGTATAAAAAGGGTACCTGAACCAATTTGACATCTTAAACTGACCTGTAGCTTTTGTTTATAAATGAGTTTGTGTGTTCTTCTTTCCTATGATCTACCAAGAGAGAGAGATGCAGTTTTCTGTTATTGCATCAGACAGTGTAAGTAGAGTACTTGGGTAAAGTAAATAAGTAAGAGTAAGAGTAAATGGGGTCCCAGACCCCTATTAGGTCCTCAGAATTTTGGTGTGATAATTTTGTTTGTAATTAAATGTTTTAATTAAATGTCTGAATATACAATTATTATCAATTATAATGTGTAAACAGACAAACTCTTCCCCCCCCTTTTTTAGAGCTGTCAAACGAGTCTATGAAGCTATCAAATCTGCAGCCTCACTTGAAGCCAATCCATGTCACAGAAAGGAAACCTGTGGAATGCTTCCAAGCTAGTCTAAAATTGTTCAACAGCCAACAGACATTGATGAGACAGTCGGCTAAATATGATGAGCCAGCTTTGAAAGACACTTATTTCTTAAAACAAAATATGAAATAATAAAAGTTTAATATATGAAAACACATTTTCTTTTTACGGTAGAGTATAAGTGTGGGTTTCCTGCTTCATCTCTCTCTCAGCAAGGGACAATAATATAATGAAAAACATTGACACCCCTGTTTTAAGTATTATTATTAATATAGGGTCCTTTCTCGGTTAGATCTGTAACATTTGCAACACTGACATTTTAAAGTAGGTCATTGCATGCCTCCTGCTTTTTCACAAGTCACACCTTCCTGACACAGAGAAACCACATGTCAAATTATGTAAAAAAAAATAGTGCTATACAACAGGAGGCTTGTTCAGTGAAGACTACAGTCGGATAACAGCACTACTGCGGGCAGCTGTCCTGGTAGCTGAAGACAAATATGTATCAAATATTGCTAATGCTCACCTTCGTCTGGACCTCAGGTAGGGGATAAATCTGTTTTAATGGCACTTGTTGGTTGATCTCTATTTGAAAACACATGCCATTTCAACTGTCAAGGAATTCTGTATCAATCAGTAATTGTTAAGGGAAGGTGAAGTGTCATAGACACTTCTCAATAAGATAGAAAGTTAATACATGAGCGTATGGGACAAGCACATTAAAAATTCAGGGTGGTGGTACAGTAGTTTACTGGGGAAAGCAGGGAGAAAGCACAGCTATATACAAAGATAAGAGAGGAACTTGCTTCTGCCCAAGCTGAACCCTAAACAACAGATACCAGGCTTGTGCCATGACATCTTCACTCTGATATTCAGATGATCGTAATGTAATAATAAAATAAAAACATAAATAAACAAAATAATAATATAAGATGTAATTCTACCATAATTCTTTCACAAAACACATAGTGATTGCTGCCTGTTGCCGTTGCCACTGAGCTCTATAACTATAACTATACAAACATAGTTATTCCTATATCAACCTCCTCAACTCAGCAGCAACTAGTTTCCATGTAGAAGTTAGACCTCCGCAAAAACGCAATTATGCGATCGCATGATTTACTGCATAATCAGCCAAATGGCATAGATTATGTGGAGGTAATTATTTTTCAAAAAGGGCACATATTCACCGCAATAATCGCATATTTCACGCAAAATATGCTAAATATGCGGACTCGCTTGATTTCACAACCCCCGCATTTCACACACAGAAGCAAAACAAATCGTGGTGTGCCGTGAAACAACTGTGTGTGCGCTGGCTGCACCCGGCTCTGTGCACAGTGCAGCAGAAGACACACTCTCCTCGCTTACTCAAAAATGTAGCCTAAATTAAGCTCTGTCAAAATTCAAGAAACTTTCTGATGACAACTTAAAGTGAATCCTACTTGATGCGGCGTCTATTGCACTCCTTGTAAACTGATATTGAAACGTTGCCGGCAAACCAGCTCCTCAGACAAAAGTAGTAGTATGGAAGCAGATAGGAACAACACTTGTAAGCATAACATTTTAAACCCATGTAGAGCGAGTAAAACCCACATAAATAAACCAGAGGTTAGCATTTAGTTCACTTAGCAATGACATAAGGTTATGTTTTTGCCTTAAGTACGGTAGTTGAAAGGCAGAGAGTTGACAAAGGTTTGCTTTTTTGCCAGACAAAATGATGATGTCTGTTAGAATTAAAAATAGGGTTTTGCATAGCTCAACTAACTCAAGGACCCCTACATTAATATGTATTTGACTGGAGACCCCCATATGAAAAATATTTTGTGCCAGGGACCCCCCCATACAAGATTTGTTTTGTTATAATGTTTCAAGAATTCCAAAATGTTAAACTATTTTCAAGATTACATTGACAATGGTAGATCTAAACGCTCACAACACGTCGCATATTGTGACATGTTGTGAGCTTCTAGATCGGCTATTTTCAAATAGCCAGTGTACTATATAATATGATTAAAGTGGTTAAATAGATTTTTATGATAATAGAAATTTAGCTGGGGACTCCCTGGAACCCCCCGAAGGACCGCTGGAGGTCCCCGGACCCCACATTGAGAACCAATACCATAGGGTGTAGGAAAATCACAGCATATTTCGAGTTCCCGCAATTTTAGCAAATTCCAGCAATTTCACTCCATAAATTCACATAAAACCCCACATATTCCATCGCATAATCAAGGATTTTTGCCCGCAAAATGAAGGCTTTTCGCACGCATAATCAAGGACTTTTACCCACGATTTTCTGGA
This sequence comes from Gymnoscopelus microlampas, assembly GCF_963454915.1. Classification (NCBI taxonomy): domain Eukaryota; kingdom Metazoa; phylum Chordata; class Actinopteri; order Myctophiformes; family Myctophidae; genus Gymnoscopelus; species Gymnoscopelus microlampas. Next base: position 4,803,219 of record NC_139948.1, read on the forward strand.
CGGTCTAAAAAGTGTTTGAACCAAATGCAACTGTCCACCAAATTGTCTGTGTTAAACACCCTGAATTACTCTCCTCTCCCCATCCTAAATATGACACTGTCATAAGCCTGTTAGGACACAAGGTGCAGTGCTGGACCAGGCCTTCCCTGAACCCTATGCAGCATTGCCAAGTTTCAGGAAAACTTAGGAGTGAGACTTATAGGGAGGGGATGCTTATGTTGGCGGCGAGAAATGTGTTGCATTTTTTAAACGTCGATTTAGAGGAATATCCAAATTTAAATTAACATTAAGACTGTTGTGATGTTGTCATGGGGGTCTTCACCCCCATGCCAGCTGCTCTCCTTGCACTGTCGGCCTCCTCGTGCTCTCTCTCTGCTTTACTCTGAATAGTGAGCATGCCAGAAATATTATCAATTGCTAGAAATATTATATACTGTCGACATTAGGATTAGACTGTCGGATGTCATTATTCAGTCTTATTCTGTCATTATTGAGGCAGCCTCGCCACCCAATTATTTTTGCAATTTAAAAAACAGTTTCCTGCTATTTTATATGTAGTGTTAATAATTGACCACCAGCACAAGTAGAAATGAAAACAATTGTAACAAAGAAAATACATTTAGCCTATTTATAAAATGTCAATTAATTCAAAAAAGCCTTTTAAGAACATATAGCAGCCTTTTCCTTTAGTGCAATCTTTTTCTTCCAGTCATGCTTACACATCAGCATGAATCAGTAACTCTTAACAGGATGAAAAGCTCCTTTGCTCAACACCATATTTCTCAGTGATACTGTAACAAGATTAGAACCAGAACAATATCAAAAAACAAAGTGTATGTCTTTGTTTTGTTCAGAGCAAGGTTCAAACTCTGAGATTATTGGCCTCTTTTCAAGCAGTTTCAAGGTCTTGATTTTTTGTTTGTTTTTATTTATAGCCTCTCGCCTCTATCCATTTGATTAACTTCAATAGCAATAGCTGCACCTTAGCATGTTAATGCATTGGAAAGATGACCCAGACGATGATGAGGCGTTATAGTGACTCACCTCATATGCATTCACATGTCATTTGATGTACTTAAATAACAATAGCTGCAATAGCAGAAAGATGACCCAAGACGATGAAGAGGCACCTTAGCATGTTAATTAATTAGAAAGATGAGGCGTTATAGTGACTCACCAGTCACTTCTAACATATATAGTAGGCTACTCCATATTACATTATATTATTAAGCTGGGTGGCACAGACCTAATACTATTATCCTACAATTTGGTTTCTACAAATAACTAAAAGACTAAAATGCGGGGTGATGCAAGATTTGAAAGCACCCCTGCCCGCGAACTACAGCATTAACGGCAAGCAGCAAGTTATACTATACTGCCCTGCTAAGCCAAAAACAAAACTATGTTTTTGGACACATCGACTTATTTGTGTATCCCAAAGGTCAAATTAGCATTCGTGATTTTGGGGGATAAACAATTACCTCAAGAACAGAATTATTGTATCACTTATATGCCGATATCTCATTTGTCTGACCAGTTGAATCACTTTTAAGTTAATTCATTTTTCAGTGATTATTTTTTTCGTAGTTAGCACTTTGGCTTGGCAGGGCAGTATAAAAAGGGAGAGGGGAAAATGACTATGAGCCTGTTAAATGGCAAGTGTGGCGTGAGAGGGGGTTAAATTGTGTGACTCTCACTCGCAAAGGGTGAGACTTGGCAGTCCTGCGTTCTGATTGAGAGGAAGACCCCACAAACGGCATCATTTTGTATTCATGTAATTTTTCAGACACACCCCCTTCCTACAGTAAACCTATGTTACTTATTGTGTTCATTTTATTTTTTATTTATTAAGTTAAACAGACTAAATGAAAAAGTCACCAAAACCAGACATTGTGTGTTTTTAATTAGTCTAATGGGGTTACATTTTGGTTTGAAGTTTGAAGTTACAATGGGTATAAATGAATATCAAATATCTAAATTTTGAATCAAGCAATTTAAAAACTGGAGTGCACACAAAAGCCAGGGTAGACGTTAAAATGACCCTAGAAGTGAAATTTAACCTGTCTAGTCTCTCATTGAAACAGCACAAATTACAGACACTTAGAAAATAACTTTATACATATAATACCGAATACAGACCACCATGCACGTATAATCAATAAAATAAGATCCAGTTCTATATTGACGTCTGGTAAAATATTATAATACAGTACAGAAGTCCGGATGTCACTCGTTCATCCCCTGGTTCGTAAAGTAATTTCTCTATGGAGAATAACATTGTGTCATCTTAGAATCGTCTCAAGAATTGTGGTCCAAAAATAAGTCTCTGCGATATTGTCAAGGAGGTGGCTCTGTATCGTTTATGATAGTCAGTCACTTATATTTGATGCAGTGTGTTTCTGGCGAAAATGCAACTAATTTGGCGGTAGTAACATTACCGTTTTCTCACCGTCAGTTGATGCTTCATATCCATAAGAGTCAAACCTTCAAAGATCATTTGTTTATTTTTAGAACACAGTTCTTATTTGACGTGATATTAAAGACGACTATGGGAATTCAGAATGGGGGTGGAAAACCAGGTAGGTTGTGTAAATTAAGTAAGACTTCAGTGCTCTATTGTATTGCATATTAAAGTCATAAGAATGTAGTTGCCTAGAATAGTTTCATTACTGTGGAACGAAAGGAGGGGAACCTAGTATAGACTAAGGACAACTAAGTAAGTACATAGGGTTAGGTTAATTTGGGATTTCTATTTTATGAAGAAAGTAAGATTACTTTTTACTGCTTATTCTGTTGTGTCTGTACAGAGCCTGTTGATGTCAGGTTGGTGGGAGGAACCAATCACTGTACTGGTACACTGGAGATGAAACACGAGGGAGAGTGGAGGCCAGTGCATAGCGTGTGGAACCTGAAGTCATCATCTGTAGTGTGTAGGCAGTTGGATTGTGGCTCTGTTGTTTCAACAGAAGTTAGTTTTGGTTATACTGTTCAACCTGCATGGTTGATTATATCTTCTTGCACTGGGTCTGAGTCTTCACTGAGAGAGTGCGTAATAAAGCAGTCTTATACTTCCATTGACATACTGAAAGTGATCTGTTCAGGTAACAAACAATTAGTTCATCTATCTATCTATCTATCTATCTATCTATCATACCATACCATACCATACTATACTATACTATACTATACTATACTATACTATACTATAATAATAATAATAATAATAATAATAATAATAATAACTAGAAAAAGTGCTCCTCGGAGCACAACTTTCCGCTGTTGGGAATGTTGGGAATGTTCTATCTGTATAAGTGTCCTATCCGTCCTGTCTGTATAAGTGTCCTATCCCTCCTGTCTGTATAAGTGTCCTATCCGTCCTGTCTATGTAAGTGTCCTATCCGTCCTGTCTGTGTAAGTGTCCTATCCCTCCTGTCTGTGTAAGTGTCCTATCCAATTGTTACAGTATCCGCCTTTTCTCAACCATTTCGTGATTGTTCCTGTCTTACCTCACTCTTACCAGACTTGTGTTGGGAATGTTGGGAATGTTCTAATTCTTATGTTCTAACTGTCCTATCCATCCTGCCTGTATAAGTGTCCGATCCGTCCTGTCTGTATAAGTGTCCTATCCGTCTGTATAAGTGTCCTATCCGTCTTGTCTGTATAAGTGTCCTATCCGTCCTGTCTATGTAAGTGTCCTATCCGTCCTGTCTGTGTAAGTGTCCTATCCCTCCTGTCTGTATAAGTGTCCTATCCGTCCTGTCTGTATACTGTAAGTGTCCTATCCGTCCTGTCTGTATAAGTGTCCTATCCGTCCTGTCTGTATAAGTGTCCTATCCGTCCTGTCTGTGTACTGTAAGTGTCCTATCCGTCTGTGTAAGTGTCATATCCCTCCTGTCTATATAAGTGTCCTATCTGTCCTATCTGCCAATTATGTATCAGCCATGCAGCCATTTCGTGATGGTTCCTGTCTTACCTCACTTTGACAGTGGCAAGACACTGTCAAAGTGACGCCATGTATTTATACAGTATTTCACCGTATTGTCACGTGTCACGTGAGGCTTGACCAATCGGTGTGTCATATTTAGAAAGTGAAAACAATACTCTCCTGCGGAGAGTAACTAGAAAAAGTGCTCCTCGGAGCACAAGTCTCCGCCAGCAGACTTGTGTTGGGAATGTTGGGAATGTTCTAATTCTTATGTTCTAATTCTTACAAAAAATCACACCTGTGTGAAGGTAGCGGCGCCTTTGATATATTTTGTCATAGATATGTGTTTCTACTAGAGAAACAATATTAAATCTCTGTAAATCTATTTCAAGGCTTCCAGTGGCACTAAATAGTGCCATTGGAAGTCATTGTCATTGTTTATATAGACATCTAATTCTATATTCATGACATCATAGTGATGTCATGAATAGTAACATAGTGATGTCATGAATGGTGACCAATCAGAACGTTGACGGACCTGACCAATCAGAACGTTGACGGACCTGACCAATCAGAACCTTGGCGAGCCTGACCAATCAGAACGTTGACGGACCTGACCAATCAGAACCTTGGCGAGCCTGACCAATCAGAACGTTGACGCAAAAGCCAGGTATAGAGGGCTAATATCCGCTCTATACCTAAAGGTATAGAGCGGCTAGCGCCGCTAAAAATAGAACATGTTACTGTGTCATAGTAACATGACACAAGTGTCCTATCCGTCTGTATAACTGTCCTATCCATCCTGTCTGTATAAGTGTCCTATCCGTGTCCTATCCGTCCTGTCTGTATAAGTGTCCTATCCGTCCTGTCTGTATAAGTGTCCTATCCGTCCTGTCTGTATAAGTGTCCTATCCGTCCTGTCTATGTAAGTGTCCTATCCATCCTGTCTGTTCAAGTGTCCTATCTGTCCAGTCTGTGTAAGTGTCCTATCCAATTGTTACAGTATCCGCCATTTCTCAGCCATTTAGTGATTATTCCTGTCTTACCTCACTTTGAAAGAGGCAAAGACTCTTTCAAAGTGCACATGTATTTATAGCCCGTTATATGTCACTAGCCAATCAGATCACTCTATTTCACCGTATTGTCAAGTGTCACGTGAGGCTCGACCAATGTTTGCTTGGCTGACGGAAAGTGAAAACAAACTCTCCTGGCGGAGACAATAATAATAACAATAATAATAATATTTATTTACAGAGTCGTTGAGGTTGGTGAATGGGACTACTTTGTGTTCAGGCAGAGTGGCGGTGAAGTCTAATCAGTCGTGGGTCTCAGTGTGTGAAGATGACTTTGACCAGCAGGATGCAGAGGTTGTCTGTAGGGAGCTTGGCTGTGGAACTCCTTCAGTCATCCAGGGGGCGCTCTATGGAGAAGTGAAGGCTCGAATGTGGACCAAAGAATTCCAATGTGAAGGCAGTGAATCTGTTCTACTGGACTGTGGAACCTCAGGCTCAACTAGAAACACCTGCTCACCTGACAAGACTGTTTCACTCATCTGCTCAGGTAGGGAACAGTTTGAAGGACAAACCACCCTTTGGTATTATTATTTTATAATCAAAGTAACCCAATATGAATTGTGTACTGCTTATTATATCGTCTCATTACAGAGCCTGAGGATGTCAGGTTAGTGGGAGGAACCAGTCCGTGTACTGGTAGACTGGAGATGAAACACCAGGGAGAGTGGAGATCAGTGGTTGCTTTGTGGAACCTGAAGTCATCCTCTGTAGTGTGTAGACAGCTGGATTGTGGCTCTGCTATTTCAACAGAAATGAGAGCTGGTTCTACACACCAACCTGCATGGAGGATTCTATCTTCCTGCACTGGGTCTGAATCTTCACTGAGAGAGTGTGTAATAAAACAGTCATTTGATTCCACTACAATGCTGGACGTGATCTGTTCAGGTAACCAACAATGACTTCAACAATGTTAGTTTTCTATACAGTGTCTAATTCATTTGTATCTATACTATCTATCTATCTATCTATCTATCTATCTATCTATCTATCTATCTATCTATCTATCTATCTATCTATCCATCTATCTATCTATCTATCTATCTATCTATCGATATATCTATCTCATCGATATGTCTACATATGTAATCCTCATCAGATATTTGATCTGTAATGAAGAGCTATCACAAACACAATGCACTCAGAATATGGAAAGTTGAGGCCCTTACCCCATTTGTTCTACATATCATGACAACACTCTTTTTAGCATTATCACATCATGTTTGACCTAATGAGAACCTATTCAACAGCAGTTAAAACCCAGCATTGCTGGGAGAGAGAAAAAAAAGATTTGTCGGCATTCATAGCCTAAACGCTACAGAGGGCTGGTGAAAGTAGCCCCTCTTGTCATACCCCATCACCAACGCCAAACAAAGCGTTTACTTTAATTAATGTCCGTCCGTCCGTCTGTCTGTCCCCATCTCTCTCTCTCTCTCTCTCTCTCTCTCTCTCTCTCTCTCTCTCTCTCTCTCTCTCTCTCTCTCTCTCTCTCTCTCTCTCTCTCTCTCTCTCTCTCTCTCTCTCTCTCTCTCTCTCTCTCTCTCTCTCTCTCTCTCTCTTCAGAGTCTGTGAGGTTGGTGAATGGGACTAGTTTGTGTTCAGGCAGAGTGGAGGTGAAGTCTAATCAGTCATGGGTCTCAGTGTGTGAAGGTTACTTTGACCAGCAGGATGCAGAGGTGGTCTGTAGGGAGCTTGGCTGTGGGGCTCCTTCAGTCCTCCAGGAGGCGCTCTATGGAGAAGTGAAAGTGCCAATGTGGACCAAAGAGTTGCAGTGTGAAGGCAGTGAGTCTGTTCTCCTGGACTGTGGAACCTCAGACTCAACTAGAAACACCTGCTCACCTGACAAGACTGTTGGACTCACCTGCTCAGGTAAAGCTAAAATGCACTTTTTGGTAATCATTTTATGATCAAAGTTATATTAATTTTGTCCCGCTTATTCTATTGTCTCTGTACAGAGCCTGGTGATATCAGGTTGGTGGGAGGGACCAGTCACTGTACTGGTAGACTGGAGATGAAACACAAGGGAGAATGGAGATCAGTGGTTGGTTTATGGAACATGAAGTTATCATCTCGAGTGTGTAGACAGCTGGATTGTGGCTCAGCTGTTTCAACTGAAGAGAGTTCTGGTTCGACAGAACAACCTGTATGGTGGATTATTCCTTTCTTTATTGAGTACCAGTCTTTACTGAGGGAGTCTGTCATATTGTCACATTTTAAAAACACTACCAGAATGCAGGTGATCTGTTCAGGTAACCAACAATGGCAATAATGACAGTAATCTGTAATTAATCTGTAATCAATCTGTCTGTTCGTCTGTCCGTTTGATTGTCCGTCCTTCCGTCCGTTCGTCTGCCTACAGCTATTTGTCGGTGTACATGAAACGGTTTAATTAAACTGTCAACATAAGTTGATTTTACTATTTGAAAATCTAGATCTGTGGATCTAGGCTTTATCTTCTTCTTAATTCAAATAGTATAATAGTCAGCAGGATGCAGAGGTGGTCTGTAGGGAACTTGGCTGTGGGGCTCCTTCAGTCCTCCAAGGGGTGCTCTATGGAGAAGTGGAGGGTCCAATGTGGACCATAGATTTCCAGTGTGAAGGCAGTGAGTCTGTTCTCCTGAACTGTAGAACTTCAAACTCAACTAGAAACACATGTCCACCTGACAAGACTGTCGGACTCACCTGCTCAGGTAAAAGACAGACTACTTACTACATATTTTGATTACCGGTATTATATAACATAGTAATATTACCTTTTTCCTGTACAGAGCCTGCTTATGTCAGGTTGGTGGGAGGAACCACTCACTGCACTGGTAGACTGGAGATAAAACACCAGGGAGAGTGGAGACCAGTGCATGATGAGTCTGATTGGAGCCATATGTCATCATCTTTAGTGTGTAGACAGCTAGATTGTGGCTCTGCTGTTTCAACGGGTTCCTCTCGTTCTATAGCTAAATCATCATGGTGGATTATTACATATGTGTGCTTTGGATTTGAGTCTTCACTGAGGGAGTGCGTCACAGTGAAGTCTTTCACCTCAACTAAGAGAATAGAGGTGATCTGTTCAGGTAACATACAATGATTTCAGCAATGACAGTAATGTATAGTGTCCTATTTAATCGATCTTGGCTGTCTGTCTGTCCATCTATATGTCTATCTATCTGTCTGTCTATCTGTATGAGTGTCTGTCTGTCTGTCTGTCTGTCTATCCATCTATCACTGTCTGTCTGTCTGTCTGTCTGTCTGTCTGTCTGTCTGTCTGTCTGTCTGTCTGTCTGTCTGTCTGTCCATCTATCACTGTCTGTCTGTCTGTCTGTCTGTCTGTCTGTCTGTCTGTCTGTCTGTCTGTCTGTCTGTCCGTCTCTATATAAACCTATAATTCACAATGGTTTGTTAATGGTAACGGCCAATCACCTCTATTGTTGCAGATCTGCTGTTTAAACCAAACATCACAGCCTTCCCCTCCAACAACTGGGTTTCTGAGGGCCAGGAGCAGGGGTTGCAGGTGTTGGAGGGCTCCAACTTCACCATCAGCTGCGCCGTCCAGCCACAGTATCCGGGAGGCTCCTTCCGCATCACCTTCACTGGATCCAGCACAGCACACAACCACACCAAGACAGCTGTCAATCACTCTGCCGACTTCCTGTTTCCTGCAGCAGACCACACCCACCAAGGAAATTACAGTTGTATTCATCACATCAATCTTTCTTCTCATAACATCACTTCTGAGAGTGAGCTCCTGTCTCTCATTGTCACAGGTAACCCGAATGAAATTAACTATACAAGTCACAATATGCAACTCAATCAATCACACTTTAAAATTACTTAATTTCAGAATACATGTCTTTAATGAGAGCTGTTCCATATATGATGTTTTATATTCCAGCCTCTATTTCGACACCAAGCATCTTCAGAGTTTTACTCACAGTGCTGCTGCCGCTGCCTCTGTTACTGCTGTTAGTCCTCTATTGTCTCTGGAAGGTATACATCTTTACCCAATACAAGACTGAAATGTACATTAAGACGTAACTACACCGTTTTGATTTAAGAGCCTGATCTGATCCAGTAAGTAAAAGTTGGGTGCTTCTGTGTTTATCCAGGCTGACAGAGGGCAGAGAGCAGGAGTGGAGAACGTCAAGTTGGTTTCTTATAAGATTGTTGGTCCCGGTGCTGAAGCTGGGCCGAGTCAATTGGCAGAATACCACCTGGACTCAGAGGTGCATCTCCATGTTGAAGCTGGACCCAGTGAAGATGCAGAATACCACCCGTGCATAGAGGAGGATCCCCAAGGAGGTGCTGAAGCTGGACCAAGTGAGGAGGCAGGAGTCCAGGGAACAGAGTTGTAACTCCAAGGAGTTCATGTCACATCCATCACATAACATGACCTCAGTCAAGGTTTGAACAATCACAATGGACACATAAGTACAATGGCCCCGATTCATTATGCTGGTCGTAAACATGGGGTAAATAAAGTTTCTAAAGGAGGGCGTATTTTCTGTACTCACAAAATGACGTGCAATTCTCAAAGTCGTATATCCCTGAGATGTGCGTATGACCAGGTGTAGGACATGATTAATCTGGAAGGCTGCATCCAACAGCATCCAACTTCAACGTCACCGTGCTGAACAGTGGTGCCATGTCCGCTTATTATAAGCAAATTTGGGCTTATTTTTCTGTAAAGTTGCTTGTAAATATTGGCAGCTGTGGGGTGCGTTTTTTTGGGCTTGTTTCTAAAGTGTAGTTGATTATTTGGCTTGCTTCACAATTGTTCAATTATTTTAACCGGTGGTTCTCAAATATTTTTATGTCATAGACCCCCAAGTTAATATGTAGGCTGGAGCCCCGTACCAGATTTGTGTTGTTAGTGTTAATGTTTAGTTAAAAAATATTCCAAATATTCCACATTTTATTTCAATTTATTCGGTTTGGGCGGGGGATGTAGGGTACCTTATGAGCTAGATCTGGGGCCCTGTTTTCGCCAGTGCCTTACCCATTATCCCTAAACTCCTTTGCCATTTCTTACTATTTTTGAAAACATTTTCAAATAGTTCAAATAGCTAATCTACAAGCTCACAACATGTCGATGTAGATTGGCTAGTTGAACTATTTGAAAATGTTTTTTTTTTTAAATAGTAATAAATGCCCCAAAAAATAGGGATAATGGGTAAGGCACTGGCGAAAATATGGCCCCATGTCTTTTTCTTGATAGCTACAGAGTGTGGTCTGGGGTGCATGTCAATGCCTTACAAACAACATGAATAAACCACAAGCAGCAGCTCATGTGTAGGCTGTGGTTGAAAGGTCACTGCCTTTAAAGGAGAATTCCGGTCATTTTAAGTGTTATGTTTGATGTGTGTCAAATCACTTACCAACGTAGGAATGAAAATCGCGTAACTCCACAGAGCCCCCTATCGACCCCCACCGTTGTCATTATAGGAGGATATAGGATAGCCCAAATTCGCCTATTTTAACCAATGCAAAGTCTGTTTTTTTGCTTCTAGTACTCATTGTTGAGTCCCATGATAATGTAACAGGCGCTAAAACTCCCGACAAGCTAACGGCTAATAACAAACGAGCTAACGCTGGGGCTGCTTATCTCTCTGCATGGCAGCCCCAGGTTGCCAGGTCGGGAGAGAAACCAGCAACCAGCATTAGCTCGTTCTGTTATTAGCCGTTAGCTTGTCGGGAGTTTTAGCGCCTGTTACATTATCATGGGACTCAACAATGAGTACTAGAAGCAAAAAAACAGACTTTGCATTGGTTAAAATATGCGAATTTGGGCTATCCTATATCCTCCTATAATGACAACGGTGGGGGTCGATAGGGGGCTCTGTGGAGTTACGCGATTTTCATTCCTACGTTGGTAAGTGATTTGACACACATCAAACATAACACTTAAAATGACAGGAATTCTCCTTTAATAGACCACCGAGGCTCTAAAATATGTAGCTGGTATCAACAGGATGTATAGTTCGGGCCCACGGTGGTTCCAGCTGACAGCTTTAAGTTCAATTTACAGGGCAGGCCAGGAAAAAAAAAAAAAATTAAAGTTGTAAACAACAAAGGCACAACAATGTGAACAGTTTTAAACATTGAATTTATACAACATTGTGTATTGTTGACAAAAACAATAAATAGATAAAGAGAAAACTGATTGAGGTGTCCTGTGTCCTAAATGTTTTATGTGTAGTAGAGGAAGTGTGGATGGTCGATATCATAAGGTGTAGCCACCTTAACCATTAGAACCCATATACTGTACTAATTGATGTATGTTGTTATGACCAGTGGTGTAAAGCAACTGTTGCGGCTGATATCATTCCCAATAAATGATCAGCCGGCAGGCTAAGCCTGGGAGAAATTAAAACTGTATGACGCGCATAAAAATGTAAAATATTCAGTTCCAAACAAATGCTCAAGTTTAAAATGCTTTACTTTCAAGTTCAGTGCACCAAATTATTACAATTTACAATTAAGAAATAATGTAATAAATATGTGTCAAGAAATCGAATAATTTAAACAGTGAGCAATAACAAAATACAAAAAATGCGGTCAACAAAAATATGGCTCTCCCAGCTCACCCTGCGTCCAATGGGCAAACCAACTCATCAATGTAGGTGAGCAGGTGAGAGCCACATTTATAGTCAGTGGAGGCCACCCACAAAGGCACACCCAGCAACAAGGTGCCAATGAGGTGCCTCCATCAATAAGTCAATCCAGTGCACAAATACAATACTCATTTGGCTCCTACATTCCGGCCCCTAATTATGCCTGGGCATTAATTACACATGTATTACTATGCAGGAGACAATGATTAACCTTAGCGAAATTTCATCATTCAAAAATAGAAAAATCAATGCAATTCATTATCATCTGTGTCAATAGAATCTTCATCCATATTCTCCCCTCCGTCTGCGAAAAAGAGAAATAAAGGAGCGAGGAGAGAGAGAGAAAAGTTCAAAGAGCTTAAGAGCTCCAAGCGACAAAGGATTCACAGAGCGGGCGTGCTCCAAGTGAGACTTCATGACCCCTCCGCTTTTTGAAGCTGTGGCAGTCTGCATGTCCTCGTTTGCCTGCTCCTTGGCCTGAACTTCAATCACATCTTCTGGAGAGACCGTTCCAGGGAGATCAGGCTGTGCTGGCCACTCAATTTCAGGCTCGTCCAAGTACGTAGGTCCTGACACCCAAGTGTCAGATCTCAAGCAAGATTCCACCCTCGCCCCTCCGGAAGCCATCTCCACCACCGCAGCTGTCAACTCAATGCGAGAACTTGTGATGGATTGCACTGGAGCCACACGTGCCTTACCGCCCAATACAAAAGAACAGTGGGCCTCATGAAGTTCCTCCAGCCAGACTGTACACTCCTGGGCAGCACCGACTGTTAAAGCATCACTCCAGCCCAGCTGACTTCTGTACGGGCAGTGAAGGCATTTCTTCGCAGCAAACACCACAGGTGCAAGGAATTGGCTGGGATGTTCAGCAACTTTCCTGTTGTTCTGCATCCTGACATCAACCAACTGAGTTGTGGTCTTCTCTAGACAGTCCAAGTTGTTCATCCTGCGCACATTCAGGGACGTCTGCCTTCATCTGCTGCTCCCACAGCTGGTCAAGTCTTGCGACCGAAATCCGAGCGGTGTCAGTTGTGCAGTCTCCTCTCAGGGGGCCATTCACGGTCCAACCCAACATTGTCCTGACCGCATACGGATCTCCATCCACGCTTCTGACCACCTCCCACGGCTCCAAAGCCTTGGGAACATTGGTTCCAATCAGAAGATCCACCCCTGAGTCGATCAATGTCATCTTGATGTGTTCAAGGTGCGGCCATTTCCGCAGATCTTCCTGCCTAGGGATGTTACCATGGTGGACAGGCATACATTTCTGCGTGAACATTGCAGGTAGCTCACAGAAACCTTCTGTGTCCAGCCCAGCTACCTCCAAATCTATCACAATGTGACTGCCCACCACCTTCTCCTGACCCATTGTCCTTAGAAGAATGTCAGACCTTCTTCCCGAGAGATTCAGCCGGTTCATAAGCCCTTCTGTGCAGAATGAAGCAGAGCTCCCAGGATCAAGAAAAGCATACGTGACCAATGTAGTCTGACCTTTCCTGGACTTCACCCGAACCGGAAGTATGGCAAGTGTACAGTCACTCTCTCCGGCCCCAGTAAGACCACTGAACTGTACCGAGATCAAAGGGTTCCTATCTGCTGCCCCTGCTTCTCCTTGAGCTTGCATTGAACCTTTGTCTGTAGAGTAGACATGCAACATGGTGGGATGTCTCATACTGCACACATTGCACACAAGGCGTTTGTGGCAGTCTCTGCTTCTGTGCCCAATGCACATACAGCCAAAGCACACCCCTTTCTCTCTCAAGAAGGACATCTTCTCAGTGTGCGTCTTCCTTTCCAATAGATGGCACATGTCCAAGGAATGCCCAGCTCCACAGAGCAAGCAAGCAACAGATGAGCCATGTTCTCTCTTCAATCCAGCGTCACTGTTTGTGTCGACTGTAGCGACAGTAGTCGCAAAGCTACTTCCTTTTGCTTCAGAAAAGTACTGGGGTTTAGCAGGCCTCACTTCCTTCCTCGGTACTGCAGGGGAGGAATCCTGTAGATCCCCAAACAGTGGGTCACTTGCTATTTTCACCTGCCCTTCAATAAACTCTACAATCTCACGAAAGGTGTCCCTGCGATGGAACCTTTCCTGCAAACTGTAGGCGAGATCTCTCCACTTTTCCCTGAGCTTATAAGGCAACTTCCTAACAACTGTCTGCATGTTAGCAGGGACATCCAGCTCGTGTGTGGACTCGAACTCTCCTAGTGCATTGCAACAAGCCCGCAACAAGAAGCTGTAAGATTGAAGAGCCTTGACGTCCTCAGACTTTAATGCTGGCCACAAGAAGACCTTGTCCATGTAAGCAGATGTGATCTTCAATGGGTCGCCAAAGTGCTCTTGCAGTAAGGATTTGGCCTTGGCATAGCCACTTTCAGCAGACATATGCTGACAGCTTCGAACCATGTCTCTAGGCTGCCCTTTAGTAAATTGTTCAAGATAGTATAAGCAATCTTTAGCATTGCGAGTCTTCTCTTCGATGCAATGCTCAAAGGCTCTCTTGAAAGTTTGGTACTCCAAAGGATCACGATCAAAGATCTGGATGTCACGTCGTGGAAGAAAGAATAGTGACTGTTGTTCAGCCAGCAAAGAAGTGATCTGGTTTTGTTTCTCCAAAATAGCTATCAGCTGACCATGATCGGCACTGTCTTGCGCTAAAGGTGCAGGTTGGTATGACTGTAACTGAGGACGTGCTTGAATGTTATGTGAATGCTGTTCACCTGTCGAAGTATACTGAGATGGCTGACCTACTGGCTGCCCCACTGACACAGGAACAAACATCTCAGCATTAACATTCAATGTATTCATGCCATCTGCCCCACTGGCTACAGCACCAGACACTCGAGAGGTGCCCGAGACTTTCAATACGTGAATTTTAGCTGCTGACGCTGCTATTTCCATCTCCAAATCGAACAGCTCTCTCTTCTTTCTGACCTGCGACCTGACCTATTGTTCCCCACTAAACTGCTTAAATAAATCTAAGCTATCCAATTCAACCCTATGTCTTCAGCATGGAACGATAGGTATTTACATGCCTAGATATATCAGTTCTGAGACGGCAATCCTGGGCCAACCCAATTCACGGGCCATAGAATGAGGGCCGAACCCGTTCATGCACAAGAAAATAACAAACTAATAGCCTATAACCGGAGCTATAGACCATTTTTGTTGACTATGTTGCGGCTGATATCATTCCCAATAAATGATCAGCCGGCAGGCTAAGCCTGGGAGAAATTAAAACTGTATGACGCGCATAAAAATGTAAAATATTCAGTTCCAAACAAATGCTCAAGTTTAAAATGCTTTACTTTCAAGTTCAGTGCACCAAATTATTACAATTTACAATTAAGAAATAATGTAATAAATATGTGTCAAGAAATCGAATAATTTAAACAGTGAGCAATAACAAAATACAAAAAATGCGGTCAACAAAAATATGGCTCTCCCAGCTCACCCTGCGTCCAATGGGCAAACCAACTCATCAATGTAGGTGAGCAGGTGAGAGCCACATTTATAGTCAGTGGAGGCCACCCACAAAGGCACACCCAGCAACAAGGTGCCAATGAGGTGCCTCCATCAATAAGTCAATCCAGTGCACAAATACAATACTCATTTGGCTCCTACAGTAACAAAGTGCATTTACTCAAGTAGGCTACTGTACTTAAGTACACTTTTGAGGAAGTTTTACTTTACTGGAGCATTTCCCATTTTCCATACTTTTACTTCTACTCCAGTAACTCCACTACATCTCAGAGGCAAATATTGTGCTTTTACTCCATTACAATTATTTGAAAACTTTAGTTACTAGTTACTTTGCATTTATAAATTATTACATTATAAAACATACATTAACCACTTTATCCCTATTTTATACATAGTAGGCTATTTGAAAATAGCCGATCTACAAGCTCACAACGCGTCGCGGTGCAACGCGTTGTGAGCTTGTAGATCTGCTATTTTCAAACATTTTAGTACTTTTACTTTTGGTATTTTAAGTATATTTTGATGCCAATACTGTTTTACTTTTACTCAAGTAACATTTTAAACACAGGCCTTTTACTTGTAACAGAATATGTTTATATTGTGGTATTGCTACTTTTACTTAAGTAAAATATGTGAGTATGACCTAGCTCGTAGGCCATAACAAAAACGAGGAAGGCTGGTTTAAAAGTGTGAAAATAATGTATTCATTTACAACATAAAATAACTCAAAATGCCACAAATAATCATATAGGGTGTGTTAATGAAATCAGTAGGGTCAGCAAATCTGTGGTTTTGTGGTACGTAGTGTGGGGTGTTGAATGGTGCACACCAAGGACTAAACTAAAGAGCACCAAACGCTTTCATCTGGGGTGAGAGAGAGAGACTGAAGTGTGGCCAACACCCAGCCTTTTATAGGGCACCG
Organism: Gymnoscopelus microlampas; assembly: GCF_963454915.1. Taxonomy (NCBI): domain Eukaryota; kingdom Metazoa; phylum Chordata; class Actinopteri; order Myctophiformes; family Myctophidae; genus Gymnoscopelus; species Gymnoscopelus microlampas. The sequence continues at coordinate 4,819,228 of NC_139948.1, forward strand.
TGGGAACACAGGCCAGGTGCTCCCAATGCACCTGGTTGGCAGCCCACTGCACAACATGCAGGCCCTGTGGAAGACATAACGACAGACAGAATACCCAAACACACAGCAGGCTCTGGTAGGCCAGACTAAAGGGGCTGTGACATAGTCAAATATCAAAAATAATGTTGTTAGCTTGTAGATCTGCTATTTCCAGTGAATGTTGCCAAGCTGTCTAGAACAGAGTTTGTATGACCTGCCTGTATAACCTACATCACTGATATCTATGGAACAGCCCTGCACCTTCACTGACACTAGAGGGAGCCACTATCACATAGGGTTAGGTTAAGGACTGGAAATATTTGACCAACTTTGATACTTTGTTGACCGGGGTCCCCCAGGGCTCTATCCTGCCCCTGCTTTCTTCCTTCTACACCACATCTCATCGCCGAAAAGAACCAATCTGCAAGCCTCATATCGTGACGCATAAGCTTCTGCTGTTTGACAATTATGACATGCCCAACATAATGGGCCTCATTCAGCAACCGTTCTTAAGAGGAAATAGACCCACTTAAGACGTTTTTAAGAAGAGTTTGGAATACACCAGTATCTTCTTAATATTTTGTGAAGCACACTGAAGAGCACTCTTAGGGTGGCCTTTGAGTTCTTACGTGTAATATGTTTGTGCAAATTAACTGTTTCTTCTTTTTTCTCAATTCTACAATTGTATAATGTAGGATTTAAATATTTTTATCTTATCTTTAGAGCAGTGGTTCCCCCGGGAGTCCACAGCAAACGAGGAGCAGTTTAACCATTTTAACCCTATTTGTACTTTGTTTGAAAATAGCTGATCTACAAGCTCACAACGCGTCCCATTACTGCCCATTTTGATCTTATAGATTGGCTATACAATCCAACCCAAACAGACCCGGTTGAGTTGAAGCCCAAGTCCCATACCCACCCTCAACCGGGTCTGTTTGGGTTGTATTGTAATTTTCAGAACCATCAGTGGTTCTCAGATATTTTCATGTCAAGGACCCCCAATAAATGTGACCCCCATCTGAAAATATTTTCTGCCAGGGACTCGCATAAGTGAAGATTTTTGCATTTTTCACAATTTCTAAAGATTCATCAAAATGTTTCGAAAGTAGCCGATCTACACGCTCAAAACAGGCAGTAATTTGATGTGCTGTGATCTTGTAGATCAGCTATCCCAAACAAAGGGTCAAAGTGGTTAAACTGTTCCTTGTTTGGCTGTGGACCCCCTGGAACTCCCTCAAGGACCCCTGGGGGTCCCCAGACCAAACTTTGAGAACCACTGCTCTAAAGACATGATACAAATATTATTGTAATTTAAATCCTACGTATATTATACAACTGTAGAATTGAAGAAACTTCAAGAATACATTATTTTTGCAGAAACATGTCACACTTAAGAACTCAAAGGCCACCCTAAGAGTGCTCTTCAGTGTGTGTAGATTCTGTTCTTACCTAAGAACAGATCACAGCTAAGAAAACATTGGTGTATGTCAAAATCTTCTTAAACACTTCCTAAGTGGGTCTAAGAAGAAATGTTCTCTTAGGAACGGTTGGTGAATGCGGCCCAAGGCACGCACAGCCTATAATAAAACACAGTAAAAGTCTGTTACTTTTCAGGATTCAAATTAAAAAGTAGCTGAAGTAGCAGATCTACAAGCTCAAAGCGCATCACCTTGCGCCGCATTTCGAGCTTGTGGATCTGCTAGTTTTGATGCTTTTGTGTGACGCTGTAGAATGATCAAGTAGGGCATTAATTTACGAAAAAACACAAAAAGTTAAAATATGGAGTTAAGAAGTTTCTGCCCAACAGCAACGATATATAGCAACATTTTCAGAAAACTGTTATGATTTAGAAGACATTTGTAGAATCCGCCTCAGGTCTTAATAATGTCTGACTCCTCCCACCCTTCCCACCATCTCTTTGAACTCCTCCCATCTGGTAGGCCGTTCAAGAGCTTGGGGGGAAGCACCAGCAGGTCATCCAACAACTTCTTCCCCCAAACCATCAGAACCCTGAACGCTCGCCACATATTGCCCCCAAAACTAACATCTTGAGGGATGAATAGCACTTTTATCTATATTGCACTTTGAATGCATCAGCACTTAGGATATTGTTTTACCAATGTTGTCTGCTCTCTCTACCTTGCATCGGCCGTGTCTCCTTTTAACCCATAAAGACTTGAAGCCGATTCTACATGTCTCCTAAATCTCAACAGTATTCTGAAAAACGTATGTTTCTATATCAGTGGTGCTCAATCTTTTTCATGCCAAGGACCCCCAAAACTATATGTATTTGGCCGCGGACCCCCATCAAAATATTTTAAGCAAAGATTTGAGTTAAAATGTTTGCTTTAAAAATATTATTCAAGTATTCAAAGATTTGCACACATTTTCACGATTTTTGAATAGCCAAAGTGTAAAATAATGCTTTTAGCTCAAATCTAAAAATGACACAGTTCCAGGTCTTAATGGGTTAAATGTGTCTATTTTTAAATGTAAAGCACCATGAGTTGAGCATGACCCTCCCCTATTTTCCTCCAGGGACCCCCTTCTGTAAATTTCGACTGGTCCCTTAACAGTACCTTCTCCCCTCAGCAGCCAAGTTACCCTCTAATCCAGTGGTTCTCAACCTTTTCAGGACGCGACCCCCCAAAATAATCATATATGAACTGGCGACCCCCCACCCTGACAAGCATTGGAATTGTAGGAGTTGAGGCATTGCATTTAGTTTGACTGTTCCCAGATACATCAGATACTATCAGATCTACAAGCTCACAACACCTCACAACACGAGTTGTGAGCTTGTAGATCGTCTATTTTCACAATTTTTGCCTCTTATATTATTTGACAATTTGGCCAATGTTTGAGCAGTTTTTATAGTATAGTTTGTTGATTACTTTTGATGCAGTAATGGTCTTTTTTCATTTGATAAATTATATTTAAAAAAATGTATTAAAAAGGTCTTAAAAGTCCTTAAATTGTCACTTCACTGTCATCTGTCCCGACCCACAGGTTGAGAACCACTGCTGTAATCTACCCCCTCCTTCAGTGTGTGTCAACAGAGAAAGCCTTTGAAGCTGAGAAGTGCTTTGGATATCATGTCCATAGGCCTAGTGCTCTGCACTATTCCAACTATAGACAGTAAAATAAAAACAAAAAAGGGGGTGAAAAAACGAAGGGGACGTAACAGTTTCTATACGGACCCGTTTTGCTCTGCAGTGAAACTAACCTACTAAATGAGTTAATGCTCTCTTTTGGCGTGGTGTGGTTTAGAGCTGGGATCGGCAAGATGTTTTCAGCCCGAACACGTCCCGTTACTGACAGCTTTGTGTCCGACCCGAATCAAGCCCGACCATTAATTATTAATATATGCGTCCGACCCGGGGCCCGGCACAGACGCTTTTCTTTCTTTCTTTTTTTTCTCTTTTTTTTTCTTTGAGAAAGGCACTTTATTAGTCAGGCAGGCAGCACATTATAACACGTTTGCCTGTCAGTGTATAATAAAGTGTCTTCCTCAAAGACAAAATAATGAAAAAAAAGAAAGAAAATGCGACTGACTGATTATATTAGGGGTCTGTAAATTACCATGAAAGGGGACCGTTTTATATCTATTCAGTATGTTGATTAAAGGCTACAGTTATCAATAGCCTTTATTGTTTCGGCCTGGCGAGTATATGTTTTGCACCCTGTCTGTCTGTCCGTCCTTCTGTCTGTGAGCAGCCAATATCCGGCACCTTTGGCCCAGTCGCTGCGAAACTATGCACACTCCCTAGATGCCAAAGCAGAACCTCTGCCCCAATTTTTTCAGATCAGACTGTCATAGTCTGTTATAGCGCCACCAGCAGGTATAATTTAGCAAAACACATTTTTGAAACAAAATGCCTCAAAACATGAATGCAGTGTCTATAAAGATATCTTTGATCTCAAGTGACTACTTGGTAAAATAAAGGTAAAAATATAGCTGCAAGCAGCAATAAGCGGTTTCGAGGGATAAGGCAGAGGCAGGCAGAGAGAAAGAGTGAGTGAGTGAGTGAGTGAGTGAGTGAGTGAGTGAGTGAGTGAGAGAGTGTGAGAGAGAGAGAGAGAGAGAGAGAGAGAGAGAGAGAGAGAGAGAGAGAGAGAGAGAGAGAGGAGAAAGAGAGGCAGTTAGAGAGAGAGAGAGAGAGAGAGAGAGAGAGAGAGAGGCAGTGAGAGGCAGTGAGAGAGAGAGCGAGAAGAAGTGAACATGCATTAATTAACAAAGTCATGCTTTTTGTTCAGTAAATTATATTTGCACTGGTTAAATTGGGGTGTGAACCAGGGACCTACAGACTTGCGGGTAGACAGTGTAAAGGATTCCTTTAACAGGTCCGTTCATGAAAGTCCTTGCGGTCTTGTTTCCAATGAGGACCTGTGAGCAATTAGGGGTTAAGAGTCTTGCTCAGGGACAAATTTCATTTCATCAACAGATTTGCTGGCCTGGAATCGTACCTGGGGCAACCAGGGCCTCTGGCTCCCTAGGTGGGCTCACTAACCACTCAGCTATGGCCGCAGTACTGACTGAGCCATTGGATAGACAGAATTGGATTTCATGTGTGGTAAGCTATCATACAGCATGGGTTGCTTATCATCATCTATATATACAATTTGAATCCTGCGCCATGTCGGTTGTCTGTATGCGACGCCAGTGTGACGTAATCTGACATCACGATGACAACGCCAGTGTGACGTAATCTCACGACAGCATGACATCACATGACATCACATCCTACCTATAAATTCTAGGATGCCGTCAGATCGCACCAGTTCGACGGCTTCCATAGTGGGTTTTGGTCATTGGAGAGGTGATGCACGTCACCTCTTTCTGAAGTGGGTACTTTCAAAGCCTGCCGTGGATTTAGGAGAGCACAAAACTCTCTCTCACACTGTGAGGTGCCTGTAAGGTGGCACTGCAAAGTGAACGACGCGTCACGCTAGACGTTCGGGCCGCGTAGCGGCCCCAACTTCTAGTATACATACAAGCTCATAACGCGTCAAATTGTAGATCGGCTGTATGTGGTTACTGTAGGTGTTGTATTAATAATTACATCTGCAAAGTAACAAGTAACTAAAGCTGTCATATGCTGTAATTGTAGTAGAGTAGAAGTAACACAAATGGAAAGTAAAGTAAAAGTACCTCAAAATTGTACTGTGCTTTGTAAGCACTTGTATTGGTACTTGAGTAAATGTACATGTACACTTTTCAGCACCATTGAGGAGCCAATGACTGACAGGCTAGGTATCACCAGGTGCACTAATTGCTATAGTGCAGAGGGACATGGGTTGATATTAATGGTATTAATAGCGTGGCATTGGGCGCTTAAAGTTAAATATTTGAAAAACTAAACATTATTTCAAAGAAAAAGCCACCAGGCCACTAATGAGTTGTGAGTGAAGACAGGTGTGATTGGTGATGAGTGAGAGCAGGTGAGAGGGGTGGATCCAATCCATGGGAATAAGGATATCCTACTATAATCCTACTATAATTCTAGTAATCTCACGGCGGTGTCTTGGGTGGGTCTTGAGTGGACTCTTGATCACACTGCGCATGCGTCGTTGCCAGGTTTCGCGAGAGAAACAAGCAGCAAGGTCTATGAAAACGAGGCCAAACCAAACGAACCCTACAAGCAACGAGATCTATGAAAAGAAGGCCAAACAAAGCGCCTTCAAACATATAACTTGCCTCTTGGAAAACAGCCGATCTACAAGCTCACAACGCGTCCCCACACCCACCTGCACTTTCACAACCAACGCCAAAACACAATACCACCAATATTGCCACTAAAGCGCTTACAATAAGCCGACATGGCAACTCAGCCTGCTTCCATCCACACCATAGACCCCTCCCACTCTCTGAGAGCATTCTGGAAACACACCAGACTTTTCTCACACACACGATGCACAACACATATGCACTTTTAGATCCAGTCCTATTTTAAAAGTCTGCGTATGGGGGACTCGCGTATCCGCGCGCCTGGTGTAGCCGCTACCATTGATAATCACTTGGATCTAAACAAACGCGCTGTACGATGTCTGTGTGTGTGTGTGTGTGTGTGTGTGTGTTTGGACGGGACGACGGGAGCATGAACCGTGGTGTGTGTGTGTGTGTGTGTGTGTGTGTGTGTGTGTGTGTGTGTGTGTGTGTGTGTGTGTGTGTGTGTGTGTGTGTGTGTGTGTGTGTGTGTGTGTGTGTGTGTGTGTGTGTGTGTGTGTGTGAGTGAGTGAGTGAGTGAGTGAGTGAGTGAGTGAGTGAGTGAGTGAGTGAGTGAGTGAGTGAGTGAGTGAGTGAGTGAGTGAGTGAGTGAGTGAGTGTGTGTTCGCGACGGGAGCATGGTTGCTGACTAGATGACTCTTTTCTACACCCACCCTCACTAACCTTCACCTCAGTAAAACAACGACCTAACGAAACGTAAAACGAAGATTGTTGGGGACAGGGATCGAACCAGCGACCTATGGATTCACATGTAAATGTAAACTGTAATGAGTGGGATCTGAACCGGGGACCTTTGGAACATGAGGCTAGTCTTTATTGATTGAGCTAGTCAAACCACAGCCTCAGACAATGAGAAAGGAGAATCCAACAAAACAAAAGGGCGAATGAAGTACGTCATACATTGAAAACAACTACTTTCAAATAAGCATTTCACGTTATCTTTAACAATTGCACATGTATTCATTGATACAGTCATGTTGTGTGCAATGCAATTATAATGATAATGAAGTCTACATGAGGTGGGATTCGAACCGGCGACCCTGTGGTTTCAAGGCAGATGATTAAGCGATCAAGCTATTGGACCAACAGACCTGAGTCTCTGAAAAAGGTGCTCACACATTTATTTGACACAGTTTCACGCAAATTGCTCAGAAATCCTTGGTTTAAATGTTTTTCAAACTGCTCAATATGGCGTAAAATCTGAGGGCGGAGCTCACTGGTCAAAGTGATAGATGTGGTCCTCATGAGTCAAGGCACATGTGTAAGCAAGTTTCACGGCTGTCGGCCAAACGAGGCATGACTTTTGCCTGTTTAAAGTTTGCATGTTCAAAAAATTGCTATAGCGCCCCCCTTTGACCAATTGGAGTAAGATTGGTTTCAGTGATACTTGGAATGACCCTCTACATTATTGCAAAGTTTCAAACAAATGTGAGTCTGCATGTACGTGTTAGGGGCAGACGAATAATTTTCATAAAACTGCAATATTCATTGGCTTATATAAAAGCTTAACGTTTTCACTTATGGAAAATCCGCTCGCTCACGTTTGTAGGCATAGGTCCAAAGTTCATGTGTAAAAAGTTTCTTGCAGATTGTTCAAAGATCCCAGGAGGAGATACATTTTTACTGTTTTTCATATAATTCAAAATGGTGGGAGATCTAAAGGTCAGAGGTCAAAAGTCAGAATGTGAAAGTTGTTCGGCATGAGGAGACACATGTGTGTATTTAAGTTTCATGGCTGTAGGTCAAACAGGGCATGAGTTGTACCTGTTCAAAGTTGGCATTTTTCAATTGATTGCTACAGCGTCACCCTTTGGCCGATGGTTTTGAGTTTCGGGTCTTCGCCGTTTGGCATAGCCCTCTACCATATTGCCGAGTTTCGTAAAAAGCGACCACACGTTTAGGCCAGAACTGCAAAAGCGGCAGAAGAAACGGGGCAGTCTCAATAAGGCTTCGAGCCTGATAGGCCTCGAAACCTTAATAAATAAAGATAAGTCATCATGCTGAGGAAAGAAGATCACACAGTAAATGCAACACACTCCCATGTTCAAGAGCACTAATCACCATACAACCAAGCAGCTGGAACTTTTGTCTTCCATGCCAGTGGTTCTCAAACATTTTCATGCCAAGGATCCCAAAATTGATGTATTTGGTCGCTCCATCTGAAAAGATGTTGTGCTAGGGACCCAGATAACAGAACTATAACATTATGCTATAGTGCTTAAACTGATTGTGATGCTATATTAACTCATTTTGCTGTGGGAACCCCTTCACGGACACACCTGGAAAAAAAGTCCAGGACACCTGGACAAAAAGTCCAGGTGTGATCAAGGACACACTTGCCTCTGTAGTTACAGTTCCAGTCTGCTTAATGTTTCACAGACAGATGAAATGACAAACTGTTTAATGACCATCAAACCGGTTTGTTTGCACCACCCGTGACATGCAATCATACATCAATCAATAATGGTCCAGTGTGTGCTACTGACAGACAGGGAACGTTCCGCACCAGAACGATTTAATCACATCATGATTTTAAATGTTTTAACCTTACATGAAATCAATTATTTATTGTCTCTGCCAGGCCTAAAGGCATGGGGGGAGGGGGGTATGTTTTGCACCCTGTCCGTCCGTCTGTGCGTCCGTCCGTCCATCTGTCTGCGAGCAGCTAATCTCCGGCACCGTTGGCTTGATCGCAGCGAAACTTTGCACACACACTCCCTGGATGCCAATTCCGAACCTCTCCCCCAAATTTTCCACAAGTGCCTGTTATAGATTACAGCCAATACGCCTGTTACAGATTACTGCCAATACTCCTAACTTAAAATAAAGGTTTCTAAAGCTTGAAAAAATATTTGCAAAACTTGATTTTCCCTCATCTTTCAACACTATTCAACCTCGCCTGTTTGTGGATGAACTCTGTAAACTACTTTGGTGTTGACCCTAGTTGTGTTGATTGGATCCTCTCCAATAGATGACGGTGAGGCTGAATGAGAGCATGTCATGTGAGCTCTGTTCATCTACTGCTGCGTTCTGAAATTACTCATTTGTATTATATATGACTGTCAGGGCCAGTTTCATAAATATACTGAAGATTGACAATTGCCAATGACGATGAATCATTCATGGCCCTGTGGTTGATTATTTTTAAACTGGTGCAAAAACAAACTAAACTCAATGTATCAAAGACAAAAGACATAATGGTCCTTTCGTCCTTCATTCAGAACACCATCACTGAGGGTCAAGAGGTAGAACCAATTGTCAGCTACAAATACTTTGGTTCATTAATCAATAACAATCTCACTTTTCATGGTTTGTAGGAGAGGTCTGTAACAACTTTTCTGCCTAAGTAAAGTGTAAGAGAGAGTTTGCTGTTACAATAAAACAACGTATTTCCATACACTGTACGCAAATTACAGCCTTCACTGACTATGTACAAGTTAAAAGGATTCTAGGTAACTTGAAGCCTAAATTTAAAAATATTTATATATATATATATTTTGCATTGTTAGCGGTGCCAGCCGCTCTACATTTGACGGTGTCTGTCCGTCCGTCCGTCCGTCCGTATGTTTGCGGACGGCAAAGATGAAACACATACGGCACTTCAAGAAATGCACACACACACACACACACACACACACACACACACACACACACACACACACACACACACACACACACACACAAGCCAGCACTGCACTGCACACGTGCGCGTACGCACACACACACACACACACACACACACACACACACACACACACACACACACAGAACATGCGGTCCTGCGAGGCGCACCATTGCAACACATGCGCCACTTAAAGAGATGCACACACACAAGCCAGCACTAAACAGGTGCGCAGGCGAACACACACACACACACACACACACACACACACACACACACACACACACACACGCGTAACATGCAGACTTGGGAGGCGCACCATTGCAACACATGCGCCACTTAAAGAAATGCACACACATGTACAAGCCAGCACTGCACACGTGCGTTGGGCGCACACACGCACACACACACACACACACACACACACACACACACACACACACACACACACACACACACACACACACACACACACACACACACACACGCACACACACACACACGCACACACACATACACGTAAAATGCTGACCTGCGAGGCGCACCGTTGCAACACATGCGCCACTTAAGGACATGCACACACACAAGCCAGCACTGCACACGTGCGTGCGCACATGCACACACACACACACACACACACACACACACACACACACACACACACACACACACACACACACACCAGAGGTAAAATAAAAGTGCGGTGGAAGTGCGCCCTAAGAGCGGATTTTTGCTCTTAAAAACAACAGAAACACACACAAAAAAATCTAAGACATTCCAAGTGGTTCTTAAACATGTCCATAGAGGCTGCAGCCAGAAGACCTGTAGAAGCGCATTCCATACCTTTTTGTTTTTGACCTTTTTGAGTAGTGCCAACCACTCCTACATTTGACTTTGTCCGTGTGTGTGTGTGTGTGTGTGTGTGTGTGTGTGTGTGTCTGTATGTATGTTTGAGCACGACCTCAGCATGACCTCAACAGCTGCGGCTGATTGCAACACAAAGATGCAACCAGTTACACTAATTATACACAAACAGGAGTGCAACACACACACGCGCACACACACACACACACACACACACACACACACACACACACACACACACACACACACACACACACACACACACACACACACACACACACACACACACACACACACACACACACACACTTTTGAGTAAAAAATACTTAAACTGAGTAAAAATACTTAAACTGAGTAAAAATACTTAAAATGAGTAAAATACGTAAAAGATGTTAAAATGAGTAAAAACATGTAAAAGTCACGATAGGCACCACTCTCTTCACACTGGGTGTGATTTTTCAGCCTCAGTAGTAGCAGCCTATGTGTGTAAAATGTAAATGTAAGATGTGAAGAATAATGAAATTCACAGTGTTAATCAATTGACAGGACAATGTAAATAGCCTAACCCTATATTGTTCCCCAAACTGCCTGTGTGTGTACAGTATGGCGGCACATTTAAATGACTCACGTCCAAACAAAAGCTCAAGTTTAAAATGTTTTATTTCAGTGTCACCAAACAAATACAATACAAGTTTCCAATACATATATGCAATAAATATGTGCAAAGAAATAATTTAAACAGTGAGCAAAATTCGAAATGAGGTCAACAAAATATACCTCTCCCAGCTCACCCTACCTCCACGGTCAAACCAGCCTTAAGGTGAGCAGGTGAGGACAATTACTTGTAGCCGCTGCAGGCCACCCACAGAGACACTCCCACCATCAAGGTGCCAATGCGGTGCCTACATCTATGAAACCTATCAATACACCCATCACCCAATGCAGTGCGCAAATACAAATAGCCCATTTGGCTCCTTGAGTAACTGTAATATGTATTACTAAAACGTGAACGTAATTAGTTATATTACTAGTTACTGGAAAAAGGTCATTTTTTTTCAATAAGTTACTTTAGTTACTTTCCAACACTGCACACGGAAAGGAAATATATGAACATATATGCCAATATATGGCAGGTATATGCAGAATATATGCTGCATATATGTCATATTCAGGTTCATATATGTGCATATATGTTGATATATAGGGAATATATGTCTCATATATAGCTCATATATGTTCACATATATGCCACAATCAGGTTCATATATGTGCATATATGTTGATATATAGGGAATATATGTCTCATATGTAGCTCATATATGTTCACATATATGCCACAATCAGGTTCATATATTTGCATATATGTCATAAATGCCTACATATATGCCTACATATATAGCTAATATGTATTTGACTTTTTGCATATATGTCATACATAATGCCTATATATATATAGCTCATATCTCCCTTTTTTATTTGCAAGGTAATATGTGCATATCAGTCCAAAGTTATATAAGAAAATGTATTCATTATTTCATTATTGTATATATTTCCATTCAATGTAGATTGTGGTTTGTGGATTGTGGAAGATACTGTATAACATAAAGACAATATTGTTTAATTAGGTCTGCTGCCACTCTTATTTATTTTAAAACACAACTAAAGACCTTTCTGTTTTCCATTGCCTTCTAGAGGCACAACAATTTAAAATGTTTTACATGATGTGAACATAATCATCATTATCAGTTATTATCATTAGTAGTTGTATCCTTCAACTTCTTGTTTATGCCCCAAATGACTGCTATACAGGTTTTGTAGCAATTTTGTAGCAATTATGGAAATATTAGACCCTACTTACTTAAAAATATGTTCATTTAAAAAAAAAAAAGTTTTTACATTTTGGACCAATTTACATTGAGGTGTGCAGATATCCCATGCCGTGCCCATCTATCCTGTTACTTAAAGCAGTGGTTCTCAACCTTTTCAGGCCGAGATCCCCCAAAATAATCATTGAACTGGGGACCCCCAACCCTAATATGCATTTGGAATGTAGGAGTTGATGCATTTAGTTTGACTCTGTTCCACAGATCAATATTGTGAAAATAGCCGATCTACAAGCTCACAACAACGGCTTGATGGGTTATTTTTGCCTCTTTCTTATATTTTTGGCAATTTGGCCAATGTTTGACCAGTTTTTTTGTATAGTTTGTTGATTACTTTTGATGCAGTAATAGTCTTTTTCTTTGCTTTCTTTTATTATTTTTTTTATTTTTTTTAGGTATTAAAAAGTTTACTTAAATTTTACTTCACTGTCATCTGGGAAACTCCCCAAAATCATATGGGGACCCCCCTGTGGTTCCCGACCCACAGGTTGAGAACCGCACTCTCACAGAAATACGTCACGCAGCTCTGGGCGGAGCCTGTTCGTTTTGAATTTGTCATGTGGATCTAACTAACGTCTGTTGGCTGAGCGAACATTTATTTACAAACAAATCGGGTGCTTCTGTGCTTCTACTCTACTAGATAGCAGGTAAGTTCTTTAATTAGTTTATGGAATTATGTTATCTAACTTGTTAGTATCGTAAAAGTGCAATTATATTAGCGTATTAGCCATGGATCACACGACGCTCGTCCGTCATGAGCGTCATGGCTGAACTGCAACCTGGTTTTTGTACTTTTTCTATTTACAACCTGTACATCCACATACACGTTCAGATTTTAAATATAAAGTGCTTACTCCATGGCCACGGATGTTACAAGTCTACTAGGGCACTCGGAAATACCTGTATTGTCTGTATTGTTCAATAAAAAGCATTTTAATTCGATCGGTGGCCATTTTTCCCGTATTTCCTCGTGCTTTCAACTACGCGACCCTATTGGTTGGGAGGTGTACTGCACTCTGATACATTATAACTCTATGACACAATGGCCACCGATCGGATTAAATGCTTTTTATTGAACCATCCGGAATAATACAGGTACTTACACCCACCCGAAGTGAATTGTAACATCCGTGGCCAGGAGTTAAGCACTATATATTTGAAATCAGAACGTGTATGTAGATGTAGGGCCGTAAATGGATAAAGTGCAAACACCAGGTTGAAGTTTCGTCATGACTGTCATGATACAGTGATTCGCTCAGGTTAAGCTTAAATTATGTTTTGTCGTAAGACTGTGTTGCACTCCCAAAAATCACTGATCTACAAGCTCACAGCGACGCATTGTGAGCTTGAGATAAGGTTTTTGGGGTGTGTAACACAGTCTTAGACATGGCATTAGCATATTCATTTCCATGTGGTGCATGAGTGTTTATTTCAGGTATCAGTCCACCTCAGTGAGAGCTAATGTTGGCGTTTGTTTTGACTGTAATTCATTATTATTATTATTATTATTATTATTATTATTATTATTATTATTATTATTATTATTGTTATTATTATATCTGTGAATTTTGAACCTACAGTACAAAGCAAAATCATTTAATTAAGAGAAAGAGAGTACAGTACCAATGGATCCTTAACAGTTCAATTTACACTGAGAATTTTAATGTGCAGACAGCTTTGGTAATCTGTTTCTTTTAACTTAGTTTGTTTTACAGACAGTAGCTAACAAAAGCAGGTAATGGTTCTCAAAGTGAGCACCAGGGACCCCCAGGGGTCATTGGGGGGTTTCTAGGTGGTCCCCTGGTAAATGAGGTTATATAGCATCAAAATCAGTTTAACCACTTAAACCCTATATAAAGTGCCTATTTGAAAATAGCAGATCTACCAGCTATTAAAAAACTAAAGAACACTGTAAACAATATGTGTGGAATATTTTTGAAACACTTTTGTAACTCAAATCTTGAGTCTGCATAGCCAAGTACATACTAATTAGGGGGTCCTTGACATGAACATGTTTGAGAACCACTGATTTGTATAACATGAGTTCATTAATCAGTTCTGCATTGTGAAACACTTTGCCAAGTTCATCAGAAGAACTGAATGAATTATGAGAAGGGGGCACGGTGGTGCGAATTATGAGCAATCTGATGAGTTAACATTACTTTTTAAATTACTAACACACAAATAATGTTTTAAAATATTTCTACTATCACAGTTGCTGAAAGAAACACCTGGCTGGCAGTGAGCACCAGTGCAAAGACTGGACACGACAAGAAGAAGTGCGAAGACGATTTTCAGGTGAAAAGAATATCTGCTGCTACATGATGTCTTTACTTGCATTAGTCTGATGATGTCTTTATTTTTTATTTAATTTTGGGATACTGTGTACTTTCGTTTGATACTTTTTTTTGTTGTTGTTTGACATTCTTCTCCTCTAAAATAATAATCATGAAATATTTCTTAAGGTGGCAAGCCAAAGCGAGGTGAAGGGGATCAGCTGGAAGCCCTGGACGCTGAGAAAAAGACAGCCATAATTGGTGAGCAAAAACAAAAGAATTGAGAAAGGAAAATGGGTAATAGTAATAGCTGATGCCTTAAGTTGGCTACTTTAACATCCTTGTTTCACTATTTATTAGCTATCAGTGGAGACGACATCAGGTAATCATCGACACCATTGGTATCTTGCACGGCTTGGCACCTACTGTAGGGTGATCATACACTAACTTTCCAATTGCTCACTTCCTGATCACAGGATTCTAATAGATCTGGCCTAGTCTGCTTCCACTGTGGTGGTCCTCTGTGTTAGAACACTGTTAGAACACCGGCATCTTCATCCCTCCTTCACCCATACTCATGCAATGACCAGACCATGCCTTTAATTAATTTTCATTCATGCCTTTAATTTATTTGCTTGATTGCGAATATCTTATTGCTCTTACTGGTAAACAACCTGTGCTGATAATCTGTTGTTCGTACAAGTGCAGTTCATGTGATGTCAAACATACCATGAGATCATTTGACAAGTTGTCACTAATAATTGTAAACTTGGACAGACTCAATAAATGCACTGATTTTTCAGAAAGTTCTATATAATTCTAATATTAAGAAAAGATCATGACTAAAATCACTAATCAAATTGTTCCTCTTGCCATGGAGTGGAATGCTTGGAGTCTATAGTAGACTGAGCATTTGGTCCTGTCTTCTAGCTCATTATTTCCCTTTCTCTTCTCTGTAGAGGCAACACAGAAGAAGTGGCCACATGCAACCAAAGGCCAGCTGGGTACACCCATCAATTCCAAGCTGACAGAGCTCCGTTATCGCCCAAGGCAGACTAAGTGAAGAAAGCTGTGCTCCAATGTTTTGTGAGCTTGTAGATTAGCTATTTTGTTTGTTTTATATTGAAACTCAAATATTGAAAACATGCCCATGATGGGAAAGAAAGCTGTGCGCCAATGTTTTGTGAGCTTGTAGATCAGCTATTTTGTTTGTTTTATACTGAAACAAATATTAAAAACATGCCTATGATAGGAAGGATGTGGTAGAGGCGTGAACAATATATATATAATTTGTTTTGTTTTTCTGAATAAATGAATGTTAATGACTTTTAGATTTGTTTTTTATTTATTTATGTAGGTAGGTATATGCATGTATTCCTGAACATATATGTGTAAATAAACATATATGACATATATTTAACACATATATTAAATACATATATGTGCATATTTAACATATATATTGAATACATATATGTGACATATTCGAAATTGGCCGCCTACATATATGTTCTAAACATATATAGACATATATGTGATATATGTACATATATGTAATATACATATATGTGACATATTCGAAATTGGCCGCCTACATATATGTTCTAAACATATATAGACATATATGTGCATATATGTACATATATGTAATATACATATATGTAGGCGGCCAATTTCGAATATGTCACATATATGATGAACATATATGTGACATATATTTAAAAAATGTATGTTCATATATTTCCTTTCCGTGTGGGATTTTTTCTGTACTGAATGTATGCTCCCTTTGAATGATAAAACTGTGTAATGATTTTACACCCAAAAGATAATTCTAGGTCAAGCTAACCTTTTCATCAGAATCACCTTACTGACAATCATTAAACGATTAATCCAGGATTGCTGATTATATATACACATGACTCAGGCTGATTACACTTGAGATACAGCTGGTGAAGACATGAACATAGAACCATGAAAACTAGAACATGATTATAACAGAAATACAAGACCTAGACAAGAGGGGCAAAGTCTGTAACTGTGACACCTGAAGGATGAACCATTATTTTGTTGACAGGAATCACAAGACTTTCATCAGCTTCTCCCTTTCCATCTCTCGCTTCCATCTCTGCTTCTGCGGTCATGTGGTGCAGCAGAGCATTTGTGTTCTGGGTCAGCAGGTCGGCTGGCTCACATAACAAATGGAGGCGCTAATGAGTAGAAATAATTACATTACCCATTATTCCATGAAATTTCACATTTGGGGAATTTACATTCATTCCTAAGTCCTTAAAACATGAACAAACTTACCTGAATAATTGAGCCGAAACATTGTGTGGCTAATAAGGCAGGGATTTATGACATTTGTTCGTATAATATCAATCTTTCCTCGATCGACTCAAGGTCGACTTTTCAACTCAATCTGTGGTTCAGTTTTAAGTCTTAAGTTTTTGAGACGGACCGTATACAGTGATATATTTTTCTTTTCTAGTGCAAAACTCTGTTTTGTAGTCCACCATTTTATGAAAAATGAAGCACCTTTTTTTTCTTAGTTTCAACCTCCAACACACGTGTGACATAGAATCCTTTCCCCTATATTTGCACATACTAGGGCATGACATCATAGCTAAAAGAATACAACATTCAGATCATGCTTTGATTTCCATCTTATAGGGAGACATGTTGTCTGTTTGTAAATATTAACTTAGCTGGCCAATATCATTGGAATAGCAGAATGCCAATTCAGTGGATTTTCCCTTTAAAGAGTATCAAAACTGACAGATTTTTTTTTGTTTACATACAATTATCGATTTAAGATGAGGCACCATGTTAACAACAATTCTTTAGGCCCTCATCACCATATCAGATTCATTCTGAAGACTTTAGTTAGCAGGGTAGGCACAAATAAGACAAAATGGTAGAGTTGAATCAGTGTGGGGACTGCATGGGTACAATGTTATACCAAGTACCACATGTCCACCTACAGAACATAATCCCCTGTCACAGTAGATCTCTCAAATTAATTATTCCAAAATGTTACTGTCTACTGTACTCTCACCTGGCGGAGGGTCCCTGGCCCAGTGGTCAGTTTCATCAGTGCGCACCCTGGTACAAGTACAATGGAGGAGAGAGCCAACAGCCAGCCCATAACGTTGGCCCATTCTGGATAGATATACCAACGGTTGTAAGTTAGGGGCTGGTACTCCACTAAGGAACCTATGAAACAGAGCTGAGGGGAGAAAGGAAACAAAAAAGATTTAGTGTCTATAAATGTTATGGATATTTTTTTTTTTCAAGACAGTTGTCTGACTTTACTTATATTCAAATGCTGTGAATTGTTTTATATTACTCCATTTTGCGGCTTAAAATATGGATATGGGGCATTTTCAAGCAAGACTGACATTATTCAAAAAAGAGCAGGCTATTGAGCAGGCTATCGGTCACTGTCATAAATTCCGGTTTTATGCCCATTTTGTGTCAAATTGATACTGCATGGGCACTGCACAGCAGCAGCATGGTCCCTTTGCGACTCAGTAAACTTAGCAAGTAGCCTATAGTGACAGCCTACAGATGGTGCTGATTACCATTGCAATGTAAGGATATATATTCCATAATCGCAGCATAATAGCCTACTACTCGATGCGTGACTGTCGGTCCGTCAAACACGAGAGAAATTAAAGCCAGCAACATCACGTCACCAGGGTTTCCAGACAGTCTGTCACATACTTTCACTTTCATTGATATAATTGCAAAAGCTGTTGCAGGCTACATAAAAAAAACAGCCTATAAACATCCCTTTGTTTTAGCCAGTTCCACAGAAAAATCACCCCCTGTCTTTGGATTATTGAAAAAGTTCAACCATGGCACGGTCGTGTGTGTGTGTGTGTGTACTTCTTTTCCAAATAAATTACTAGCCGCCATCTGAAAAGTCCTTAATGCAGCTTCCAACAGCAACAACACAAGACATTGACTGTCTTGTGATCATATTGTGTAGCCTAAATCATCCAACCTCACCGCTGGATATACTATGTGCATACAGTGTTCTTTCACTCTCTCCAGCTGTAGCCTGTTAAAGATCGTTAAGCCTCTCCGAAAGTTTAACAAAGTATATTGAGCAACAGAGAGTAAGTGTAACATTTTAGTCCTAAACTAAAACAACCTCAAAACAACTGAAGCAGTGACATGAGGTAATGATTTTGCCTTTGCAATAATTGAGAGCAACAATCTAGACTAGCGTGACATATACGGTAAATTTCTCACCTTGAAAACAATGCAATGCAGACACACATGTACTGCTATGTGTCTGAATGGGAAACGTTTATTTATTTTTCTTTTAATCAAAATAAGAAAATCATTTTGGATTTTTTTGTTAAAAAAATTGTGATTTTAATAACTGACCTCAATATGGACCCATAATAAGTTTTGCCATAATCATGCAGCTCTAACAGTGACACAGCCATGACAGCAAAAATGATATACAGTAGTATATATTTTTTCTTTTTGTAATCACTTTAGGCTTTTCATGCATGGGCAGGGCATCAATATTAAATCCATATCATGATATTAGACTGGATATGGTCTGTGATTTTGATATTGTACTATTATATGGCATAAGCGTTATTTTTCATGTTTTCCCTCTGTATTGGCGAGTACACCAAATTAAGTACTTGTACTCGGCCTTAAACAAATGGCTCTAGTTCTTAGATAGAAAATCGGTATCGGAAAAAAACGGTTAAAAAAAAACAGTAATCGGTATCGGCCAAGGATTTTGCAATCGGTGCATCTCTAGCTACAGATAATGTTGCTTCAACTCACCAGTGAGACCAAGGGGGTGAGATAGAGCCAGCAGAGTTTGAACATGGGATTGGGGCGCACGCCTGTCATGTCATGTATGATGCCACACATACGATCTGCTCCTGATTCAGAATTTGGTACAGGGTTATGGACAGAGGTTAGCTGTTTGTAAATGTTTGGACATTGCGATTGCTTGTCAATGACTTTGTATTATTTCTGAAATACTCACCAATTATCCAGCCGAAAGCCAGGGATTCAAACACAGCAAGAAAGAGAAGGCAGGCTCCATTGCAGGCATAGTAATCTAATAGCTGGAACACATACATCCCCCCCTGGTGGCAAGAGACATGAGGTGTGATTGCAATTTGCAACAAAGTTTATTTTCTGTCGTTTGGTTTTCAAACAATAGGTCACACACATAGGGTCACACCTGAACCTAACCTCTAATCTCTGCTGTCTGGCAGAGACCAGCTAATTCCAAATTGTTAATTTTTCAGGAAATGACAAAAAAAAAAGTGGAGTTAGGAGGTTTTGTTCATCATTGATAAGAACAGCTAAATGGACCTCCAAGCTCACAATGAGGTTGGAGGACAAAAGGGGGTGGAGCTTGGAGTCAGCAAGACCAGCTAACTCCATGCCCCTTTGGTGGAGTTAGCTGGTTTAGCAGAAAGTTTGAGAATCCAATGGAGTTAGCTGGTTTTCTCAGAAGCGCTTTTCAATACTTTTCATTGGTTCAATATTTTTTAAATCAACACACAAATGTAAAGAGTGTTCAATAGCACTGATTTATCATGGAATAAACTGCTAACTGGTTTCTGCCGGGCAGCAACAATATTTAAAATGTGTTTTCCCAGGGTGCAGTTGAGAATCTGAGCTTAAAGGGATATTTCACTTTCAAAAAAACTTTGGGTCATTTTATCATCTACTCAGGCTTTTGTCAGCCCCCCAGACCGTTTTTAAAGGAGACATCCGGCATTTTCAATGTTATCTTTGATGTGTCGCTTAGCACTCACCAACATTGAAAGGGTCGTTGCGTTAAAGGGCAAGACCACTTTCGTAGAGGTTTGGGTTGTGTGGTTACCTTGCCATGATGTAACTCCAAAGGTGGGCAAGAAATAAAAAATAATTGCTCCATTGATTAGAAATTGATAATTCAAAATATGCTCCTCATTGACTTACATTGTACGGTAAAACTGCTCTCAAAGTCACTCTTTTAGCACAGAAACGAACGCAAACAAAGTTGAGTCAGACAATATAGAACATCACCAAACCCAGTACTGTTTTTTTTTTAAATAAAAATGTCAACTTCCTGTTGATTTTGCCATTTTTAATAATTAGAAAACCCGGACTGGATCGGCGGATCCGGATCCAGATCTTCAAATAGTAAAATCAACAGGAAGTTGACATTTTTATAAAAAAAAAAAAACAGTACTGGGTTTGGTGATGCTCTATATTGTCTGAATCAGCTATGTTTGGGTTCATTTATGTGCTAAAAGAGTGACTTTGAGAGCTGTTTTACCGTACAATGTAAGTCAATGAGGAGCATATTTTGAATTATCAATTTCTAATCAATAGAGCAATTATTTTTGATTTCTTGCCCACCTTTGGAGTTACATCATGGCAAGGTAACTACACAACCCAAACCTCTACCAAAGTGGTCTTACCCTTTAATCCCATTGAGTCCGTTTCGTCCCGTCTAACGACCCCCTCCGTCGACATAATGGAGGCGCGAGAATAGCAGAAATTCGCCTATTTTAACAAATGCAAAGTCCGTTTTTTTTCTCCTAGTAGTCATTGTGGAGTCTCATGAGACCCTAACAGGCGGTGAAAGTCCCGACGAGCTAACCGCTAATGCACAACGAGCTAATGCTAGTTGCTTATTTCTCTCCCAGTACCTGGCAACTCGTGTTGCCAGGCAGGGAAATAAGCAACTAGCATTAGCTTGTTGTGCATTAGCGGTTAGCTCGTCGGGAAACGGACTAAATGGGATTAACGCAACGACCCTTTTAATGTTGGTGAGTGCTAAGCGACACATCAAAGATAACATTGAAAATGCCCTGATGTCTCCTTTAAGTTGCTTGATTCAGTATTTAGATATTTGATATTCATTTTATCAGACACGCCCCCTTCCTATACAAACCCATTATAACTTCAAACTCCATTTTTAACAAGGACGGGTGTTTTTGATGAATCTAACATGTTAAAAATTGAGTTTGAAGTTATAATGCGTTTGTATAGGAAGGGGGCGTGTCGATAAAATTAATATCAAATATCTAAATACTGAATCCAGCAACTTGAAAATGGTCTGGGGGGCTCTCAAAAGCCTGAGTAGACAATAAAATGACCCAAAGTTTTTTTGAAAGCAAAATATCCCTTTAAGTTTTCTTTTTTTGGTGTCAGCCTTTTTGACCTTTGGGAAGAATTAGTGGTCACCCACGGTGCAAGCTTTTAATGTTGCTACTATTATGAACCTCTCTATCCCACCTTTGAGCATATTGTATGTGTCTCAATATTGCCACTGGCATTTCAATATGTATTTCAGAGATTTTTTTTGTGGTGGTCACTTTGCTACTATGATGCCTATTTGGCAACAGGCATGCATTGTTAGCGTGTTACCCGCCAAGCTATGCTGTTGTGTAATATGCTGATAGGCATTTATGCATAAGAAGAAAAAATTAAATAAATACAGACCTCAGTGATCATGATAAGCTGGGAGGAGAAGCAGATAATGCAGAATATGAGAAGGAAGATCTCCCGTCGCCATTTCCTACGCAGCACTGTGGGAAACATATCTGTAATGGATGTCATCACCGACTCCATAAAAACAAACTAAAAAAAAAAACACGGAGGGTGAGTGTAGCAGTAGTAGCTCAGAGCCCCTGAATATCTCTGTTTCGTTTGTTTTTAAAGCAGAATAAAAGTGCAAGTAGGACTATATGTTACATGGGCTTATTAATGCTGCATCTTCTTCTGATTACTGACATACAACATAAAGTATTTCACAACAACAACAAAAGTCACTAGACTAGCCCATAACCACAAAATGTAGCAGTTCTGATTTTATATAGTAAACGTGATTTCACAGCAACCACTATGACCCAAATATATTTCAGTATCAAATGTAGTCTTCCATTTGTACATCACCTGTGAATCCAGACCCAAGACAACGATCATGAAAAAGAAACAGACAGCCCATAGCTGAGGTAGGGGCATCATGGCTATTGCCTGAGGGTATGCAATGAAGGCCAGCCCTGGACCTGAAAACAGAAACATAACACTGTAGATCATTACCATTTGTCATTGCTCAATGTTATCCAACCATGAGCCGGTGTATGAGTCTGAGACACAGCCAAGGCCTGATGCAACAGGGCTGCCAGTGTCTCCTCAAATGTGAATTTGACCAAATCATCGCTGGCAGTGCCAATTCAGTGCACAGTGGCACTTGTACTGAGTGGTCAACTGGTATAACCCCTAACATAATCTAACCAACTCACAGAAAATACATCTTTCATGACCTTCTGCTGCTAGTTTACTTGGTACTTGCTTGAATAATCCCACACACAAAGTCTGTATGACTTCAGAATACATATCATACTATAATTCTAGTAACCGTCTTGAGTAGGTGCGTAGGTGAAGCGTAGGTGAAGCTACCCGGTTCTCCTCAGTGGCTGGACCAATTGCTCTGATTTTGCACACAGCCATTGACCATTACCATCTGAACTTAACTGTGAAGCCCGTTATTCAATTTCATCAAATCTCAGCTTCTTATTAGCGTTTATATGTCAAACAATGTCGCCTCCCGGGTTGCCAGATCATGTGCGCATATCCCCCCACGGATGCGTCGACCGGGTATGGTCTAGTTTATATAATTGACGTAGACATTGTGACTTGCAGTAGGCTACCTGACTCTGCCACTTCATCAATGGGAACACCCTGCTCGTGAGCCATGAATCCCAGCACTGAGAAGACGGCAAATCCAGCTACTATGCTAGTGGCACTGTTCAGCAAACACAGACATAGGGAGTCTCTGCAAAACAAAATAAAATCATAGTCTTTAGCGAGATGTGACCTCACAATAATTAAAAACAGCTGTATTTTGAATATCTTACATTTGGTCATTAGCACATTTTTTACAACAAGTAGGCCTAGTTATTATGGACCAGTATAGATACAGATTTACGTTACAGTATGTGTTCACAGCCACCCATTTTTCTTATTGCTATGGATACCAAGTAACCTACGCAACTTCACACAATAATTTTTTTGCAGACTCGCCTGTAGCAGTTGTTGTTGTACATGTTGTAGCTCCCTAGAACAGTTAAGGAACCCACCCCTATACTGTAAGAGAAGAAGACCTGGCTAACAGCTTCCATCCACACCTGTTCAGACAAAAATATTAATGAGAGATGCATGCATAAAGGCATACAGTTAACCTCTCATGGACTGAAATCAGCCTATAATGTTTGAATTTATTGTATCCAGCTTAAACGGTTAGATCCTAATCTTCTACCTGTGGGTTGGTGAGATGTGAGGGATCAGGAAGGACGTAGTACGCAATGCCTTGTAAAGCCCCTGGTAGAGTGAGTCCACGGATCAGAAGAATCAATAACATTGCATAGGGGAGGGTAGCGGTGAAATATACCACCTGAAAATGGGGTGCAGTACGTTAATCCTACAGCACATTCCTCCGACAGCGCAGCGCTCCGACGTTTCAATACTAAACCCGAACCAAACCCGCACCCTAACCCTAGCCGCACGCGGATGCCACATAGTCGGAGAAAAGGTCTGTCGGATTATCGCATGCCTCCCCTGAAAATGATGGGTTGTTATTGCATCCACAAAAATGTTAATAGTGAATACTACAGTGATAGAATGACTTTATCAGTATTGTATTTGTGCACACATACCTTTCCAGTTGACCTGACTCCTTTCCAAATACAAAAGTAGCAGATTATCCACATAGCAATGACGCATAACACAATCTCCCATCTGATGCTGCCCACCTCTTCAATACCTCCTGAGATAGCCAGCACTCGTCGCCTGGACAGAAAGACAGATTGTACAAAGAAGATGCATTTAATTTATTGTCTGGCTGAAATGGATGATATATGAAAGCCTCTACTGATACCAATAGTTTCCCATTGATACTTCCATCGAAGTCAGTTTTACATGTGTGATAACTGAGTATTCAAAGGAAGGCAATTTCACCACTTTTGCCACAGTCACACATGTATACTCTTCAACAATCCTTCACATGGAAGTGCATGTTGGATGTATTAGCATACAGTGTTCATTTCTAATAGAAGGTAAGTAAAAGTTACTTTTCTTATTTAGTAATGTTGCAATATAAAAGGAAAAAAGGATTTAGGGAGCAGAAACAGAAAGCAAAGTATCTACAATCATCCCTTATAAACATACTCCCAGAATTCTGTGGCAGCAGAGGTGGTGTTGGTCTGGTTAGCCCATTTGTTGAAACCATTTTGTGATGAGAAGTTTACACAATTATCTGATGGAGTAGAGAGAACATATTTAACTTGGTTATCATATAAATGATGATAATAGTATTAATAATAATTTTAATTATTTTATTCATAATGCACGTTTAATGAAAGTGAAATTCAATCATGTAGTCAAGAGGATTTGAAGAGATTTGATTAATGTGTTTATCACAGACACTACAGGATTTGAACAGTTCAATGGTTGAATGTGTATTAAATCGATGTGTTATTTTATGTCAGTACTTACCTTCTTCATTTAATTAGTGTGTAACCATTCTACTAATTATGACACGCTCTCAGAAAACACAAGACAATTACGGATCCAAAATTTTCCTTTTATGGTTATAAAGCATGGGATTATTGAATAGTTACATTAGCAGCATGGCATATAGTCAGTGAGCCAGACAAGATTTAATTATCGAAAGAGTGGGCAAAACCAAACCTATGTTAAATTGTTCATAGGGTCAATACGAGTAAATAAATATATGATAACCTCTCCACAGGAGTAGCTTTTTCATGGTTATCACACATTTTGTTATTTTCCCCATACGTACATGACAGGTGAAAAAATGTCAAAATTTAAAAAAGAGTTATCATAATGAAACTTCCTGAGTTGATTACTTACATGAAGACAATGATTTATCGTATTACAAGTTTTCTGAAATTGTATATTTAAATATGCAAATTAGGCATTTAGTCCATGAGCCTGAGCCCCAAAATTGAGCCAGATATTGAATATTCCATCGTTAAAAACCTTTGACTCCTACATCTTAACAAAATGAAATAAGTATGTTGACTCTGGCTTTGTCCAATGTTCCAATGTTGATTCAGGAAAGGTATGCAAATTTGGGCATATTTTCCTAATGCCTAATTTGCATATTTAAATATACGATTTCAGAAAACTTGTAATACGATAAATCATTGTCTTCATGTAAGTAATCAACTCAGGAAGTTTCATTATGATAACTCTTTTTTAAATTTTGCAATTTTTTCACCTGTCATGTACGTATGGGGAAAATAACAAAATGTGTGATAACCATGAAAAAGCTACTCCTGTGGAAAGGTTATCATATATTTATTTACTCGTATTGACCCTATGAACAATTTAATATAGGTTTGGTTTAGCCCACTCTTTCGATAATCATTGCTCAATTTTGGGGCTCTGGCTCATGGACTAATATAATGGAAAGTGATGTAGACTATCTGATCAGATAGGCTTTCAAGTGATTTGTATGTCAAATTGTATGTGTTATATGGGGCTATGGATAGCCTCAGTTTGTGTACAAAATTGAGAAGTTAAATATGCTGTACAATGTCTTACCTGTGTTCCAGGGGTTGTTACAACTGGCCCAAGGGAGATTGAAGTTGAAGGATGAGACGAGGTAGAACAACCCCCAGGCCAAAATAATGATATAATACGTAGACCAGTAGAAAAGAATCAGCTGCCCTGCATACCCTATACCTGTTGGGCAAAAAAATCATTTTTACTGGTCAGCTTTGCACATACACTAAATGGAGTTGGTAGGTAGGCTATGTGATATAATACAACTACATTATACTAGTGGCAAATAAGACAGAGAACAGACCATACATACAGAAATGTATAGACATGGGAGTATTTCATTTATCATGCACAGTAGTTGCACTGATTGCAATACACATTTGCAGCAAATCAGACAAGACACGCACACGCACGCACACACTTGCACACACTCGTTGTAACAATAACAACCATTCAAAGGCTGTTCAAATGTTTGCTATTGCTGTTTAGACTTTGTAATTGACCAGCCCCTCTGGCACGAGACCAAGCATAATTGTTCATGTCCTATTCCATTCTGTGAATCCAATTGGCTGATTAAAGGGTGAAGTGGGTTTTGAGTTTGGGGATTTACTATAGCCAGTGTGACCTAAAGACAAAAACATCACCTTTATGCCTTGACCACCACCAATGCCACCATCAAATCCCTTTTCATCTTGACTGTGTGAACCACAGTAGATTTCCCGAATTGGTTTTATCGTTATGAATTACCTTCTGCCAGTGGACACAACTTCCTCCAGCAAGTGATACCCCCCTCCTGGGTGAACTGGCCCATGGAGGTCTCCAGAAGGAACAGGGGTACACCACATGTTGCCACAAATATCAGGTATGGCAACAGAAATGCACCTGAATTACACAGAGCATCACTACCTTGAATAAATCTTGAAGGGTTAAACATTTATAAACCGTTGGCAAATGATTTGTTTTCAACAGACTTACCTCCTCCATTTTTGTAGCAGAGGTATGGGAATCGCCACACATTGCCTAGGCCGACAATTTGACCCGCTACAGCCAGGAAAAATTCCACTTTGCTTCCCCAATGTCCTCTTTCTTCAATCATTACCTCTTCTGCCCGTTCAACTGTGCATCTTTTCAACATTTCCAGAAGCTTTGACTATAGGTCTTGGTTTATATCTTTCCTATATTCCTTCTTTTTGTCCAGGTTTTTATCTCTGATTGTTGGTGTCTATCAGATCTACAGTGTGCCTTATAAAGCCCAGATTGGGTGATTTATTACAAAATAACAGGGAAAACGTCACAATCACAACACTAAACATGATGTGACACCAAACATGATAAGGCTGACAAAGACTGTCTGGGGAACAATGCTAATAAACACATGAGGGCTGATTACACATGAAACACCTGGGGAAGACATGGACATAGAACCATGAAAACTAGAACAAGAACATAACATAGAAATACAAGACCTAGACAAGACAGGCAAAGTCTGAGACCACAAGGCTCTAAAATGTGTAGCTTACACATTCTACACATCCCGTTCGTATCAACAGGATGTAGCATGGGTACTTCTTTCAGAGGCCTACAGTGGGTTAATTTTATTCTGGACAGCTGACAGCAATAAGGTTCAGTTCCCAGGGCAGGAAAAGAGGCATTTCAAATTAAACTAGAAAAAGTGCTCCTCGGAGCACAGGTCTCCGTCAGGTCAAGTACGTTGTTGTGGCCTCCTAGTGGCGCTATAATATGCCAATGTGAAAAGGATGCCATTTATTCTTAGGCCTTTCACGGCAATCGGACACTGCATTCATAATTTGAGGCATTTTGTCCCCAAAAATATGTTTAGCTAAATTAGACCTGCTGGTGGCGCTATAACAGGCCAACGTGAAAAGGGTGGCATTTCTTCCTCTGCCTAGTGGGAATGTGAATGTGAAATTTCACGGAAATTGCAAGCTGCGTGAATAATTTTACATTTTTCTTTAAAAAGTTTAAAACTGTTTTTTCAATGGTAAAATGTACTACTCTTAGTTCCTACTGGACTGTCCTCAGACGTTGTAGCCTCAGACATGGCTGTCCAACCTAATGTATACTTGGACAGTTTCTCTCCAATCGAGCTCTCTGCATTTACTTTGATGATCACATCTTCCAAACCAACAACATGTCTATTAGATCCAGTCCCAACTAGACTACTTAAAGAGGTCCTGACCCCAGTTGATATATTCTTACTCGATAAGATCAATATGTCTCTGGTGACAGGCTACGTGCCACAGTCCTTTAAGTTAGCTGTAATCAAACTTCTCCTCAAAAAGCCTACTCTCGATTCAGGCATTTCAGCTAACTATAGACCTATCAAACCTTCCATTTCTCTTTAAGATCATTGAGAAAGCAGTCGCCAAGCAGATATGTGACTTTTTACATAACAACAATGTATTTGATGCTTTTCAGTCAGGATTCAGAGCACACCATAGCAGTGAGACGGCATTGGGTGAGAGTTAAAAATGACCTCCTTTCTGTACTGGTTTTGTTCGACCTTAGTGCTGCATTTGATACTATGACCACCATATTTTTTTGCAGAGACTAGAGCACTTGGTTGGCATTAAGGGTGCTGCACTGAACTGGTTTGAGTCCTATCTGTCTGACAGATTTCAGTTTGTAAAAGTTAATCTTCAATACTTGCGTAATATTGCGAAAGTTAGGCACTTTCTGTCTCAAAATGACGCAGACAAACTTGTTCACACATTTGTTACTTCTAGGCTGGACTACTGCAACTCGTTATTATCAGGCTGCCCAAGTAAGTCCCTAAACAGCCTGCAGCTAGTCCAGAATGCTGTTGCGCAGATACTGACAGGAACCAGAAGAAGAGATCATATCACTCCTTCACTGGCCTTTCTGCACTGGCTCACGGTTAAATACGGAATAGAATTTACAATTCTCCTCCTCACCTACAACGCTCTCAATGGACAGGCACTACTGTATCTTAAAGACCTCATCGAGCCTTATGAACCTGCCAGAGCACCATTGTGTTCACTGTATGCAGAAATGCTTAAGGTTCCAAAAATCCCAGAAAAGGTAACAGGAGGCAGAGCATTTAAGTTTCAGGCACCTCAGCTGTGGAACCTTCTCCCAGTTTCGGTCCGTGAAGCAGACACACTCTGTATATTTAAGACTAGATTAAAAACCTTTTATGATAAAGCCTATAGCTAGATTGCTTTTCTCAGTTCTCAGTCACCCTACAGCCATCCTCTCTCCTCTCTCCACCTCCCCTCTTCCATACATCCCCTTCCTCTCTCCTCTCGTCCTCTCTCTTCTCCTCCTCCCTTTGGTTGTGTGGGTTCATGTCCCACCGGTGCAATTGTAATTAACACTGTACGGACTCACGCTCCAGTAAGGCCTGCCACTAATTCCTCATCCGGCGACCCGCTCCCCAGAGTTTTTTTTGTCTCCCACTTTGCAGTTCCATGGACTGTTATTACGGACCTCCAGGAGGAGGTATGGCACTAGTAGAGAAGCTAACGTCCCTGTACCAGGTAATCTGGAAGAAGGGTGAAGTCCCTCAAGACTTCAAGGACGCATCCATAGTGCATATCTACAAGAGGAAAGGGGACAGGGCATCTTGCGATAACCATCGCGGTATAGCCCTCCTGAGCATCGCAGGAAAGATCTTGGCGAGAATCATCCTCAACCGGCTCATCAGCCATGTAGCTGAGAATGCTGTCCCTGAATCCCAATGTGGTTTCCGCGCAGGCAGAGGTACTTGTGACATGATCTTTGCCATCCGCCAGTTGCAAGAAAAGTGCAGAGAGCAGAACAAAGGCCTTTATATGGTGTTCGTCGACCTCACCAAGGCCTTTGACACAGTCAATCGTGAGGGCCTGTGGAAGATCCTTGGCAAGTTTGGCTGTCCAGATAAGTTGATCGATCTCATCGCTTCCTTTCATGATGGAATGCAAGCCAGGGTCCAGGAAAATGGTGATGCATCCGAGCCGTTCCCAGTCAGGAATGGAGTGAAGCAAGGATGCGTTCTGGCACCAACTCTCTTCTCCATCCTGTTCTCCGCAATGCTGCTAGATGCTTTCACAGACTGTGAAAGAGGTGTTTACATCCAGTTCCGCTTCAGTGGCAAACTATTCAACTTGCGGAGACTCCAGGCAAGGACCAAAGTGTTCGAGGCTCTACTGCGGGAATTCCTCTTTGCTGATGACTGTGCACTGACAGCTACCACTCCTGACGACATCCAGTACATCGTAAACCGCTTCTCAGTATCCTGTAGGCGCAGGGCCGGACTTACCGTTGGGCTAGGGGGGGCTACAGCCCCCGGGCCTCCAACTGGGGGGGCCTCCGATTTTTTTGGTAATTCTTTTTTTTTTTTTTTTTTATCAAATATTTTTTTTTACGATGAAATTGTAAAGTATTGCAATCCAATTCAAGTGAGATTTATGTTTAGTTATTGTATATTTAGTTGTTTTATGGTTAAAACATCGAGAGCCTCTGCTATCCACACTGTCACTGCCACTGAAGACAGTGCCTGTAGAGGCTGTCAAAGCCTAATCCGGTCTAAAGCCCGCCTACTACTGTATCCAGTATTTTCCACACACACATACATGCACACACCACTTCCGTATCCGCTCTAGCCCCACCGACCCCCCCCCGTGTAAATCCCAAAATGGTTTGGTCCACAGCAGTCCGCATTCATTCCTCCTTATTGCACGTTACGAGTAACGAGTGTGTTTTGGGGCGAAAACACTCGCCCCAAAACACACTCGCCCCTATTTTTTTCGCCGGCCGAGGCCGCTGGATATACCCGGGGCGAGTGTGTTTTGGGGCGATGCGTTTATGTCGGCCTGGCGCAGCATGCAACATCCAACATGTGGTTTTTCACCGGTTTGTTTACAAGTCGAATTTGGGAAAAGAGCTCGACAACAACACAATGAGAGGATACAAGAGCTATCTGTGCTAGTTGCAAAGTGTGCAGATTTAAGCAAGTATTTTAAAACGGTGAAAGCTACCGAGGAAAAAGAAATAGAGAGTGGTAGACCGACCCCCGCCGACTCGAGGAGTTACATCCAAGGATTCGTAGTGTATAAGTATAATTATAAACAAACAACCTCCTGGTGCTTCCAAGTTGGGGGGTAGTTTTACCAAAACCAAAGGTATTGAAGAGGAGGATGTGGAGAATGTTACGGTCATCAGAGATCAAAGGATTTAGCAGCTGCCAATGAAGTGTGGCTGCATCAGTGATGAGTAAGTCTACTATTAAAGTTAATATAAAGCAAACTTCATGTTCTGAACAAAACTCACACGTCTCTGTGCCAAACCTTCTATTCGTTATACTTTACAGTAGCTATTGATAATCGTAGATGGTTGATGATGCTCAATTCCTCTGCTCTGCTCATTATTTGAAACAGCCAGTGGTGGGTAAAATAAAATGTATATTACTGCTATAAATATGCATCCATATACTACTCCACTTTGGACCCAAATAACCGAATTAAACCCGAAATTAAAAGAAAAATAACGCGAATTACCCGAAAATGTTTCTCGCGCGCGAACGGGGCAAGCATGCACGCGCGCGCGCGCCAGTGGGGCCTCGATAATTACTCTAGCCCACGGGCCTCGACTCCTCTTAATCCGGCACTGTGTAGGCGCTTTGGTCTGACTATAAGCTTGGGGAAGACAGAGGCCATGTTTCAACCACCTCCATCAACTCGGAACCCTGCTGCGCTCACCCCACCACCAGTGACCATAGACAATACGGATCTCAAGACCGTAGAGAAGTTTTGCTACCTGGGCAGCACCATCTCTAGCTGGATCTCTGGACAACGAGATCTCATTGCGTATCTCCAAAGCAAGCTCATCCTTTGGAAGACTGATAAAGAAGCTGTGGAAAATCATGGTATAAAACACAAAAACTGCTGTCTACAGAGCAGTAGTTTTGAGTGCCCTACTCTACGGTTGTGAAACTTGGACAACCTACCGTCGTCACATCCAGCAACTGGAACGGTTTCACCAGAGGTGCATGCGCTCAATATGCAACATCAAGTGGCAGGACAAGGTGTCAAATCTCAAGGTACTGCAGAAGTGTGGTCTACCCAGCGTTGAAAGCCTGATCATCAAGGCCCAGCTCCGGTGGGCAGGTCATGTTGTCCGAATGCCTGATAGCCGCATACCAAAGATGCTGCTCTACGGGCAGCTGAAGGAGGGGCAGCGTGGCCTGGGAAGACCCCTTCTCCGCTTCAGAGACACACTGAAGGCCAACCTCAGGAGCTGAAAAATTGATGCAGCAAACTGGGAGGATAAAGCTACCGACAGGGAAGGGTGGAGGCATCAAGTTACCCAAGGCATTGAGACTTTCGAACAGGCAAGAGAGAACAGGACAAAACTCCCTGCAGTATCTGTGGAAGACTGTGTGTCCCAGGGATAGGTCTACGCTCCCACATGAGGAGCCACGTTAAAAGGAAATAACTGCATGTCTACTCATCCGTCGGATCGACGGGAGACTCCACCATACTATACCACTATCTATACTGTATATTATCTCAACATTCTTATATTATACCATTATATACTATATAACATTATTGTTGTACTATATTATATTATTATATACTATCTTACACTATTATATTTACTATTATTGTTATTGCTACTACTTGCATCTCCCTCTCTGTCTCTCCTCTGTCTCTCCCTCTCTCTCTCTCTACTCCCCCCCCACCCGACACGGTCAAGGCAGACGGCCTCCCACCCTAGAGCCTAGGTCTGCCTAATCTCTCAAGAACAGATTCTGCTCTGCGTCGGTAGCCGTGTTGACAACCCGTGCACATTGGTTACAAGTGGGCGTGCTATCAGATCAGGAAGCAGGCCGCGCTTTACCCAATCAAATGTAGTGGGCGGGATTTACGTGTGTGCCGTTCCTTCCCCACTAGAAACAAGCCGAAACTCATTTAACAATAGCGTCCTCGAAGCCGGCAAGACCACGGAAAGTTAGTAACATTTTAAATTGCTTACATTTAATAAACAAGTGGGCTTACAACCAAAACGATCCATGTTCTTTGGTGTTAGTGTTCCATGGAGAAAAATTGTTAGTGGGAATGAAAACATGAAGGCAGACCAAAAACCCTGGTTTCCTTGCGCACGGGTGCTCCGTTGAGCTTGTCCCAGAGCCAAGTGAATAAGTAAAAAACAGCAGAGGGTGCTGTTTTTCCTTTTTATTTGGCAATGGGTTACCAGATTGGGGTCTGCCTGACGTTTCTTCCAGTTAGGGGGAGTTTTTCGTTGCCACTGTCGCAAAATTGCTTGCTCAGGGTGGGAAAATTTCGGGTCTCTGCTCTACATGTAAAGTGTCTTGAGACAACTTGTGTTTTGACACTTTAATACAATGAATCATCTTTTAAATCACGTTTGAAAACGTACTATTAAATCAAGGCATTTTCTTGGTTTTATTAGCCTCTTTCATCAACCTTTCTTTCCTTTTATAGTCCATGGGCCCAGGTCAGAATTTTCACTAATCAGGGACACTCAAGGTGGCAAATTCTAGTTTGGTATTTTGAAAAGGTCTATATCCCTAGATAATATTTCAACATGATAACCCTTCCCAAGTAGTAGCTTAGTCCTAGTTATCAGCCTTCAATGACACCAACCATAGATCCAAAGAATGAAAAAATCGCCTAACCTTTTTTGAATAGAACATGTCATACAGAGGGAAAAAAACATTATTCAATCTCTTACATTCACTTATTTAACCACATGAACCCTAGCATGCCTATTCTGGGGCAAACATTCAGCAAATGGCATGCCTACAAGCTCACAACACTTCACGTTGTGATACGATGTGAACAGCATTTTCACTAATCGGGGTCGCTCAAGTGCAACATTTGCAAAATCTAGTTTTGTATTTTGAATAGGTCTATATCCCTAGATGATATTTGATCATGATAGCCTTTCCCAAGTGGTAGATTAGTCACAGTTATCAGTCTTCAAAGACACCAACCATAATTGATCGATCATAATTATGATTGTCTGTCTGTCTGTCTGTCTGTCTGTCTGTCATAGGATGTTTTGCTATACATTTGTCATTTTCCTCTTTATATGAAACTTTTCTTGCAGTTAAATCATTTAGTATCAACATCTCTATTAGACATATAATTCCCAGTGATTTATTAATGGTAACGACCAACCACGTATCTGGTTACAGAGCTGCTGTTTAAGCCAAAAATCACAGCCTTCCCCTCCATAAACAGGGTTTCTGAGGACCAGCAAAAAAAAGAATAGACCCTCGTCTTTCCCCCCGGACATCTGATGTTTACATCGTTATTCAAAAAGAATGTCTGTGGGCATAGGCGGCGGGTGAGCCCGACATTTGGGAAGGCTGATACGGGACACATGCACGCGCGCGCGTGCATGTGTCCCCCTCCAGCGCGCGCGAGATTTTTTTTCGGGTTTACCGCGGATAAAGTTACTTTTTGGTTACTTTATTTCGGTTTTAGGGTTAGGGTTAGGGTTAGATATTGACCAGCGACAGCACACACAATATATAGTAGCCTAAATAATGCTGCGCACATTTATTATATATAATTTGCTAAATTTCAAAAAATTTCCAGGATAACATTTGGGAAGGCTTAGCCTACCCTAGCCTTCATTACCCGCCGCCTATGTCTGTGGGTCTCGAAAGATGCTGGCAGTGGCTGATTAATTAATTAATTCCCGGCAGTTAATATGTTAAGAAGTAGCTACATCAGAGCCTGATCTGATCCAGTAAGTACAAGTTGGGTGCGTCTGTGTTTCTCCCGGCTGACAGAGGGCAAGAGAGCAGGAGTGGAGAACGTTGAGTTGGTTAGCACATGATGCAATATGTCATCATCTTTAGTGTATAGTCAGTTAGATTGTGACTCTGCGGTTTCAAGAGGTTCTTCTCGTTCTATAGCTGTACCATCATGGAAGGTTATCTGACTGTTATCTATGTGTTTGCTGCTGCCACACATAACTCCCCCTTCATTAACAGGGCTTCTGGGGGCAAGCTGCTGGGGATGGAGGGTTCCAACTTCAGACTTGGAGAAGGAAGCCTAATTGGAGAGTTTTCACAAACAAGTATTAGTTTCATAAAAGGGCTCCAATTTTGGATAATTCTTTAACCACTTAAACCCTATAGGCATTGACTGATGTCCCCCGGGGGTCTGTAGGGGGTGTATTCAGGGGTCCTCTCCTTTTTCTGCATTTACATCAAATCTCTACGCAGAAAATGGCAAATCTACAAGCTCACAATGTTGTGATCTGCTATTTTTGGTGAACGTTTGCCTACAGTATTTTCATAATGTTGAAAATACTGTTACTGATACTGAAAGTTATGACATGCTCAGTGATATTGAATGTTATGACATGCTCAGAATAGGGTGGCGTTGAATGTGGCTATAGGAATAATTCGTCCTGAAAGTATGTTTTTTTTCCTTATCAATTACTCCTGATGCCTTAAATTCAAGAATAATTTTAGTTTTTCTCGCATGGCTCCACGATGAATGAAATAATCCCAAAAACAGAGAAAATGTATGATGAATATAAGTTGAGAGGCTGAGTTTAACATCACCAAAAAAAAAACATGAACTCACACAACTCTAATCCAATTGTTATAAATCCAGTCACATACTTCTAAAACGGGTACATTTTTGCTGAAATGTTACTTTTTAAACTATTTATGTTATAAACAGTTTCACACACGAATGAGGAGCACACCTGGGCAAGCGATCAACATGAGCTGAGTTCACATGCATGCACTATGCACTAGTTATCCAGCAATGTTTTAAATAGTAACATTTGAGTGAAAATTAGGTGTTTTGGAAGTAAGCATATGAATACACGACATCTGAATTATACTATAAGATTTGTTTGAGTTTATACATTGTAGATACAAATATATAATAATATTTTTTTTTCTGTTGAAAAACTTAAATACTCAAATACATTCTTCAAGTATTTTTCTTAGGATTC
This sequence comes from Gymnoscopelus microlampas, assembly GCF_963454915.1. Classification (NCBI taxonomy): domain Eukaryota; kingdom Metazoa; phylum Chordata; class Actinopteri; order Myctophiformes; family Myctophidae; genus Gymnoscopelus; species Gymnoscopelus microlampas. Next base: position 4,855,162 of record NC_139948.1, read on the forward strand.
TTCATTCACCGTGGAGGCATGAGCGAAAGTCACAAAACCTCCATGAATTCAAGGCTTCATGGGGTGAGGGTGAAATATTTTGGGGCTTAAGTATATAATTCCTTTGAGGCATTCTTTGAACAATCTGGTCAAAATGATAGCCTCTACACGGCCTCATAAGTAAGTATAGTGTGGTTGTGATTTGAGTCATATAGGGGGGTATGTCTTTCACACTGAAGCAACAACCAGAGTTTGCTGTTATCTGACCTGGCTCCATGGTCATCACCCATTCCCAGGTCCAACAGGGCTCAGCTTCAGTGTGAAAGGGTGAACACATGTAACTCAACCAAGGATATTATATATTTTTTCAGCAGCTTTTATTTTTTTTTTGGCTTCATGTTTTCAATTAAAAAAAATGTTTTTGTTTTTACAATGTGTTTGCTTTTTATTTTGTGTTAATGCTTAGTTTTAGTTGTGTTATTATTAGTTTTAATGTTAATGTTTTTTTGTAATATGGGGTAGTCAAGGGCAAAATTAAAAAAAAATCGGAAAGAAGTGAAAATAGGCAATCTACCGGCTCACAACGTGTCACATCGGGGTGTGTTGTGATCTGGTAGATTGGTTATTTTCACATTTCACAAGAAACATATTGGCTATTGACAAAGACTAAAACTAAGAGCATTTCCTTAGTTTCCTTTTAAGGCAATCATAGTTCTATTAGTAGAATAGAAACATTTTTTTTAAGTCAAGCAGGTTAAGCTGATGTGGTACATCTGACCGGGTGCACTACGTTAGTCCGACAGACCATTCCTCCGACAGGCCATTCCTCCGACGTTTACTATACTAACCCTATACCTAACCCTAGCCCTAACCTTAACCGCACGCGGAAGCCACGTAGTCGGAGTAATGGGATGTCGGACTTACAGTATACTGTCCCCCATCTGACCTTGGCCTGCAGCCTTTAGAACACATGTGGGCAACATACGGCCCGAGGACCGGAACCTGGCCCGTGAACAATCTGACAGCCCACAGCGTCCTCATAGGACACAATAAACTTGAACTTGAACTTGAGTTTGTGTATGCTCCAAGCAGCAACACTGCCCCCATGGAAAGATGCCACGTTCGCCCCTTCAGGATATAAGGCCCGTGCAATAGGGCAAGTGGAAGCTGGTGTTTCATTACACAGATTACACAATATTTGGTGTTAGCAGAACACCAGCTTCTACTTCCTTTATTGCAATGTTTGCACGACAAACGTGGCATATTTCCATGGGGGCATTGTTGCTGCTCGGAGCATACAAAAGCTGCATCCTAATTGATTGATTAGTTGATTGTATTAACTACTTAAAGGATAATTTCAGACTAGCCTTTTTCTTACCCTTCTATGATGTTATTATATCCTAGGATGAGTGGTACAGTAGAAAAATGTCATAACTCCCGAGTCCACCGCAGCTAAAAACCTGAGTATTCATTTATTTTTTATATCTGACATTCATATTGACAGAACATTCTCCACAGTGTTTGTGTTCAATGCGCCCCTCCGGAAGTCTCGCAAGATGAGATTTCACCCGTGATTTCATCCAAGTCCACTTGTAAACACTATGACGGCCCATTTGGGACAAAAACACTGTGGCGAGGTTTCTGTCATTATGAACGTCAGATATCAACAAAAAAAAGTACGTGATCTAGCGCATGGACCGTCCGCTCGGGTTTTTATCTGCGGTGGACTCGGGATGGAGTTATGACATTTTTCTACTGTACCAGGATATAATAATATCATATAAAGGTAAGAAAAAGGCTAGTCCGAAATGTTAAGCCCTATTTTATACAAAAAAAAATAAACAATGCAGAGTAAAACCAGGGAGGCGAGATATGCTCTTTTTCCAAATCGATTAACAAGGAAGTGAATGGAGGAGGAAATCTTTTGATCAAGTGATCTCTGAGGATGAAATAGTCACTCATGTGTCAGCGAACAGCGCCATCTAGTGGAAAAAACACTGAAAACAACAAAACACGTCAAACCCGTCAAAGGCAGTCTGGGCCTTTGGGAAAAAACACGTCAATGTCAGTGAATGAGTTAAAAACAATGAATGACTTTGCGGTTACAATAAAACAACGTATTTGCATACACACAGTACGCAGTCGCACATTACAGCCTTCAAGTATAAGTTAAGCATTTCCTGGCTGTTATGCCATCCTCATACAGCCTATAGATCTAGCCTTTCAGATCATTAGTCAACCCTTGTTTTCTATTTAGCTAACTAGTCAAAGTTCTGATTCCATACCAGACTTGTGCATGAAACCATGTTCATATTTCACCCATTCATAATAGCCCTCTACTTCTGGTTTGTAGGTCCAATACGTCATCTCCAGTGGAGATGATCTCCCCAGAGTAAGGTAGCTTGCTGCCAGAGCCATGATGTGCTTTAGCCAGCATCCTTATATGAGCAACACACTCACCTTGTTTGTGAGTACTGTAGGCTAACTATCATATTCATGGGTTGTGTAGTTCTGTATGATAGTGAGTATTGTAGGTCAACAATCATATTTATAGGTTGTGCAGTTGGTGCATCGCAATGATCACTTGCATAGTTATCATTTATTTTACTCAAGACTCCAGAACATGGAGGGAGGTTTTTCAGTAAAAGTGATGGTATTATGGGGCTTGTGTGTTTGTGTGTGCCTCGACGGAGCGGGCGGTATAGTATCTGCTATCTGTGTGCTGGTTGTTGTGGGCCGGTCTGGGCCAAAATGTCAGGGCCGAATTTCAGATCATGACTGATACCTTTATTTTGCCTGGCACAGCCAGCTGGCAGATTCATCAGGTTCCCAGGTTAACCTTTATAACATGTTTTTGCTTTTGTACACACACTGTCCTATTGTTACAAGTTGTTTTTTTTGTTTGGACATGTGCCAATCTTGACGGTCCACCTACATATAGTAACATGTGGCCAGTCCTCTGCACAGGCACACTGCGATGCTGTTTCCACAGGCAGTAGCTTTCCTCGTCCTGATGGGTGAGTTGATTAAATTAGTTAGTTGGTTCTTATTAAATACAGTTTCAGAAGTTATTTGTTTAAGTTAGCTTACTATGTATTATACTGCTGCTGTGAGTTAATGGTTCATCTGGATGATGCTTGACTGAGGCAGTTCTCACAGTAGTCACAGGTCACCAGTTGACTGTTATCTATTTTGCCAGTCATTTTGTGGATGTGCTCTATAATTGTGCGTCTTGTTCCTTGTCCATAGCTGGTGTTTCTAATAGTCAGAGGGTTGACTGTTCATACTTTGGTCTACTGGATCATTTAAACCTGACAAGCAAAAGTGATGTGCACGCAAATGTTCGGCCTGTGAGAAACTGGACAACACCCACCCTTGTTAGGATAGAGTTTATGATAAATGGCATGGAGGCGGTAAGGACCCTTTATGATTTTGATTAAACTGCATGACGATTTTGTGCCACTTTATTGTAAAACGTCACTTTCACTGTTCCTTCTAAAATAACTCTGTGCAGAATGCGATGTCTCAAACCCTCACCTGCAATTCCCGGATAATGATGGTGAGAATTGAGACACTAATGAAACACCTGTTGATGGTATTACGATAGATAGTGTTTAAACTGTCACGGTCATTGCTAGAAATATCACCAAGTTGGTGTTATGATTGTGCTACCTCATAATTATTGTTTGGATAATTCCTGTTGCCTAATTTAGAGACTAAACTAAACTAATCCTTTCTATACACAGGGCTGGAACAATGAATTCCTCTCCTGGGATCCAAATGAGTTTTGTGGAATAGATCATCTTATCGTCCCAAGAGACATGCTGTGGTTCCCAGATATAGCTATCATTGAGGAGTATGTCAAAATCAGCATGTTACTGCAATGAAATCCTTGTTTGTTGAACTTACTTATTTTTTTATTGTCCATTGTCACTGCAGGGTAATTTGCAATGACACTCTACTTCCAATAATGTATACTGCTCAAAAAAATAAAGGGAACACTTTGATCCCTTAATCCTTTTGAGTTTTTTCATGAACTGTGTACATACTGCTAACAAAAAAAATCAAAAGAATTAAGGGATCAAAGTGTTCCCTTTATTTTTTTGAGCAGTGTATATTAGTCAAAAGGGATGTCTCACATGGTCTGAGCATGTGTGTGCTTGTATGAGTGTTAAATGTAAAATAACATAATCTCACTTCTGCCCTATCAGTGTATCTGACCGTGGGGCTACTATCAATGATCCATATGTCATTGTGTATCCCAATGGTGGGATACAAGCAACGCAATTTCGCCGATTGACCACCATGTGTCAGATGGATCCTATGGACTTCCCTTTTGATACTCAAAAATGTAGCATCACCTTTATATCCATTATCCACTCAGGTAAGTCATGCTAACACTGCTAAAGATTGTGTGTGCATGCACGCATGTTTGTTTCAATACTGATCAATACTTAATTAGGTCATTGTTTTTTTTATTTTGAAATTGTTTTCATCTTCTCAGACCGAGGCATAATATTGGATCAATTCTCTAATGGCTCTGAACTTACCCAGATGTCAACAGAACATATACTTACCAAAGGGGAATGGGATCTCAAGAAGATTACCATTAATACAAGTTATATTACCTTTGAAGTTGCAACAGGTTATACAAGGCTTACTTATGAGGTATTACAATGATATATATATATATATATATATATATATATATATATATATATATATATATATATATATATATATATATATACATATATACATATATACATATATATATAGATATAGATATATTCATATTGAATTTGCCACACACACACACACACACACACACACAAAACATGTGTGTGTGCATGCGTGCGTGCGTGCGTGCGTGCGTGCGTGTATGTGTAACAAATTCAATATGTTTTCTTGCCTCATCTCTGTGACCTTACAAATCCAGATCACCATAGCTAGGAGACCAATGCTGTATGTAACGAGCGTCATACTGCCTCTCACCTACTTCCTGATTCTGGACGTGGCTTCCTCCTACATCAGCAATGCCAGAGGAGACAAATTGGGCTTCAAAGTCACCCTTGTGCTGTCCTCTGTCTCCACTGTCTCTTTCTTACTGATGATTCTCAGAGACATTCTGCCCTCCACCACTGAAAACGTGCCTAGGATAGGTGAGGGAACCTTTCACACCTTGGTCTACAGAATACACTGGGGAATAAAGCCATGCATTGTCCTTTGTTCCCCTCACTATCAATGATGGTGTCACTCTGTTCTAATTGTAGCTCTGTACTGCCTTGTCATCTTCACCTTGATGACCGTAAGTCTCCTGAAGACCATTATGGTAAACTTCCTGGTGGACATGGATGGTTACGTCAGTCAGGATGCTCTGAACGCCACCAACGCCTCTGAGGAGACTCTGGAAGAAACTGACCTTCACAAAGGTATTTCACACACTCTAAAAAGATACTCGCTTCATGTCACTCCATCAAAACAAATTTTGGATAAAAACTACAGACAACAATGGTTGTTTGTTCATCTGCGATTAATTCATAGATATATCATCTTAATAGATTATACATTTTGGATAAATTATTGTATCCTTTCAGAACCTGGTGCAGATGGTGAGAATGGTGAAGACAGAACAGTGAGTCATGCTCTGCTGCTGAAACTGATCCTAAAGGAGGTGAAAGAGGCTCGTCAGGACTGCTTCTCTGCTGCTAGGACAGGACAAGACAAGAAGAAGTGTGGATACTACACTGCACTGGCCACATACATAGATATTTTGTTCTTGGTAATGTACATTATTACCATTGTAGCCTTTTTGGTGTACATGTACAATGTGTGGTTAAAATAGATGACAATGGGGTGCCGCTGGCCTAGCGGTGCAGGCGCATACCACATACGCTGGTAATCCAGTTTGACAGCGTGCCGCGGGTTCGACTCCCGATCCCGGTGACCTTTGCTGTGTGTCACCCCATCTCTCTCCCCGTTTTGTGTCAGCCTACTTTATGTATCAATAACAGGCAGAAAAAGCCACCAAAAATAATAATAAGAAAATTAAAAAATAGATGACATGGATATGTACAGCATTGATGATGTAGATCTTCCAGTCCAGCAACTTGTGATAGACACAGTTTTTCAAGCATGGTGTCAAAGGGGCCAGACGGTCTCATTTTCACTGTCTGTCTGTCTGTCTGTCTGTCTGTCTGTCTGTCTGTCTCTGTCTGTCTGTCTGTCTGTCTGTCTGTCTGTCTGTCTGTCTGTCTGTCTGTGTATCTATCTGTATGTCTGTCACCACACAAGTAGACCAATCTGCTATTTAAATCACAACTTAAGCTCACACTGCTACATACAGTACAGTGAAACACAAGACCAAGCTCCATAGGCAATGTTTATAAACGTTAGCATACAAAGCTCACGTTAGCATGTGAGTACATCATTAGTGATGTGTGGGCATTGTTAAGCTACTATGTATGCATATCACTGTATTGTACTGTTCAGTGTAAAAGGATGGGGGACACAATTCTCCCACTAGAATAATAACTAATACATCTTTTCAATTTAGATTTTAAGATGTGGACTATTATATTTAAGACAGTTAACCAGACAACTGATACTGATAATGTAACTGTCTGAGAGCTCTGTTTGACAGTGTCTATACTAAAAGTGTAACTATTATAATATACTGGGGCATCCTGGTGGCTTGAATTAAAACATGGTCATGACCATGGATGTTCAGTTCATAACCATCCCCTCTTTTTACTTATTTGATGTTTCTCTGTATTTAACAGTGAAATAAAATTTAAAAATGATGAAAAACATTGATGATGATGATGTTGATTCAGTGTCATAACTTCACAGAGAGCTGACTGTTGCAAGGTAACTGTCCATGGAAAATGATATCAGCCACTTATTACTACAGCCAGTAGAGCCTACAGTTCAGTGTTTAGGCTTGCATCTGGAAGTTTGGGAAATAATCAATAGTAATTCCTTGGTGAACAAGGGCAGAGTAACTGGTCTAAATGACAGCTGCCCTTTACAGTTCCACCCAAGTGGTCAAGTTTGCTGATGACAACACAGTGATAAGTCTGATCACAAATGACGATGAGCTTATCGTAGACTACAAGAGGCCATGCAGATTACACTCCCCCATCCAGATTGACGACACTGCAGTGGAGAGGGTCAGCGAGTCCACTGCGTGGGGACCTCACACAACAATGTAAATCAAGTATGAATCACCAAAGCCAAAAGCAGTCTCAAGGAAAAAAGGATTACATGAGTTTTTATACACATCATTTGCATACATGTATATATTAGGGTTGGGTACTGAAATTTGGTTCCAAGTAGGAACCGAATAAAAAATGGCGGTTACCGGGTACCCATAAAAATAATATAATTTTGGTTCTGCATATTGGTTCCTAGACCCACTAAAGGCGTTTAGAAGACATACTACATATAGGCTACAGCACAAACTGAATCGGCAAAACACCGTTGTAGGGGAAAGTATACATCAGCAGGGTCTCTCTCGGTAACACACAGTCGTATGGAAGACTACACACTGCATCTCTCCAAGCCCAGCTGCAATAACTGATCTCAATATGGACCCCTTAGTGATGATACGTTTGCCATAATCATGTAGCTCTACAACATAGGCATAATGGTACAAAAATAAACATTTGGCCTCTTATTGTTTTACCATTTTGGAACGGAAATAGGGAACCATTAGGAACCGGAACCTTTAAGCAGAACCGGAACCGGAACCAGACTCATAACAATCCTAACGATACCAATCCCTATACGTTACATTCAAAATAATTATGTCTATGGACGTTATTGTATGGTCCCACGTGAGTTACAGATCATGTTTACACTCCGTTCCAAGAAAACCATGGACCCTACTTGTCCAGAAACACTCCACTGGGCCCTCAGGGCAAGAGGTCACACGCAAACCATGACTTTTGTTATGGTTGGCAGATCTGGAAACGATCCAAGGAAGTCAACAGCGACAGAAACATAAGCTATAACATGTTACAGCTGAGCTGTTAACAATCCGTGGGCCCACGGCCGTTTTTGCATTTTTCAGACAAACAAACAAGTGTAGGTCTATACAGTAAGTGTGTGTGTCACCTAGGCAAGCTACAGTATATACCATTTTAAAGGTAAAGTGATAATGATGCAAACTATTATATGATAGCATCAAAACTGACGCTACAATCAACACCGAAGTCCGACATACACAAACAAACAAACAAACAATCACAAAGCTGCAGCGACTTGTTGAAAGTTCTACTCCATCAATATGAAATATTTCCACATCATGTTCTTACTTCGGGGAAGAGTGATTAAGTGATTTATAAAGTTCAAACCCCTTTTTTCCTTCAAGGACCCCACAGAAACCCCCATAGGGCATAGCGGTGGTGGCCATTTTGTGGTCAAAAAATGCCATTCATTTTTCCCATAGAGATTTCCAAAAAATATTTACATCAATTATTTTAAGCCTAGAATCAAGCCATCCAGGCTACTGGTGAATCATGACCATAACACACTTGATTCTGTGAAAAACTAATTTTGAAAACCGCAAAACATTTCTTTATTAAATATAGTATACTATATACCCGCGCACGGGGCCCAACAAGGGCGCGCTTATATTGGGGTACCAAAATCGTCGGATTAAAATTTGCAAAAAATATATATATATCTTTTTCCTAGGGGTCCGCGGACCCCCTGGTCGAGTCCTTGGTGTCATGAGCCTAGGCTATTTTGTAGCAAATGCGCAGCAGCACAACGCACTGTTGTTGTTTTCCACGCTCGCGCTAATGAAACACTAAACAGAGAAGCGTGTGATTGTGAGGTTGAGCGTTCATGTATTAGCATTGTAGTGACCTGAATGGAGCGTGGAAGCAGAAGAGATGGTGCAGTGAAGGGGACGTGAAGGACACGCTTCTGTTGTTGTTGATCTGGCGAGGCGGACATTTCAATGGCGGCCGCTTCGTGTTGTTTCGGCTAAACCCGTCGGCGTTCGGTGTCGGTGGTGCGCACGGTAAAGGGTGCGGAACGTTTTCCCCTTCCGTTTGAGGCCGTAATGTGGTGAGTAGAATTAATTATGTTGCGAGGTGGAAAATATGTAGTGAGCAATGATAGGTGGCCTACGCCACCCGTAAATTCACCGCGCACGCCGTGGCTACTGTGGTGGCGAGATCTGGTGTGTCGGTGTTGTGTTTACTCGACAACAAAGCTGTGGGTATGGCGTCAGTGGCGGGGCGGAAATCAATCCTCGATTATATAAGTAGATTATATAATTAAATATTCAATTTTTAATACATTTTTTCACAGAAATGTTTTATGGTCATGGGCTAGGTAAGGCTTCATACTGTGGCCACTAGGGGTGTGCCGATACACTAATTTCACCAAACGATACGATACGATATTTGGCTCACAACTTCGATACGATATCGATACGATACGATACGCACTTTTTTTATTATGAAAATATATGGAGGAGGAAAAAAGTAAATGCAAACAAATAATTCTGTTTTTGCATTATTCAGACATGCAAACTTGTAGCTTTTCAGCTACAATAGCCGTTTTCAATCCAAATAGGGCAATAGTGTGACACCTGACTGAAAAAAAACCAACATGTTGTCACCCTTTTCACCTCGGGGCTGTTTGCATGCCTGATTATAATGATTGTAAAAAAAATAAAAAATAATTAAAAACAATATTTTTTTCCCCCAAAACGATACATATCGTCACGAAAACGTATCGCGATATATCGTGGGACGATATATCGGCACACCCCTAGTGGCCACATTGTGTTTTCCAGCTCATACATGATAATAGCAGCGTTATAAAGGCATCTATTTATAGAAAATATTTAGGCGAACATTTAAAACCTTCTATTCCAGTAAGTTCAAACTTGTATCACTCAATGTCAGTTTCACATAGAGTTGATTTTTTTTGCTGGGGTATGCTAAGTGTTACCTTCAAAATGAGACAATGCCCATGCATTTATTCCAATGGTTCAAGAACAACAATCAATTTTAGGGATGCACCGATGTATCGGCCTTACATTGGCATCGGCCGATATTAGCCTCGTTGACTGCCATCGGCGTATCAGTGAATAACTTGACTTTCACCGATGGCAGTGGCCGATGTTCACTGACTGTGCTTGCTATGATGATGTGTTTTCTGCAGCCTATGTACCAAACTGCAGTTCCAGATTAGATCCCTAGGTGGTGGTATAATACTACACTCACACACCAAAAGAACAACTGCACATGCGCAGTAGGTAGGTTTTCTGCACGAGTAAGATTCATAGATCTGTAGTTGATTGTCATAGCACGGTCAACTGCATAACTATGAAAAGCGCCCAAAAAGGTGGTGAGAGTCAGGGCAAATACTGTGGCATGGTCATGCTGGACCTCCAACAAGCGTTCAACACTGTAAACCATTCAATTTTACTTGATAAGCTGAGGGCGATTGGTTTTGATAGCACATCACTAAACTGGATGAGATCTTACCTGGAGGGTAGAGAACAAGTGGTTGACATCAACGGAACCATGTCCTCACCCTGTGAGGTGAGCTGTGGGGTTCCTTAGGGCAGCATTCTAGGGCCGTTACTGTTCCTTCTATACATTAACGACATGAACGCTGCCTGTAACTGCAAATTGTTTCTGTTCGCTGATGACTCTGCACTCCAAACATTCCCTCAGACAGATGGATGTAAACGATGTCAAGGCCAAGTCGATGACACAATTATCTCTAGCAAAGAAGAGATTACCTATTTGGGTTGTATTCTTGACAAACTGACAGGTGAAAGCATGGCGACAAAGGTGGTCAAAAGAGTAAACCAGAGAACCAAATTTATGGGCAGAGTTTCCTCTTTTGTCAACCCTCAGGCCCTCAGGACCCTCTCATAATGCCAGAAATATGGCGAAAGCTATGAAGGAGAGTAATCTTACTAGTTTTGGTTGCATGGCGCACTCTCTGCAACTAGTGGTTCATGATTGCGTTCTGACCCAGCCTAGCGTCTCAAGTGTGTTGGCAATATGCCGAAAAATAGTCGTCCACTTCAAACATTCACCCCTTGCCTACTCGCGCCTGCAGACTGTACAGCCAACACCAAAAAGATTACAGCAAGATGTCCCCACTCGCTGGAACAGTACATATCCCATGATGGCCAGCTTTCTGGAACAAAAGCATGCACTCGCTGCATATGCAGTTGACCACGACCTCCCCGCAACTCTCACTGCGCAACACTGGGGATTAATTGAAAACGTAATCACACTTCTCTCCCCAACAACAACTGACAAGAGATATCAGCTCAACAGAGGCGTCGGTTGCTGACGTGATCCCCTCGGTGAGAGGGTGAGAGGTGATCACCATCGACAGGAATATCACCATCGTTTTCCAGCACCGGGGCAAATAGCCCGCAAATACCTGTGTGCTCCATGCACAAGCGTGGACAGTGATCGGCTGTTCAGCACTGTGGCTCACGTTTTGGATGAGAAGAGAAATAGACTGACCTGTGACAAGGCAGAGATGCGCGTCTTTGTAAGGAAGAATGCAATGGAAACATAAGAAGGTGTATTGTATGAAAAATACAAGAGGTGAAACTGTGAAAAGTTACACCCCCCCCCCCCCCCCCCCCCCCCCAAATAAACTATATTTTTTATATTCACAACCAACAGTAGGAGGAGAACATAAAATGAATGCTGGTTTATTATAGGCCCTATTTAGCGCCCTATTTAGCGTCCATTTGGTTCCATATGTGTCTTCTTGGGGTTACAAAAACACCCTAAACAAAAGAAAGATTGAGCAACTATGTTCTATTTTTCATATTAACTACTAGTAGCCTAATCGTTTACAATCAAGCTGTCTAAAACACGGGCGAGTCGGGCGTGACTTGTTTTCTCTCTCGCTCTCTCTCTCTCTCTCTCTCTCTCTCTCTCTCTCTCTCTCTTTTTTCCTCCGATCATAAAGTCAGTTTCAATATGCAACAGAAAACACTGCATACAAAGCTTGAGTGAAAAGAAAAAGAAAAGAGTAGCGTGTCAGACAAACCAAAATGCAACACATCTGGCAAACACAATAACGCACGCACGCACACACCGAGCCACCCCGCAAACTTTACTCCACTCGCCTAGGAAAGTGTGAGTGTGCGTGGGTGTCTCAAACACCAGCAGTCAGCAGACGCATACGTTAATGAGCGCATGCATTGATAGACAACAACATTGTTTATTAGACATTATCAAAACTAATATAATAGTGCTTTGCAATCAGTCTATTATTATTAGAGCCGTTGTCAGGGAAAGTGCTATCATCATTATAAGCCCTCTACACACACACACACACACACACACACACACACACACACACGCGCGCGCGCGCGCGCGCGCGCACACACACGCACACACACACACACACACACACACACACACACACACACACACACACACCATCAGCTGTCACATTCTCTCAGAAAGCACTGACTGCAGTCAGCACTGACTCGGCGCTGCCTTATGTCCAACCATACATTACATGAAGGCCAAACACACCATACAGTGCAGGGCATATATGAACGCTATTAAATCGCTGCACGTTTGACTTACCAATATGATTTAATAGTGCTTTCTTTTAAGGCGAAGTCCTTTTAAGGTCGGAAACATCCAACTGATGCAACGTGTGATTCAATGGACAAGTTAGATGGTTCAGTCTGTTGTCATGAATCGATGCAGTCCCCAGTCTATTTATGATCATTTCCAGTTTGCAAAATGATCTTTCCCCACTGATACAGGGAAGAGATACATTCTGAGAGCAATGTCAACGTTGGAAAACGGATGAGCTGTCGCTCTTTCAGTGGTACGATGTGTCAATGAGCAGCTCTCATATTTACATTTGATGAGGAAACTTGTGCGACATCTTTGCTCAAGAAAGTCTTGGTAGCCTACTTGCAGTAGCATCCGTTTGTGTTGGTTGAAATATTGAAGACATTTTCAGTAGTTTTGCTATATATTAGTTTTTTCTCTGCTGTTCTAGCCACTTTTGGGCATGGCTGAGATATTTCCGTATAGTAATTTTGAATCACCCGCTGCCAACGTGCTGCTGCTACGTGGGGGAAAAAAGCGCCAGATATGTTAAAAAGCAAGCGAATGCATAGCATGGGGCACCAATGCTATTTTTTCCAGCCCAATTACTTAAAATTGGCCAATCTGGCAACATTGTTCACTGCGCAACTAAACAGAAGTGAGACTCCCACTGTGGGAGATACCATGTCAATTACATACATAATTCAATAAATTAAAGTTGTATGACCCCCCCTAAAGCCAAAATAAAAAAAACATTGAAATTCCGTGCATAGACAACTGGAAAACCCGAAAATCCGTGCATAGCCTCCTCGCATCTCCCCCATTGTGACTAAACCATTTCGGAGGCGCGCAGTCTCAAGGGAATTGTCGCCACGTAAGAGACCACCGAGCGAGCTAAAGCGAGCGAGTTGCCGTCTCGAACGTTGCGACATTCCCTTGAGCCTACTCAGCGCCGTTTGAGTTATGTACCGATAGGCAGAGAATCGTAAATTTTGTTGTGGGGACTGCTCTGCTTCCGGGTTTTTCCGGGTTGCGACTGGTTAGCGCCCACTGTGGTTTGCGCCCACCGTGGGACTCGCCGTACATATGCACGGAATTTCGGAGTTTCTAGGCGACTATGCACGGAATGACATGCACTGGATCCGTGCAATGTATACTAAATCTCTGGCGATCAGGCTGTAGTAGCACTGCATCTTGACTTGAATGTATAATAGTCTATAATGGTGCATCCCTAATCAATTTACTGGGTTTGCTGTGTATAGGAATTTATTTCAGGTTAAAAGGATAACTGAAACATCAGTTCATGCACATAACAAGTATATCATAATTAAATGTGGATTTATTATGGATCTCTTTTACAACACACACACACACACACACACACACACACACACACACACACACACACACACACACACACACACACACACACACACACACACACACACACACACACGCTTTCACTGCTGTAATTGTTGTGAGTGGCCACTTATCCCACATCCTGCAGAGACAGACAGGCTCTTTCTTCCTGTCCCGCCTCTGTCATCATCTCAAATGTTATCATTACTGTCATTACTTAACCGTTTAAGCCCTATTTTGTCACCAGCTTGTAGAAAGAAAGATTTGCCTTTCATACAACCCAAAATGCGACACCTCGCAACCACAATAAAGGGATCAGACTGGCATGACATGTGAGACACAAAAAACTATCAAACCTATTTAAAAACTAACTGACTCTCTTGAGCACGCGCATACACACACACACACACACACACACACACACACACACACACACACACACACACACACACACACACACACACACACACACACACACACACACACACACACACACACACACACACACACACACAACTCAAGACTTCTTGTGGTTGTCGGGGGACTGGGAGGGGGGGGGGGGTTATGGGAGTCCCGAAGACAGAAAAGCCTGCCTAGAAAAACAGCCAGTGCAGGAAATAGTTATAGTCTGTTTCTCACGCACGCACTCACGCACGCACACAACGTGCCATGATGCGACGTGTTGTGAGCTTATAGATCTGCTATTTTGGCTATGTTTCTGACCTCATCCATAAAATGAAAACTGCAATCGGGGACTAGTTTTGAATGAATAAAAGGTTATTTTTAACCAAACTGAATGGTAGAGTGTGTTAAAACAATACAACTATGATATAATGGAACCAAATGGACCCTTACGGGTGTGTAACAGTGAGTGTACAAATGGAACAGGTCTATAACTCTGAGAGTGTACAAAATGGAACCATTTGTACTTGAGGCTAATGAGGGTCCGGGTGGTTCCTATAGCTGTGGACCTCCTTCAACTCCCTCAAGAGGAACTCCTGGGGGTTCCCAGACCCCACTTTCAGGAACCACCGGCCTATTTTAAGGAGAGAAGGTGGGGTTAGTTTGTTTACCTGCCTGGTGAAAAGGATGGCGGCGGCATGGTGATGCGGGTGCTGGTTCTGCCACTTGCAGAAGCTCTTCAGCGTGGCCGACACGTTCTTGGACACCTCCAGCCCCTTGTCTTTCTCCGTCACCGTGGTGACTCGCACAACCGACAGCCGGACGGGGTTCTCGATGCTGGTGTGTCCGTAGAGCCGCAAGGCGATGTTCGCCCCCTCCCCCTCCTCCACCGCCCAAACAATCGAGCCGTTCCGAGCCGAGGTCTGCCAGACCTGCACCAGCAGCAGCCGGAGCCCCAGCATCACACAGCGGCCGCCACTCATTGTTCACCACTGCTGCCAGGAGGAGGAGGAGGAGGAGGAGAAGAGCATGGATGTAATAATCCACATTTAAGATGGGAGAGCCGTCATTTCAGGAGGATAATCCCCGGTTTCCTCGTACTGTAATAGGACCGCGGGGAGAAGTCCTGCCCCTCTCTCAATATCACCACTCTGTTTCTCTCTTTCTCCCTCCCTCCCTATCTGTCTATTTATCTCTCTCTCTGTGTGTGTGTGTGTGTGTGTGTGTGTGTGTGTGTGTGTGTGTGTGTGTGCGTGCGTGCGTGCGTGCGTGCGTGCGTGCGTGCGTGCGTGTTTGCGTGTTTACGCACACGCAAACGCACACGCACAACAAACTGTGTGTGTGTGTGTGTGTGTGTGTGTGTGTGTGTGTGTGTGTGTGTGTGTGTGTGTGTGTGTGTGTGTGTGTGTGTGTGTGTGTGCGTGCGTGCGTGCATGTGGCATTGCCAATTGGATCTAATGGCTACATACCTGTCTGCTTAGAGGGCTTATAGCCACACACACCTCTCTTTGAATACATTTCTCTCTCTCTCTCTCTCTCTCTCTCTCTCTCTCTCTCTCTCTCTCTCTCTCTCTCTCTCTCTCTCTCTCTTTTTAATTAATAAAGAAATTAATAATAAAGGGGGCTTATGATGGTTCCATGATCATCACACGCACACACGCACACACGCACACACACACACACACACACACACAC
Source organism: Gymnoscopelus microlampas (assembly GCF_963454915.1). NCBI lineage: Eukaryota > Metazoa > Chordata > Actinopteri > Myctophiformes > Myctophidae > Gymnoscopelus > Gymnoscopelus microlampas. Next base: position 4,871,175 of record NC_139948.1, read on the forward strand.
ACACACACACACACACACACACACACACACACACACACTTCATGAGCAGCTGCAGGGAAATGAATGTGTGTGCGAGTGTGTGTGCTGGGTTGTAAGAGTTGTGATACAGCAGAATGCAAAACAGTGCAAACAGAGTGTACTGTATACCCAAAAACAAAAGTGAACTAATGCTCAAAAGACCCTGGGGTTCCAAAAAGGGTCTCTCTCTCTCTCTCTCTCTCTGGATTTCTCTTTCACCCAACTGTCAAGTGTCCTGGCCACTGTATGTAAAACACACACGTAAAGACTCTCTGAACTGGAGATGTCTGCGACCCGTGCGAGACAGGATGTTTGTAAAGTTCACTGCAATGCCAGATGGTGGGTGTGTGTGTGTGTGTGTGTGAGAGAGAGAGAGAGAGAGAGAGAGAGAGAGAGAGAGAGAGAGAGAGAGAGAGAGAGAGAGAGAGAGAGAGAGAGAGAGAGAGAGAGAGAGAGAGAGAGAGAGATTGAATAACCATAGTGCAGACAGAGCCTGGAGGTGTTAGAACAATGTAATTCATATCTTTGCTGAAGGACAGTAATATTATATATATGTTCCTAAAAGCATTTAAAGAATATCTGTGCGGGAAAAACACTGCTGTGTGTGACAAAACTTTAGAACATTGGAAGACATACTCAAATGTTTTACTCAAAGGGTTAGACCACTTTGGTAGAGGTTTGGGTTGTGTTGTGACCTTGCCACGATGTAACTCCGAAGGTGGGGAAAAATGGTAAATAATTGCTCCATTGACTAGAAATTGATAATTAAACTATTATATGTAATATAAATATATAATATATAAGTAGCCTATATAAGCACAGTCACATGCTATAGTGGTGGAAAGTTCTAAGTACATTCCCTTTTATAATATAGCACGTGGAGGGACTAGGGGCTCCGTGGATGGCCTCCTGTCCGGGCCCCTAGTTTTTATAAAAATGTCAATTTCCTGTTGTAGCATTATATTTGGGGCATTAAGCAGATGCTCTTATCAAGAGTGACTACAATAAGTAAACACATAAATCAAATTCACAGAGACAGTGTAGTGCCTCAGTAATACACGATCACAGGTAATAAAGAACTTATAGCATCAGTCTGAACAATATAATATAAAAACAAACACAAATCTGTTCATTGTAATGTTGTGTAATGTCATTGACACACTGCAGCCTCTTACATAACCACCATCACAAAACATCAATTAACACAATTTAACACAAATCCTCTCTTCTGGTGGTCCTCTGGCACAAAACCTTTGCACATGGTTAGGATGGCATTTCTTTCTTGGCCTAGAGGGGATGTGTGTGAGCTACTGACGACTGAGTCACATGTAACCTATTCACAATTGGTTGGCAATAATAAAATATCAGATGCACAATAAAGTGCGGGGTGCGTAATTGTTGCGTATACCAATGGAATAAAATTATTAACTTTGCAGACTACGCCACTTAGGTTTGGAGGAGCCTAAGAACTCCTTAATTAACTCTTTTTGTTTTAACAGGCTATTCACAGGTTCGAGGTAACTGGGTAAGTACTTTTACTTTAGGAGAACACAACACTGATAAAACTGAACTGAGACCAACACAGTGGATAAAAAGGGGTAAACGTACATTTATTATAAATCGTCCCTGATACAAGAGGCCTCTGTGCCTTTAAAACACATACAAATAAACACAATCCTAAAATATAAACCCTAAACTCCTATGGCGCCGCTAAACTAACTAAAATGTATTCACTACCAAACTAAAATGCAAACATGGGCGGGAACAACAATAATAGCATGAGCGCAAATAAATAGCAAAATAGGCAACAATACTTTACAAAAGTAAAGTGCGGTGCGAGATAAAGTGCGTTCAGTACTATGTGGTCTTAGGCCAATTCAAGTGCAACACCGGGGGTTTTCTTCGGCCAAATAGCAGAGTGTGCAAATAGCAAATTGTGCAAATAATAGCAAAGGTGCATCAAATACTTCTTGACAAGTAAAGTGCAGGTGCTATTAAAATACAATAAAATGCTATAAATAATTAAGACAATTGTGTGGAAATACTGGGGGAAAATAGGTCCAAGCCAGGACTCTTCAATGTTCGTCTGTTTCTTTATCACCGTCTGAAAATACAGAAGCAAGGGGCCAGTTCATCTGTTTACAGACAAGGTACTGTGGGCTGCTAGCAGTGGTGGCTATCACAATTACGAGTGCTTTCGCTGCCTACTGATGGAGTTGCGCGTTGCAACACTTTAGCCTCTCTGTCGTCCGCTCCACTCCAGGCCCTGCTTCGCTCCTTATATGGTCTGGTCCCTGCTGCTGTCGTCCTCTCCTTCCCCTCTGCACACACGGTCTTAATACGGGTCTGTCTATAATGGAGCCGTCTGCCAATGTTTGCTCGTTACTTTCGGTGGCTGACAGCACATGCTCTCCCGTCTCTCACGCCCTTTACCTCGGCTACGCTCTGGGACTTTCTGTGTCGCACCGGTCCTTTCACACACAATCCTGCTCTGCGTCTTACTCGTTCCTCTTCCTTTTTGAACTGAGCGGTTCTACTCATTTCTCTGGAGTCGCCGCGCCCTCCTCGGTCGTGGTTGGCTGCTGGTGACGTAACCTGCTGTGTGGTTGGGTCGTGGGGACCGCACCCAAGCGTCAATCAATCTCACAGCTGTTTGCTGTCATTGTCAATTTGGGGCATACCAAGTGGCTCGGGGACCGGGGGAAAACATGTCCATTCAGAAAAGAGGCATTAATGGGCATTTTTGGGCATTTGCAGTTGCTCAGTAAACCCGCAGTTTGCTGGTGTTTTTGTACGTCATTGGAAATTTACAGTTGAAAATGTTTACTGTGAAATTCGTCTATATACTTTGGAAATCAGTGATTTACCGTTCCTCTGCCAGACAAAGACCCAGCAGGAGACTGGCCATTTCCTTTGACATCCAAATTCAAATTCACATTCATTGTTTAAAGAGGGGGTCTCTCTCTCCCTATCCCCATTACCAAAGCAAAAATGGAACAAAACAAAACTATACTTTTCAATGTTTTTGTTAAGGGCTTAAAAAAAAAATCCCTATACATTCTGTAACCATTGGTTCTCAAAGTGGGGTCCAGGGACCACCATGGGTCTTGAGGGCGTTCCAGGGGGTCCCCAGCTAAATGATAGGAAGGAACCAAATGGACCCTTATGGGTCTGTAAGTAAAAGTGTATAGACATGGAACCAAATGGACCTGTGAAACGTGTATGTTGTACGTGTTTCAGAGTTAAATTAACAATGATTTGAATTAAAGATAAAGATGAATTTGGGTCCCAAAGATAGAAATGCCATTGGACTGGGGTCCCTGAAATTAAACTGGGTGAACATCACTGCTATCATCACTGCTATCACTTCATTTTCACTGCTATCACAGCACAGAAATAATCCAAATATACAAATTCAACACCATTAAAAAAGTGAAACGTAAAACTATTTATATAAACTCTGTCTGTCTGCCTGTCTGTCTGTATGGGTCTGTAAAGCTTTATTTTTGCTACAGTCGTATGACAGTTGCACAAATAAAAAATAAGAACATTTTGGCAGCTTCCCTGCTGTATCTGAGTATGCTGACCCCTGATGTACATGAAATAATGCAGTAAAGACTTTTTTTTATTAGAAAAAGGCACAGAGATAATCCAAATACAAATGACATTATCAAAAAAGTCAACAAGTAAAACTATATAAAAAAAGTAGTCCAAATTAAACACTATCAAAAAAGTCAACAAGTAAAACTATAAAAAAAGGTTTTCTTTTTGCCATTTTCCCCCCTAAACCTGAAGCCATTTGTAATCGTGTATATTAATGTTATTTAGTGTTCAAAACAAAATAAGGTGACCTCAGTAATAATACTGATAATAGTACTACTGAATAATTCCAAGGATTAATTGCTCCTCAGTTGTTGTTGTTTTTAGCTTTGTTGTTTTTATTATTCTTATTCTGTTGCTATTATATTTATTCCTTGCATTGTTAATTCTAATTTAGAGTTGATGTATTTGCTTATTTAAAACAACATCTATATAATGAAGTGTCTTGTTATTATTATCAATATCATTATTATTACCCATTATTATTATTATTATTATTATTATTATTATTATTATTATTATTATTATTATTATTATTATTATGTATAGCAGGGACTCATAATACATACTCTGGTAATAGGTGGCGGTATACACCTCAGCTGTAAGCCATTATTATTATTATTATTATTATTATTATTATTATTATTATTATTATTATTATTATTATCAAGTTGTATAATTCATTATTAGCACTAAACATACTTTATTTAGGCCTTACAGGGACTCAATATACTCCAGTTCAGTAGGTGGCGGTATACACCGGATATACGCAACGGATGCTTACATCAAATGACTGACCAGAGTGTTGCCATATTTTGCGAGAGAAATAAGAAGCCAGGTCTATGAAAACAAGCCCAAAACTGTGTATTGGCTATAGTCATGTGGCGACTAATAAGCCACATGGCCTATATACATATATATATATATATATATATATACATATATATATATATATATATATATATATATATATATATATATATATATATATATATATATATATATATATATTGAAAATAGCCGATGTACAAGTTCACAAAGCGTCTTCAAACAAACCCAAAGTCGCTTATAATAAGCAGACATGGCAACACTGTCCGTTCCGTGAGCAACGATAGGACATCCGCTTGCTACCAAGCAGCACCCTGACCCTTCTCTCGACGGAGGGAAAAATCACAGCTGATATATCGATAATTTTCCTCCGGGGAAATGTAATTTAAAGGTTAGTGTATTCGCCTACTAATTTTTTTTGTATCTGCGTGGATGTATGCCTGCTGTGTGTAGTCTAAATATCTCGTTTTAGAAATGTTTGACTGTTTCATTGTTTACATGTTAGCGTGCTAGCTGGCTAGCCTACTGTAGCTAACTGACTAGACTTTTCTTGGTTGCTACCCACATTACTTTTAATCACGTCACAGAGTTATGATACTAACTGTTGATCGATGGATTGGTAGGCAAATCTGTGTTATGGATACTTGTACTTATTTTATTTATATAGATCGCCGAGCTCATGTTAGCTGAAGGCTAGAATAAGGCTGGAAATAGCCAATCTACAATCTTATGCCACAGCCGAAATCTTAAATGTATTTTTTCCCTCTCTTTTCTTTCTCTCTATACAGCATAACCTCCAGGTTAGCATCATGGAACCCAGCTGTACCATTTTTGACAACAGGAGTTCTCCTCAGGTATGAAGGCAACGTTTATATATTTTCATCGTGGAGTTCTGATGTTGCTGAGCCTTTACATAAAATAAAACAACAAACATGACTTAATTAAACAGTGGTTAGCAGCTAAATGCAGGCCCCAGAACATTTTAAGACCCTGCATTGATATTAATATGTTACTGTTTGTAGTTTTTTCCTGACTAGTTTTCCCCCTAACAAAGAAAATAAATTCACCATGGGACAATGGCGCTTGGATCGTCAACACATTTCTATAGCTACAGTAATGGTAAAACTGGGCCGTTCTCGCCTTATCTGCATGACACACAGACTCGATGCAACTCGATGCAAAACATCTCAGATAGAATTGCCACTAAATGAGGGCCTAAAAGCATAACTGGGTGTCTGACATTAAAATGACAACATCACAGTCATGCTTAGAATATTACTTTTATTGACTGTCTAATTTATCTCCCTTCTCTCTCTCTCAGGTGGCGTTCTGGGTTGCTGCTGTGCTTATAATTGTAACTGTCCAACCCTCCCTGTGCAGTGGAGTATGAGAATTCTCTCTACCAGGTATTAACTAGTCTAATCCATCTGTTTTGTACCAATCTACAAGCAGTTGTGCGATGGAGCATGATACGGCTTTGATTGTGTCTAACCCTTCTCCTTTTCTTTTTAATTTTCTTTCTTTCTCAGATGTTTCTGCTTGTCATTTCCTGCGTCACAGCAGTGGGGATGAAGAGATCGAGGAGCGTCTGTGATGACCAAGCTTATAAAACCATGGTAGGTTTAACATGAGTCTAGAAGTAATGTACAGTATAAAGTAGAGCCTGACTTAAAAAAAAACGGTTCGATTACTTACACACTCTCCCTGTGTCTGTATGTTCCAGACGCAGCGCTGTTTGACCTGGTGAGGGCAGTGACCACATTCAAGAACCTCTTGGACCTCACGTTTTGCAAGGTAAGGGTGTGACTACACAGTTATCCAAAAATAGCCAATCTACAAGCTCACAGCACGTCACATTTAATTTACCACAAATCCCTGAACCCTCTTGTAATCTCTATGTCATGATAGTTGAACATTATGTGAAAATTACAAGTTACATTGTAGGCCTGGTGTTGGTGTGGAAATTTAGTGAGGCATTAGAAGAGGGGAACTGATCAATGTATCAAGGGTTTCTACACACTGAGTTAAATCAACATACATTTCACTATATAAATTGGGGTCTCAGAGATAGACATGCCATTAACAGGGTCTGTAGACCTAATGCATGTTAAATTGGGGGTCCTTATTAAAGTACCAACTCCACCGTTGTCTAATTTATTTCCTTTCTCTCCCTCTCAGTTGGCGTTTGTTGGGTGGCTCACGTGACGCGTTCCACATGAAGAAACTCCATTGGCTTTGGAAGAAGAGGACTAGAAGAGGCGGGCGACAGACACCAGCACACGGAACCCAAAATTGACAGTGGCCCATTGTGTATTCATTCCAGTAGCTTTGATATGGCTCTGAGTGTGTGGCATGTTAACTAGAAACACATACACCAGGACAAACTACAGCGGTAACACACGGAACCAAATGGACCCTTACAGGTCTGCAACTCTGAGTGTACAAATGGACCATAGATCTCCTATTTTTTAATATTCTTATGCATTTTTTACTTGACATTCTGCTCAATGGGTATGTTTACTTGTTTTGTTACTTTAAGTAGGCTATTGATTACCAGTCTGACTTCACACATATTATTACAGCATTGATACTTTTATGTGGAATACTTTTCTCACTGTCTGCCATTTTAAAGTGATACATTTGTATTTTAGGATTATTATTTCTGTGCCTTCCTTTTCTAATAAATACCATAACAATGGAGTTAATGTCTGTGCTGCATTATTTCATGTAGGCCATGTATTTTCTGCATTATGTCATGTTCTTAGACAGATACTTAGAGATACAGGGTAACTGTGTGATGGGGACCTTATTCTGTATTGGGGGGCACCACCCCCCAGATCCCTAGGAGGGGGGTCACCTTGTGAGCCCCCCCCCCCCCCACACACACACAATGTGACCCCCAAAATAAGGGAGGGATGCCCACCTACGTCACAGCCAATCATAGGTGGCTTATTGCACATGCTCAGTAGCATTACTCGAGATAGGGAGGAGGGAGGGGGGATCTCCCCCCTCCCAAATTGTGGAAATCCAGGTTAGGGCTGAAGGTGTGATTTTCTGGCAGCAACCCCAGCAGGGGGTCACGCATACTTAATTTGGTACCATACAGGAGTTTACCGACTCAGAAAACTTTGAGTTTTCCGAGTGGAAAATTCTTGTAAATACACGAATTTTCACTGAATTTACATCTCATTTTCATCTGTTTTCATAGCCGGAAACCTTGTTTTTTTGCAGTGAAGAAAAAAGGGTGTTAAGAGATGAAACAGTGCATCAATATAAATAACAAAAAATAATAATAATGTCCCGTTTTCTACCCTGTCACATGTGCGTGCACAGTTTCACGGCAATCGGACGCTGCGTTCATGACTTGAGGCATTTTGTTCAAAACGGGCCACTCCTGCAAACTTTGGAAGCCAATCTTAGCTAATCAAGATGGTATATGAAAAATCTGACAGATCCATCTCTTGATCACATGACTATAGAGATAATGTGTAACAATTTGTCTGATTTTTTTTGAAAGAATCTGTGGTAAAATCGGCCTCCTGGTGACACTAATAGCAGGCCGATGTGAACATTTTGAGGCAGAGGTTCTGCCCTGGCCTCCATGCCTTTGACCTTGCGGAAAAATAATAGTCGGCTCATTGTGTACAGACCCGTACGGATCCATTTAGTTCCTAACCATCAATCATTCAATTCCTTCAGACTAACCCTCTGAAAGAGTCCTGAGGGGTCCCTGGACCACAAGTTGAGAACCCCTGCTCCAGCTAATGTAAACATTATTTCCCCTTGAAACCATTCATGATTTCATTATCATTTTAGGCTCATTTGTAGAGGCATACTGTAGACCTGGATTAGATCAGCAGAGACTTTACCATGTATTCATGTATTCATGTATTCATTTATTCCATAGACATTTCATATAATCCTTTATAAAAGAGTTTTATCAAGCCAACCAGGCCCCCGATGAATCATAACCATAAACCATTTGATTCTGTTCATAAAAAAATGATTGGAAAATGCAAAAAAAGTCAAAGGTTAAGAGCAAGACAAGTATTTTAAGAATGAAGGAATCTAGGATTGTGTAGTGAAGTATTTCTCCATGACATTGTGAATTAAAGGAATACTTCACCCAAAAAAATATCAATTACTCACCCCATGAAGCCTTGAATTCATGGAGTTTTTTATTTTAAATTTGTGTCTTATTCCTGAGCCAGTAATTCAATATTTGCGGTGTCCGCTGCAGGAGACCAATGCAATTCAAAAGAACTCTCACAGTGTTAATCCCTGATGAGCCTACTGATTATCCTATGTTTTAAATATAGTTTTGCTCTCGGTAAGATTGGCCGACGAAGAATTGCCACCCTTTTCACATTGGCCTGTTATAGCACCACCAGCAGGTCTAATTTTGCAAAACACATTTTTGGAACAAAATGCCTCAAATAATGAATGCAGTGTCCGATTGCAGTGAAAAGCCCTTGAACAAATGGCACCCTTTTCACATTGGCCTATTATTGCGCCACCAGGAGGCCACAATAACGTACCTGACCTGGCGGAGACCTGTGCTCCGAGGAGCATTTTTTCTAGTTTCTGTTTTGGGTCTCGAGCAAAACATTTTGGGAACCACTGGTGTAATACAACAATGTCTCTCCGCAAAAGCCCACCGTGGCTGGGGCGCTAGGAAAATAGAAATGCAGGCCCCTTTAGTCATTACATTTCAGTGCTCGCGGCGTCCAGTGTTTTTTTGGCGGAGTGCCCTGGGTGCTTCAAGCTGAAAACACTTTTCACCAACTTTTGGGAGAGGAGCGTTGCTGCCCATCAATGTCACATTTTGCTCCTCCCAGCTGTGTGTGACAACCCGCATTTACGACCCAACGTTGACTCGTTACCACGACTGTGAAGTCCATGTTTAGGCTGGCAGAGGGAGAGTAGCGCCCAGGATTACATAGGCAATTGGCACTGGGTGAAAACATGGGTTGCAAAATAGTGGGATAAAAAAAGTTAAAAAAAAAACTGATTTGCAAGGCTTTTTCTATGGTGTTATTCCTCCACCTCATTCCCCTTGTATTCCCTTGGCCTAATGCCTTAATCTGGTCTTCAGTAAATACTTTTGATAATTTGCTTTCCATGTTTTTCTTTTTCTTTTGCAAAGCGGCCTTTTCTTTTCTTGTTCGTTTTAGAGGGTTAGGGTCTTTGCTCTCTGAGCAGCCCTCTGTGCACTCTGAGTAGCCCTATGTTGCTTTTGTATCTCCTTCCTCAATTCCTCTATCTTGCTGATTTCATCTGGTTGCAGGCCCTTGCTCACAGTCTTCTCTCTCCGCTGCCTCTCTGTCCTCTCTTGGAGTACCTGTGTCTGCTCTGTCCTGGCTTGAAATACTCGTTTCTGCTCTCTCCACTCTGTGCTCACATGCCATTTTTTCTCTTTCACCTCTTTCTCTTTCTTGTCTGTTCTGACTTTCCCTTAGACTCTCAGCCCTTTCATAGTAAATCTCTGAAATTGATGTAAAGAATACATGCCACGTTTATGGTTAGAGCACACACAAGATGTATGAAATATGCAAATAGAAGTTCCCATATACCTGTGCCAGCTTTAGCAGTGTAACTGTGCTCTCTAAGAATCAAGTCTACATCCACAGGTCCAGTGGTTCTTATGGCAGGTGGCTATGGCAGGTGGTTCTGATGGCAGGTGGCTCCTTTTCACCATGGCACAATGTTTATGAAGAGTAAGGGTTGCATCCTCCCTTAGCCTTTTCTTGCCTTTCTTATTTATTGTGAACTGATCATCCTCAAAGTGTGCCTGTAGAGTAGCCTTTGTTTATTTTGAGATTATTTTACACAAACACTACACATCAATATTATTACAGTATCCTCACATTACCTCGCATCATTTTTTGTTGTTAGAATATTTTGTGATGGTCGGATGCATCCTGCTCACTTTTGCCAGCCATTTCTTTCTCCTCTCACTGTCTTGAGAAACCATACATTTTCACCCCTTTCTCTGACCGGCTGCCTGCATCCCCATGCCTCACAACCAACCATGTTGCAAGCAGGTTTTTACAAGAAAAGAAGGAGCAGAGACCAAGCATTGACTTCAGTAAATACTTTTACTAAATGAAAGCATCAATTATATGGTCAATACGTCCATTGCGTCTTTACTTACAGATTGAGAAAATAAACTGTCACTGAATGTCCATAAAACAAATGTGCTAATTTTATACCACTATTATGCTATAAGCCTCTGTATGCTCCTATACAAAATCTATAGGAGTACTGTTAAAAAATGTTTTGCAAAAACCGACCACCTGGTGGCGCTATAACAGGCCCATGTAAAACATTTGGGGCAGAGGTTTTGAATTGGCATCCAGGGAGTGTGTGTGCACAGCACAGCACTGCGATCAAGCCAACGGAGCCAGAGATTAGCTTGTCACTGACGGACGGACGGACGGACAGACAGACGGACGGACGGACGGACGGACGGACGGACGGACGGACAGGGTGCAAAACATACTCTCTCGCCATGCCTTACGGCCTGGCGGAGACAATGAATGAACTCTAAAATAACCAATGTTAATGTAGCAACATTAATGGAACCAAATGGACCCATTTCGGTAATGTTTTCATGTTCGGTACAGTGTAATCCAGTAGTGAAAAGGGAAAACGTGCATTTATGAATTAACAACTTAAGCCCTGTTTCAAATAGTCAAAATAGAAGACAAGTTATGAGCTTAACTTTTATAAAGGCTAAATGTGAATTAATAGCAGCTTTTTTATAATTTCCTTTTTTAATATGAAAAATAACTTTAGTGTCAACTTTCTAATAATTGGTTGAAATAGCTATCTAGCCGTGCTTCAAACCAGCATGATAGCACGGGCCTAAACACATTAATAAATCACTCCGCACTGCAGTCCGCACGCAGTCCGCACCTGATTAGACCAAATATAGCACAGCTGTGCTGTGACGCCACGCTGTCCCACGGTAGGAAAACAAACAGACGAAAACAAACAGCACGGCGAAAATAGCCGATCTACAAGTTCACAACGCGTCGCCATCGCGACGCGTTGTCAGCTTGTAGATCAGTTATTTTTTACATTTGTTGATTTTAATCACTGCAACTGCATTTAATTGCCATTTATAGCCATATTAGGTTCTAGGTACACACAAATAACTCGATTGAACTAGAATGACCAGCATCACCATATGAAGCAAAAACAGCTCTACAATCAACCTCTAGATGCGATGTGATGAGAGAGTGTGGCCAACACCAGCTCAGGACTCCTGAATCTCTGCCCTACACACTCTCCTATCTAGCAGGGTCTTGAGCTCCTCTAGAGCCTGACCGATATATATCTATGTGGGTGGTAGCGGCCATTATTAGACGTTTTTGTAGACACAGATTTTTAAACACTTTCAAATTTTCAAACATTTTTTTAAATAGCAGGTTTTTTTTCTAAATTCATGAATAGGGCTTAAGTGGTTAAATAAAATTCAGTTTATGTGTATACAGTATTTTATATTTATTATTGCTTGTTCATTGTATAATTAGTAGAACTTTAATTAAATAATATTTACAGATTTTGCCTTTTTTCTTACAAAACATTGGTCACATCAGTAATCGGGGGTCTACAGTATATTCTCCAAAATCAGGATAATTGGCATAACCTATAGAGACACACGGGCGGAAACGGAAGGCCTACAAATTCACGCCCACTTTTGAGATAGCGCCGCTACTCGAGGTCCGTTAGAACGACGAACTGCAGCTAGTGCATTTCCTATGAGAGGATATGAGAATTAGCCTACTTTTAAAATTATCCTGCATTAACTGGAGACGATATTGATTTAAATAAAAATATTTTTCCAAATGTATGGAGTGTCCTTGTCAACATATCTTCTTGTTTTCTTAATAGTTGATGTGTTTCACATTTAATTTGCCACTTTAACGAGTTACCCATAATGTTAACACAGCAGGGTAGACGGCAGACAGACAAGTTGTCGCATTTCAGTGACATCACTGTCTTTACGAGCTCCGAGCGCCGACGCGAACGGTCTTCTTACCCCCTGTTTTTCAGTAGCGGGGCGGCGGGGAGCGGGGCTAAGGTTAAATTAAAAATATAATTTGCGTTTGAAACTTAGAATTTCTCTAAATATTACACTTTCACGACAGCCTAAGTATAAACTGTTATATTAGATGAGTGAAACAGCTGTCTATACAGTCAATATAAGCAGGGTTGAGCTGGAGGGGGTACGGGGGGGTACGGCGTACCCTTAGTTCTGACCAGAGCCTAGATGGCACTGGTTCTGACACTGTGGGAGCTGGGGGCGCGCGTGCACGCACCGTCAGCGGCGGTCTTTAACGCCTTAAAGTTTAAAAACAATAGCCTCTCAAGGTTCGCGCCGTCAGTGGCGAGCCGTTCTCAATAGCGTCTACCTGGCTGCTTTGCATAACATTAGGCTACTCGAGAAAAGACACGGACTTGAATTGAATGTGTTACATTCCTCTCACAATGACAGACAACATCTCTGCACTGCAGGTGTGAAGGGGATCGCTTAGCAGAGGACCCAGTTCTCTGAGACAAGACAAAGACAAGTTGTCTGATTATTTTAAGTAGGCCTACTTATGTGTGGGTGAGTCTATGTAAAGGGCTTTTATATAAAATTAAAAGGAAAATAAAATAATTAATTTGAAACAAAAATAAAAACAACAAATTAACAATGCAACAATACAACAACATAATAATACATATGATTACATCACATGTTGAATACAGTATTTCAACCAGCACTGAGCTGAGTGGCTATGTGCGCGCGCGTGCGAGCGCGTGACGTCATAAAATACAGTACCCTTAGTTCAAAAATCCACAGCTCACCACTGAATATAAGTAAATCATTATATATGATGATAGCCTTGGACTAGGCTTTTTGATCATCTTGATGATATGGCCCAATTCATAGAACCACATTCTTTGCGTGGCTTTTTGATCATCTTGATGATGATGGACCAATTCATAGAACCGCATTCTTTAAAAAAAAATGTTTATACTTCGTTGTACAAAGGTGTTGTGCAAACAAAGGTGTTGTGCAAAATAACAAAATGTCCCAAAAATATAAAAAAGTTAGTCCTAAGGCTATCATCATATATAATGATTACTTATATTGACTGTATAGACAGCTGTTTCACTCATCTAATATAACAGTTTATACTTAGGCTGTCGTGAAAGTGTAATATTTAGAGACATTCTAAGTTTCAAACGCAAATTTTATTTTTTATTTAACCTTTATTTAGCGCCCCCCGCCCCCCGACCCCCGCTACTGAAAAACAGGGGGTAAGAAGACCGTTCGCAGCGGACCAGTGGTGTACCCACACTGTGTAGAGGCAGGACAGGCGGTCGCCTGCCCAACTAAGATCTTGCCTCCCCTAAAAAAAAACAAATAACCCGAAAATGTGTCATTGCGTGCTTAATCTCCTCAAAGTCACGCACCCAACAAGCTTTGAACTGAGCAGATTGGACCTTCTGTTCCAGAGATAATGACCAAAACATATTGAAAACGTCCACTTTCGCCAGTTTTCTGGGTATTGAAAACCTCAAGGGATGCGTCCGTAACGTATATACCATGCGACCACTTAAAGTCTAGATCTCCGATGCTAGCGGTTTTGACATACTGATGGAGTATATTATAGTATATTGTGGGTAGTATATCGAGATGACAGATATGGGACATTAAAAAGGACAAATCAAACAAATGGGACACTTTATTAGAACACCAAAAAAGTCGCTACAGCCTCAGTAGTTAACCAATGAAATGACGGTATTTTACAATGCCTCTCATAAAGATTGCATTGAGAGCTGCAGTTCATCTTTCTAACGGACCCCGAGTAGCAGCGCTGTCTCAAAAGTGGGCGTGAATTTGTAGGCCTTCCGTTTCCGCCCGTGTGTCTCTATACATCGGTTGGGCTCTACCATCCTCCTAGCAGCTGGAGGTGGAGGAGGTAGCCAGCAAATTCTCAGTAGTCTCAGTAACAGCAGGTAAGATTACTTCTGCTCTCCCCGCTCCATTTACACCCTTTACAGCCTTCCCAGCCTCCCTCAAGACACCAAGGACGTCCCAGGAAGGAGGCAGCATGTGGCGGGTGAACACCAGACGTGCCAGTAAGGAGGCTGAGGGAATGATGAGCAAGGTTAGCAACGTTATCAAAGACCTGAAGGGAAAATACTGGTGTATGTCCCCTGTTAACTCATCCTCCCTCCAACTGGGAAACATCAGGACAGGGGGGATGTGGAGTAGAGGCTCCCCGCTCAGAAATCTCAGAAAAGCCCCCAGGAAATAGCCGGTGGCCGCACCGTATCCGTTAGCGAAGGGACAATGTACGACACAGATGATCTGCGGGAAGATCACACAGTACAGCAGGTCTGCACTCATCAGCCAGAAAGCCATGACTCCTTTCCCAGTGAATGCCAGACCGGTGCTAGCCAAGCCCACTAGCAGCACACTTAGGCGGATCACCCATGCATACTCCCTCTCTGTTGCCTTGAGAGAGAGTGGAAAAGACTTGTTATTACAAAATGACGACATTGATGCAATATTATACAACAGGTAGTTCCGACCAAGCAATCTGATTGGTTGAAATAGCTATCTAGCCGTGCTTCAAACCAGCATGATAGCACGGGCCTAATCACATTAATAAATCACTCCGCACTGCAGTCCGCACCTGATTAGACCATATATGGCACAGCTGTGCTGTGACGTCACGCTGTCCCGCGGTAGGAAAACAAACAGACGAAAAGAAACAGCACGGCAAAAATAGCCGATCTACAAGTTCACAACGTGTAGCCAGGTATCGCACGGTGAAAATAGCCGATCTACAAGTTCACAACGCGTCGCCATCGCGACACGTTGTCAGCTTGTAGATCAGTTATTTTGGCCACGTGACACGGTCGTACGACGGAGCATATAGCCTACTGGAATTCATTCCACTGCGCAAGCATTGATAGCTCAGCTGTTTTGATGAGACGGTGCCTCAAAGCGCTGCTACAGGGACTATTTAATGTCTCAGTCAAAAACTCTTCTCTTTACAGGGAAACGGATAATAGCGAAACATTTTTATTATGAATTGCCCCACAATATGAATACATTTGGATGTGTTTTGTTGGTAACTGTTGTATAATCGCAATATTACACTCAAGGGTGTGCTTTACCTACATTATTGGCACTTCAGTTATGCTGGCGGAACTCGGCTTCGCCAATAATGACGGTAAAGCACACCCTCTTGTGTAATATTGCTTAATTAGATCTAAGTATTTGCTTCATGACCGTTTCTTAATGACGATGCAAATCAGTGTTGGCCATCTGATCTCCTTCTTGTGCCTAATACCGAATGTATGCCCCGTCATATGGTATATATGCGGTGTGGCATGCAGAAAATAGCTATGTGTTGTGGATGAGCTTGTAGATCTGCTATTTTCAGCGTGTGACACCATAATAATTTGAGAATATAGGTTGCTGCCTTCAGGAAGGAGATACAGTGTTCCTACATACAATAAGGTCAAACTGAAGAGGTCCTTTGTCCATCAGACGACATTGAGGCTTAATCAGGAGTTATAAGCCAGGGGTAGGCTGAGTGGTGGACATTGCTCTTGTCTTTGCATGTCTTTATGTATGTATTTGTATTTTGTTGTTTTCTTGTGTCATGTCAAATGTGTGTACTGTTATATGTTGCATACATGGCTGTTTCTGGGTCGCAAGACAAATTTCAGTGCAAACTGACAATAAAGTATTATCGTAATACGCCAAAGTCGGGCTTCAAGTTCATCAAAATTCTCAGGGCTTAAAACTGTGGTCTCAGAAGTCTTTATACTCGTTCACCGATAAGGTCCCACATGTATTTCTTCAATTCAATAAAGCTGCAATCCATAACTTTCATATCCTACCAGGGATTCGAACAAGATCAAAATAAGTCACACACATCAATATGAATGACAGGTGCAGGTCATGTGATCATCACCTGATGAAACCGGCATGTCCAGACCATGTCCAGACCTTAGCACAATCATACAATATACAAACCTAATCATAAAATATACAGCCTATATGGTAAGAGTAGATCTTGTGAGACCACAGAGAGTCACGTTTGTTCGTCGTATTGTCGTCTTGGTTTAGCGTTGCTCGCCGGTAGCCGGCGCCGTGCATGCTAACTTACTACGGAGGTATGTTACAAAACATGCTTTGTTTGTATTATGAGTGGTGCCATCCCCAGTGGATTGGACTTGGCAAAACAGGACTGCACAAGAGTGACTGGCCCCATGTATGTCCTGCTTGGAATGCAGCTCTCCTGCAGTGTTCCTTCAGAGCAGCACTTGTTGGTGGAAGGCAGTCATATGATCGCTGCTTTCTTGCAAACAAATCAAGTCGTGCCTGACCTGATGACTTTGATTCAATAGCTGATGCAATTTCATGAACAGGGTTCCATCTGAGGTCCTTCCCTCCTTCCAAAGGCAATTTACAGCTAATGAACAAGTGAAACTGTTATGTCAACAATGTCAGTATCTGAGGCAGAGCTGCAGAGGATAGCATCTGACACACCATGATTCGCAGCTCAGATACTGTTGTCGTAGCAGTTGCACTTGTTCGTATTAACTACATCTGAGAGACTTATTGTCAGTATCCGCTGAGAACGCACGAGTCTTAAAGACCCCTGGTATTGCTAAGGTGGAGCACCACACTCACCGTACCTATTCATACACTGAGTTGGCGATGCCCAGGATCGAACCCATGACCATGTGATCCGAAGGTGAAAGCTCTATCGACTGAGCTACCCAGACACAAAGACCTGGCTTGAAAAAGCTGCCGAAGGACCTCAGATGGATCCCCGTTCATGAAATTGCTATTGGATCAAAGTCATCAGGTCTTTGCTTTCATGCATTTAGCAGATGCCATACAGTTTTGTCCTTCAACAGAAAGAGAAAAAGGTCAGCACCTGTTTGAGAAAATATCCCTATATAAATCTAAATTTTTGTATTTATTGGTGAACATATTGAAAAGTATGTTGCCCTAGGTCATTAAAAAGCTATCAAATGACTTTAAAATGTGCTATAAATGGATTCTGTGTATGATAATTAATACAAATACATGTGCTACAAGATTAACCATAAGCACATTTCTGCAATTTATCGGCAGCCATATTGGAAAATATGCCGCCATATTGGAACTTAATATTATTTTTTTTATCTTACTTGGTAGAAATAGCTCCATAAAATATTCTCTTATATTAAAATAAGAGGGAAATCAAAGATTTACAGCCCCAGCAAAGTGATATAGTCCAAAATGTTGGCCCAGTTGCAGCCATTTTGAAAACTGGTGGTGGCCATCTTGAAATCTTAGGAATTCTGCGTGGCCAGAGGTTGATTATCAATTAGGGTCATATGAAGGTCATTTGTGCCAAATGTCTCACTTTTGATCACCAAGTGCACTATCGTGGCGTGAAAACGGCAATTTCCCGCCCTACTAAAGTCAACAACTGCCTTCGACCTGACCTGAGATCTGAGCGTACGGTACCCTAAACTCAAAGTCAGGATATATTGATAAATGCCGAAAGTTGCGGTGATCTCGCCGTACACCAATTATTTGGTCTACACCACGTTGATAAATAAGGGCCAGTGTCTGTACAGCAAACATCTTTTAGACGGGGGAAGCTAAAAGGGAAGTCAAATTTGGCTCTTCAACAGATAGAGCCAACCCGACTCGATTTTCATATTGCTTGACAATTTTGGTTGTGATCAATTATGTGGCACTAAAGAGACAGTTCTTTTAACGCCGACAACAGGACAATGAGTCCATACGTGAATGTTCTCATGCGTTGTTACATTTGATGGAGTGCAAGGATCCACATGGTGTTTTACATGCAGAATTGGTAATTCATGACACTTGCATTGAAAATGTATGTGATGCTAAATTACAGCGTGAATTCGCTCACCTGGTTCGGCAACACCCGAACCAGTCATTTACCGAGGTACGTAATGCAGCCATCAAATGGGAAAAGCGAGGGCCCCCTACTAGTACACACAGAGCACGAGCCTATTCTTGTGACTCTCATGCCTCAGGAGTTGGTCAAGGTGAGGTTGATACTAATGCTTTTTATGTTAGGCCCAGTGATGAGTTGGGGTAATTGAAGGAGTGTTTACGTAAACAGCAGGAACAACTTGACGCCATTCTTAAACACCTAGGCCCGAGCTCTTCCTTTGTCCCTAACTATGTAAATCCCCAGGACTTCCCCAATGGCAATAGGCCGAAGCCATACACGTTTCAGCAGATGGTAAACCAATATGCATGCGGTGCAACAGAGCAGGTCATATTACAAGATTTTGGCTGGTTGACACTAGTGGGGCTCACAGATGGGATGAGGTCAAGGGGACAGGGCCAAAGAGTGGGGTAAGGGTGAATGCCGTTGAGCAGCAGGAAAACTAGCGCACTGTATTGTTGGGAACCCGGAATCAGGAGTTTTTTTGGGGGGTTCAAAACAGGCAAGTTTAGCATCCAGGCTAATTGGACGTTGCCCAGTGGTTGAGGTCATCATAGGGGTGTGGTGGTGCCGTCCTTGCTTGATACCGGGTCAATGGTAACTAGCGTAACACAGGCCTTCTTTGAACAACATCTTAAGACCCAAACTAACAAACAGCTGAAATCTTATAACTGGCTTCACTTAACAGCAGCCAATGGATTGGACATCCCATATTTGGGATATGTAGAGTTGGGTGTTGAAGTCCTGGGCAGAGTCCTCCCACAGATGGGTATTCTGGTGGTAAAAGACCCTCCTAACCCAGTTTCCAAGCGTCGAAAAACTGTTATTTCTAGGGGGACTGTCAATATCCCCATTGTAAATGTTGGCGAGGAAGACCAGTGGCTGAAACCAAAAACAGTGCTGGGGTCTCTACATCTGGCCGATCTACATTCCCCCTCCCGGTCAGTACACGTGGAGGAGCAGTTTGAGGACCCTGACAGGCAGGTCGTATTCATTCAGTCCATGTCAGCATAGCCCCGTCCCCCGTCTCCCTCTCTCTCCCTGGTCTGAACGAACTGAAGTGGCCTGACCTGCCCCCTGAAGATGTACAGGCGGCCAAGACATTGATAACTAAGTATCGAGACGCATTCAGCCTTCGTGATGGGGAGTTGGACTGTACCAACTTGATCCACCAGGACATTCCAGTGATGGACGAGGCCCCAGTACGCCAGCGGTACCAGCACCTGCAGCGGTTGGAGATGGTCCTGAGTCGACTCCAGCAGCACAACCTGGTCATTCACCATACGAATTGATGTTTGCCAGAAGCCCCAGCTGCTTGTTGACTTGACTTGCTGGGATGAGCCGATGAAGAGCCATCTTCTACTACACCAGATGATTGGTTGAAGGAACACCAAGATCATCTGGCCACTGTGTATGTTGCTGCCCAAACAAATCTGGATGCACAGCCAGGGAGCGGCTCAAACCCCCAACAGCCACATCCATTCTCCCAGTCAGCACCCTAGTCTATCAGAAGAACCATGGACCAGGACGAAGAAAAAATCAAGACGTGTGGGAATCAACAGTCTACCAAGAGGTGGAATGCCTTCACAAGGTGGGTACAGTATATAAGATCCAGTCCCGCAACAACCCAGAAATGCAGAAGAATGTCCAACTCCCCATCAAGAAGGCTGAATGCGTCTCGATACTTACACATTTCGGGTTCTATATCCAGTACTTCGCTTTGGGTCTCGCTATGGGAGAGGGCCCCTGGAGTGAACACAGAAGCATTTCTTGATACACTTCCAGACAATTTCCATTGGCTGGACTTTGATTCGCCTTCCTACGCGACTACTGACATGCTTCACAAGTTGCTGTTAGCAACCGGTTTAGCAGGCTACCATTAGCTATACGCTAACACCGCCCTTGTGTTGTTTTTCTCTGGTTAGTATAAACCATGGGCGAGGCCTCCTCCTCCATACGGAGTCTTATATTATGCCGTCTTGAAGCCTCCTCACGTCAGAAGCTAGGGCTCTGACGCTGTGTCCGATACTAGACCTAAGAGCCCTCAGTCAGAATCTAAAGGTTTTCAATATGTTGACTACCGTGGGCCACACGGTCACACTCAAAACCTGCATGAGGATGGCAGGTCTCATGGCCTCGGCCATTTCGTTATTACGAATTGGGAGGCTGCACATGAGACCGTTTCAGAGGTGGTAACGTCCTGGGACATTCCCAACCGCCGTCAATACCACAAGGTGCTAGTCACAACAGAATTTGTGGCGGCGCTCAACCACTGGGGGATGATATACTGGGCTTGCCAGTATATTATATTTATTGTGTAATGATGGTGGGTGCTCAGTGATTAATTGGTGTTTCTGTACATTTTAGGCTGAACTGGTGACACACGGGACCGTGGTCGGCAGCCAGGGCATCCACTGTTCTTTTCCTCCATTTAGTTTATTGTTTGGACTGTAGTTGTTATACTCAAGTGCCTCACTCACTGTTGGTTCAGCATTTATAAGAGTCCTAAATTATAATTTTATTAACATAATAACATTATAATTCTCGTCTATCCACCAGAATATATATATATATATATATATATATATATATATATATATATATATATATATATATATATATATATATATATATATATATATATATATATATATATATATACCGAAATAGTCCATTCTGTGTAATCGGCAGTTGAATATGGCTTATTTTCTCCAAAAAACGCAGTCTGGGAGAAGAAATGTGTTTTTCTACATCTCATGACATGGGAGTTGATGGGCTGACTTTTTTTGTGACCTCATAATTTCTGCTTCTATCATTATTATTTTTCATAATTAAAAAATATATATTTATTTTTGAAAGGACGTATACATACTATACGCCTTTGGCAGGCAAGTGTTGGATTTGAAAGGATGTATATATACGCCATATATATATCCGTCTAACATGGTTAAATTTGATACAGGAACATAATTTAGGATGGTAAGTTGTACCATGTAGTACCCGGGATTTGGTTTGTTCCCCCTGTGAGTGCTGAAATGTCTACTGTTGAGATAATAACGGACAGCTAATTTGGGAGGGCGAGACATTTCCCTCAGAATTTCATCTTGTCAAACAGTAGTGGTCCTACCCAACCACAATGTCTCAATAGAAGAGCTAATCCAACCACTGCAATTGTGTTAGTTATATTGTATTAACATACTCTATCATAAAACATTGCCAAAATAACGTTTTATTCACAAAAAAGTTTGGATTGCAGCTTTAATAGAGCTGCTATCACACCAAAACCTCTTTTGCGTAGCTGAAAGCCCTACAGGTCCTCTGTGCTTATCACAACAACGGTTTAGCATTACTTGGCAGGATGCAAAGTGATACACAGGGGTGCAATGCTCAGTGGACGGGGTTGCACGCCGAGCAACCACTTATTTGGCCAGGGGGACGCGCAGGCACACGCATAGATTTAAAACTACTTTAAATTCACACTTCATCAAAGTTTACAAAGGCTCCCGACTCACGCCAGGTACATTAACATAGGAATTAGCCTATATGCATATCAATTGTCCATTGTGTGACCTGTACTGTAGGTGTTAAGCGACGTGCGCGTCACGTCATTAAAATAGAGAGCAACCACTTCTCAAATGAGCATAGCATCACTGGTGATACAGTATAGCCACTGCTATATACATGAAGACCCATGAACACAAGCAGACACACACATGCAGAGACACATAGTTACATAATTATAGTACAAAGCAAAGTTTCCAACCTGTTTCCTGAGGTAGCCTTTGTAGATATTCTGAGTGAACATGGATGCAGAAGAAAGCATGGCAGAGTCTACGGAGGACATGACGGCTGCAGTCAATGCTCCAATGCCCAACGCAGACACCCAGGACGGGGCGAGGTTGAGCAGGACCAGTGGAAGCACATTCCCTGCCTCCCCTTGCTCAAACGGAGTTGGAAGACCATACTCTGTCTGGTTCCAGTCTGAAAGGGGGAACCGGACATCCAAAGTGATGAGAAGATGAACTTGAGCATGTTTTTTGTCTTATAGTCTGTTGACCAGCAGAGGGCAGCCCAATGACAAATATGTCATCATTGATCAGCAAGATGGCAACAATTAGGAACAGAATCAATCTTTAAAGTCATTGGGCCGGATTCACAAAGCAATTTACGTCCATGTTTTATTGTCTGTGATTTTAGAGGAGGCTCCGCTCTTTGGCTGACTTACCAGGGATCAAGGCTTGCGTATGTCATTAGAATGATTTATTCTTGACATGATGCAGATTCCTATTTTCTAGCAACTGGGGGACCCTGACAACAACTGAGGGACCTATTAGGTCCCTCAGTGTGTTTGCCAGTGTCGGCCAACTCAGATAAAGTTTCACTTAATGATGAAAATAGACTATCCTGCCTTAATGTCACTGGAGGCACAGACAAGCCTCCAGTGTCCGTGCTATTAATTTATAATACTGTAGGCTACTGTATATTAATCACATGAACGCCACACACAATAGCCTAATAAATCTTCTTACCATCTGATGAGGAAACCTCTGTAAAGGTGAGCAATGTTCAGTAGAAAAGGCTTTATTAGTCTATTATTTATTGGTGGGGTTAAACGTTGTAAACTTCTTTAGTCTCATTACACATGAGATCATTACGTTCAGCTGATCCATCATGCAGTAGATGGACTAGCTTCCAGACAGAACAGATGTACTAGTTGTCTGTAAAGGCGATGCGACATCTGTATTTTTAGATACAGAGACGGAAACGTTGCTCTTCTCCAGCACCAGTGTTGCCAGAGTTTGAGAGAAATAAACAACCAGGTCTATGAAAATAAGCCCAAAAGAAGCACCAATAGGGCACTAGGCCATATGAGAACTGTACATATTGAAAATAGCCGATTTGCAATATTCCACATTTTATTTGAAGATTTTCAAAAACCTGCAACCCGCAACTACCAATATTTACAAGCAACTTTACAGAAAAACAAGCCCAAAGGCGTTTATAACAAGCGGACATGGCAACACTGTTCAGTACGGTGAAGTTGAAGTTGGATATTTCATTGCAATGCAAATGACCTTCTCAGGAACACGCTTGAGATTTTACGACGAGCTGGCAGCTGTCCAGATTCATCATGATATACACCTGTGATCCGCAAATTTGAGGGATATACACACCCCTTTGGGAATTGCATGTCAGTTTTAGCTTACAGAAAATACACCCTCCTTTAGTAACTTTATTTACACCTTATTTACGACCAGCTTAGTGAATCTGTCTTAGCTCAGCGGTAGAAATTCAGTCTCATGCAGTCGAATCAAAAGTTACGGATTGCAGCTTTAACGGTGTGTGCAAGTTGTGTGTTTGTAAAGTACCTGCAGAAACAGCCACTGCTCCTATGATGAATGAGGGAATCAACGTGATGAAGTAGATGATCATTGAGGCAAAACACGTGATTCGGGCCTGAGCAGGTGATGCAGCAGAAAGGACCCTCTGATAGAATGCCTGGGTGCCCAGTCCTCCCAGGGACTGCACACACACACACACACACACACACACACACACACACACACACACACACACACACACACACACACACACACACACACACACACACACACATTTAATATATTTATTTATGTTCACATTTTACAAGAGAAATTCTTGAACACAAATAGTGGTAGATGCACATACAAGCTCAGAATCTCATTGACATGTCTGATTTGTCTATGGATATAGGAAGCAGCGTCTCCTCCATATGTGGCGGCTGCCTATTATCACAGATATTGAGCAGAATTTTGCTAATGCTTTAGCTTTTGGCTTTGGAATTCCTGCCATCTGCAAACCCCTTACAACTTGTCTGTGGACGTTGCCAAGGCTTCCAAATATAAACACAAGTAGTATGCACCTGTACCCAAGTTGTTCAATCTAATTTCTGAGAGGTTGGTATTTTAAAACCTTGGCAAGGAATGTCTCCTCCAGACTATAGTCAAACGTACAGCCTACTTCTAAGATGGTGACTTCTCTGCTTTCTTCGTCAACTACAACAACATCTGGTGTATTGTCTGTCACATTTGAAAAGATCTCAGTTTCGTTATTGCATAGTATGAACATGTCAGATGAAACCCTTGTGTGAGTATAAACTTCAACAGAAGAAGGTGGGATGTATAGAAGCATGTCCTTAACCAGTAAGTCAACAATCCTGTCATGTCTGGAAATATACATTCCTTTGTATACATGGCAGCCATTCAGAATATGTGACAGTGACTCTATGGTTGGGGTGTTGTGATGGTGCAGGCAATGAGGAGAAAATGTATTGGGGTACCACAGAGAGAGATTGAGTCTGGTTGGGAGGACCTGTAATCTAGCTTTAACTGCAAATGTAAGAATATCCTCATTAACTGCATGGTTCTTGAATACACACACACACACACACACACACACACACACACACACACACACACACACACACACACACACACACACACACACACACACACACACACGTATTACTATTTGTGAGGAGATCAAAATATTAGTCAATAAGAGTAGTAGCACATACACATCAAATAAAGTAGTACAGTCAGAATACATCAAATAGAGTAATGCCACTTGAATACCAGCGCCCACACATCAAATAGAGTACTACCGCCTGAATACCAGCGCCTACCCATCAAATAGAGTACTACCGCCTGAATACCAGTGCCCACACATCAAACTGAGTAGGCACCGCTTACTCACTAGGTTGATCTTTTCTGCCTCTAACGAGCAATGTGCCAGCGTGTGTGCATGAGGTTCCACACAGCTGAGTTAATACACCAGAGACTGGGGTCAAGCCAAATAAAATAAAACTAGAAAAAGTGCTCCTCGGTGCACAGGTCTCGGGTAGGTAGGTTAGTGTGGGCCAGCAATGTACGGAATTCACCAGTCAGGCTGGAATGTGAATAATCAGGCGGATGGGATGGAACCGTCTTGATCACTTAACTAAAGAGATCATTTGTACTGATATGTGTGATGTTTGGACAAGATTTGTAGGAGTAACCTCCTGGTGGCGCTATAATAGGGCAATGTTAACACATCGGGTGCCAAACACGGTCTGAACCGTGTGTTTACATAGTGGCGGTTCCGGTTCGGTGCCGAACACGGTCTGAACCGTAAGTTTGGTCTTTTTGTTTTTTTCGTTTTTCTCCACGCGGGCGGGGCTAGAGCAGCTCTGGGAGCACCCATTGTAATCCTGCGAAGGAAGTGCCAGATCACTCACCGGAAACAAAAAAAATCCCATCCGCTTCCTGTCTATTTCCTACTTTGAAACGCCCATATCTCCGAATCTGTTTCTTGTGGGGAAAACCGGTCATGCGCGATGCGCGATCCCCCCCCGTTGTAACCAGCTAGCGAAATGTTATGGTTGCAGGGTGTAGCCAGGCTCATGACACAACATGAATCGATGCTTTTTTTCGTGTGGATTTGCTCGTCGCGGAGCCTACAGATTTAAACAGTAAAGCGCAGTCAATGGGGAGAATCCTGGCACCCAACGTAAGTTGTTATGAAAAAAACGCTGGCACCCGATGTGTTCAAAGGGTGGCATATGTGGCCTCAACGTAGTGCAAATGTGCATGCAAAGTTTCACCGCAATCGGACGCTCCGTTCATGATTTGAAACATTTTGTTCAAAACGGGCCACTCCTGCAAACTTTAGATGTCAATCGTAGCCAATCAGGATGGAATATGAGAAATATAACAGATCCGTCATGATCACATGACTATAGAGATCATGTCTACGGATTTGTGTGAAACTTGGATAAAATCTGAAGGAGTAATAGCAAAAAATTTTTTTTATATAAGTCGGCCTCCTGGTGGCGCTATAAAAGGCAGATGTGAAAAATGCAGGGCAAAGGCTTTTCCTTGGGAGTGCACATACACAATTTTACACAGATCGGTGCAGTTTTAGGTAAAACCATGAATCAGCCTGTTATAGCGCCACCATGAGGCTGATTTGAACATTTTCAAGTGGCATTTCTTCCTCTGCCCAGTGAGAATGTGCGTGCAAAACTTCACAGAAATTTCATGCTGCGTTCACGATTTGAGGCATTTTGTTCAAAACGGACCAATCCTGCAAACTAGTTATTAGCTGTCCACAGACGGATGGACGGACGGACGGACGGACAGGGTGCAAAACATACTCTCTTGCCATGCCTTTCGGCCTGCGGAGACAATGAAATATAGTAGTAATACCATCAGACGTAAAACAAAGGAACTGAACCAGTGCACACATGGACATCACCGCTGTCGGGCTGAAAGCTTTTAGCTGTAGCTTATCTATTACTTTTAAGACAATGGAAAAAATAACCTGTGTTCCAATGGATCCAATGAAGTTAGTCACAAACTCTTGTTACCAAACGAACCCTAAAGCTATTCTGAGGCAAACATTCTGTGAACGTTGTAGATCTTCCAGCTGTAGGCTGTTTCCGCAACTTTTGTGCAACACTGTCATACCACAAAGTATAAAGTGCCGGCTGCAGACAGTAAACAGCAGGGGGGCATTCATTATTCTAAGGGGGGCCACCTGTCACGCGCAGCGCGCGTGCGTGAGTGACGCGTGCGTGAATGACTCGTGCGCGATTAGCACTATAATGTCTTTAATGTAATGTCGGCATCGCATCTCCACAGACTCCACGGCGGGAGGAAAAAAAAGGCAGCTTTACTGCGCTGCTGCTCACATAACAGGCGGGCTTTCACTTATGACATCACATAATACACATACTGTATTCACATAACACTCTAATGTGTTAAAATAAAGGTGCTTACCCCCACGCGCCTAACGTTAACTCTCGCTACGGGGTAGTAGTTTAATGTAATAATCCATATCTTTCAATAAAGAAGTGTTTTAATGCCGTCTGTGGCCGAACACCATTCTTCGCCCTTGTTTAGTTTCTGTTTACATTGAGTGTAATTCCGGGTTTCACCAGATGGGCGCGTCACTACCGCCCATTGGGATCTTCTGACAGAATCGGCCACAGACGGCATTAAAACACTTCTTTATTGAAAGATATGGATTATTACATTAAACTACTACCCCGTAGCAAGAGTTAACATTTGGAGCGTGGGGGTAAGCACCGTTTTCGTCAATTTGTACATGTTTTGAGTGTCTACGGGGTATAGTGCTGAAAGTCCCTGTGTCCATGGGGGGTGAACCCTACAACTCTCGTAGATTGAAAACGTCAGAATCATAAATACGTCTACGAGAGTATTCTACAGCTATAATGACACCATTTCCACGGCGGGAGGAAAAGGGGGGGGGGGAGGCTATGCACCAACAACACAAATACGTTGAGCATTAATTTATAGGCCTAGGGTCTTATCACTCATAACATAAGAGTCTTATGTCGCAATCTCCACGGCGGGAGGAGAAAAAAAAAAGTCAACTTCACCTTGGTCTTTTTTCTTCTCTCTCAGTCTCGGATTTGAATTCACGTGCATGAGAAGCACAACAACAACACACACACACAGAGGTAATGGCGTGACGTTGCAATGGCACCGCTCGCACGGAGGTGTGATCAAGAAGGTGGTCAACTCAAAACAAATCCGACTCGGTGCAGTGGAGTGGCGGTGCCAGTGTCTTTTATTATTGCATTTTCATTAAACTATTAATTTTAAATATTTATAATAATCACAAAGAACCTACAAATAACATTTAACACCCGAAAAAATATATGTCTGTAAAATATTAATATATATATATATATATATATATATATATATATATATATATATATATATATATATATTCTGGCCAATGTGAACTGGGGGGGCACAAAGTTTAATCTGGGTGGACATTGCCCCCCAATGCCCCCCCATAGGGCCGACACTATATGGTGTTAGTTTATGAGAAAAACATAAAAAGCTGAAATATGGACATTGAGGGTCTCTGCCTGACACTGCGGATATGTAAACACAGATGCACACTGTACATGAATAGGATTTGGGGGAAAACAACAACTAACCAATAAGAGGAATTCATCGATCCATTTTCCAACATCCTCCGTCTTGAGCTCCCCCATCCAGGGCGGTGAGGGTAAAGGTGTGAGTGTCACATTAGATGATGTTGGGTGGAGAATTACAAAGGGAACACACAGCCACTGGGAAAGGCAAGATAAAACAGAACAAGGAAATAGTTAAACAAAAACATAATTATGTTCACCACTAGTGAACTATGCTATCGGGGATGGAGGGATTGTGGCTAGCACGCAGGGGAGCAATCCAGGGTTAAGAACCTCAGTCATGGACACCTCAACCCATGTTCAAAGATAGGAATTGAACCCTTGACCTCAGGACTCACAGGCTGCCACACTGCCAATTGAGCTATAGCTTTGTCCAGCCTGTCTCTTGAAGATCATAAACTCTTGCCTTCTGTCATGAACCAAACCCCTGTTTCACTAACACTAAGATCGGGTTCACAAACCATTTACCAATACATAAATTGTATGTCTCCTCGGAACCGAAACTAGTGAAAGTAGCCGATCTACAAGCTCACAAAGCGTTGCTATCCAAAAAGTTGTGAGCTTGTAGATCAGCTATTTTCACAAGGAAATAGGGTAGGCCTATACATTGAAAATAACTACTCTCAAGAAGGCATTTCATGTTATCTTTAAAGTAAAAGTGATTTACTTTGGTTAAAATAAGTGTTAAATAGCTCTATATTGTGATAGTACTCATTGCTATAGAGTGTTTGTTCAGTAAAAGGAGTCTCCCATGTCGATCCAGCTCTTTATTAAACAGAAAATGCATGTTCAGTGCTCTCTCCTGATTGGCTTAAATGTTGTCACCTACCTGAAAATGTACTATATTCTGCTTACTAAAGAGCTGGAGAGACCCCTGTGACCGAACAAACGCATCAGAAAATAGCAATTTAACCTTTTTAAGGGGCCAAGACCGTAAGGCTTTAGACCCTTATTGCATCTCTACACTTTTGTCTTCTTCTTTTTCTTCTGCCATTTTTCGCAGTTCTGGCTTAACCGTGCAGTCGCTTTTTATGAAAGTCTGTGTAATGGTAGAGGGTCATGTAAAACGGTCAAGAAATGGGGTGGCGCTATAGCAATCAATCAACTTTGAACAGGTATAACTCATGCCCTGTTTGATCTACAGTCATGAAACGTTGATACACACATGCGTCTCCTTTTGCCGAACAACTTTCGCGGCCTAACTTTTGACCTCTGACCTTTATATCTCCCACCATTTTGAATTATATGACATATGAAATTATATGAACAGCTAAAATCTATCTCCTCCCGGGATTTTTGAGCAAAGTAAACAAAAAGTTCTACACATGCACTTTGAACTTATGCCGACAAAAAAATCGGGAGTGGATTTTTAAGTGAAAAGATTAAGCTTTTATGAGCCAATGAATATTGCAGTTTTATGAAGATTATCCATATGCCCCTAACACGCACATGGAGACTTTTTTTTAAAAACATTGCAGTAATGTAGAGGGTCATTCCAAATATCACTGAAACCAATCTTACTCCAATTGGCCAAAGGGGGGCGCTATAGCAATTTTTTGAAAATGCAAACTTTAAACTGGCAGAAGTCATGCCTCGTTTGGCCGACACCCATGAAACTTGCTTACACATTTGCCTTGACTCATGAGGAAACACAATATCTATCACTTTGACCAGTAAGCTCACATTTTGCCATTTTGAGCAGGTTTGAAAAACACTTTAACCCAGGATTTTTGAGCAGTTTTTCAATCTCTCACACAGGACAAAGCGGCTTTGAAGGTAATGAAAGTTTCTAGGACAGCAGCCTCATACAAGATGGTCCATGGTCGGGATGGGTGGAGATGGGTGGAGGTGGGTGAAGCACAATGTCACCTTTTTCACCCCGGGGCTGTTTGCATTAACCTGACTCTGGCTGTATTGACTTCACAATACAGCCTCCATCTGGACTCGCTCAGACAGTAGAGCTGCCCGCACTGCTGCATGTTCGAACCAATCAGCAGCTGCTAGGGGCGGGATCATCCAATCACCTGCCAAGTAGCTTGAAAAAAAAAGGGACCGCTCCTTCATCGATTGTGCTACCGAGGTCCGAGATGGAAGTAGCCTGTGAAACTTAATGTGATGCAAGCTTCTTCCATCTGGCAGTCAGGTTATATTTGCATGCCTGTAGGTTAGGGTCAGCTATTTAAAATGCTAATTTGTTAATTGCATGGCCTTCTTTCTCTCAAGTTCAGTCTTCTATGTTTCTATGTCTTATTGTGCATATTACTTATATAGTTGTTAATTTTTTTCTCTCTGCATTCCTTGGCCCCGTTTATCACTGCTTACAGCTATATATATTATTATTATTTTGTCTGCTCTCACCAGACTGATGAAGATGATCAACAGCTGGATGACATCGGTGTAGGCCACTGAGTAAAGGCCTCCCAGCATTGTGTAGGTGATAGCAACACCTGCAGACAGGAGGATGGCGTAGGACGAATGAAGATCAAGAATCACACTGACTGTCCCACCTGTAAAAACATACAATACACACGTGTCTATAAGAAAATTGAACTCTAGTGTCCCAACTCTGCACATGTCATAATAGTGTAGGTGAACGAACCATGACAATAGGCAAACTTTCAGCGAAGATAGCAGATTTACAACACTCACATGCCTTCCACGGAGTGCACTTTTGTAGTGGTTAAATATTGTAGGAAAGAAAACATCATGTTATTTAACCAGTAATGGAGATGTCTAATTTCTAACAATTAAAGATGATGACGTTTCCATTTTGGTTT
This sequence comes from Gymnoscopelus microlampas, assembly GCF_963454915.1. Classification (NCBI taxonomy): domain Eukaryota; kingdom Metazoa; phylum Chordata; class Actinopteri; order Myctophiformes; family Myctophidae; genus Gymnoscopelus; species Gymnoscopelus microlampas. Next base: position 4,902,395 of record NC_139948.1, read on the forward strand.
CTGCTCCTATAAAATATCCTTTTGTTTCTGTGTCTTTTTTGTTTCTGCTCCTGAAACCTAGGTAGGTAGCCCTAGGTAGCCCTAGGTAGTATGTATGTACTGACTGATAAGTAATAGTGAACAGAGCCAACAGCTAAAAAGAGTTAAATAGCATTGATGTTGCAATGAACTTACAAAGTAAGGCCTGCATCCCATGTACCATTTGTACACTCTCAGAGTTACATACCTGTAAGGGTCCATTTGGCGCAGGTGGTCCATGGACCCGACATTGAATAACAGTGATATAAAGTATGACTGACCCATGATGGGCAAGACCTAGTCGGTTGAGTGTCTACAGAAGTACCGGAATTTGGTGGAAGTAGAACCCAAGGAAATTATGCCAAGGCTTGTTTACATTTTCCGTGAAGGAAACGAGTGTTGTGATTGGTCGAAAAAGATTGTTTCCGGGGGAAGTACATACGATGGTCCCGCTCTCTAGACACTCTCTGCATTAGGTCCTGACCAGGCTTTTCTCCTCAGAGATGATAAAAGACTGGGAACGAGGCTATGACTGACCCAAGGCACCCAGGGTGGCGGCCACCCACAGAATGTCACCGAGCAGACTGGGAAGCAGAAGGGCTGTGGTGATTGCGTTGCCATAGCGATGCTGAAATGGATCCATCATCGTCACGAAGCACTTAGACCTCATTTGTTCAGCAAAGAACAAGCCTCCTGTTGGGACACAACATGAAGGTGATGGATTAGACCAGTGGTTCTCAACCTGTGGGCCCCACCTGATTTTTTTTTGTGGGGGAGGGGGGGGGGGGTCCACAGAAGACAGTGAAGTGACAATTTAATTGAAAAGAAAATAAAAAGCATCAAAAGTAACCAACAAACTATACTATATGAACTGGTCAAACATTGGCCAAATGGTCAAATAATATAAGTTTGAAAATAGCCGATTTTGAAAATAGCAGATTTACAAGCTGTGAGCTTGTAGAGCTGCTATTTTCACAATATTTATCTGTGGAACCGAGTCAAACTAAATTGAATGACTCAACTCCTACAATTTCAAGTGCTTGTCAGGATGGGGGGTCCCCCAGTTCCAATATGATTATTTTGGGGGTTCAAACTCTCACACAGGACAAAGTGGCTTTGAAGGTAATGAAAGTTTCTAGGACAGCAACCTCATACAAGATGGTCCATGGGGGTTGGGCAGACACTTCTCAAACAGTGGGCCCACGAGACATGTCCACATGTTTCTTGTGATTTTGTGACAACCATCACGTCATTATGGATTATTAATGTACTATATCAGTACATTGTACACACTCATATCCAAATACAGCAAATTGTATACCCTAAAAACAAAAAAAAACTACTTTGTACCCAATTCCCATTTTAACTAGTATATGGAATAGTCTAAGCCCATCCCTCAAAAAATGCAGTTCGCTGGCTCATTTAAAACAACCTTAAAGACTCACCTTTCTGGAGGCCAAAAGAGGACGTGATGCCATTTTGCCGCTCGACAGACGACACCCCCTCCTTTTTTTGTACATATGTTATTTTATTTTTTTGCATTTTTGTTTTGTTTGTACACATATTTTTTTCAGTATTTTTGTGATATTTGAACTGTTTGGTTGCTACTAGATATGTCTATGAATTGAATACCCAATGGAAACAAGTCCGCAAGGACTTTTTTGGATGGACCTTTTAGACAAAGTATTATAAATGTAATTGTGCTGTTTGCCCAATAACATATTCAATCAATCAATTAAATTCTCTACTGCCAGAGTAATAGTGTGATCCCCAGTGTCACCCCAGTGCCAGCTTTAAACAATCATGGAATATTAACCATGATCGCTGTCCTCACGGCGATCACCTCGTTATACGCACGGGGGTCGCGGGTGTCTCGAAAAAAAAAAGTTATCCGCTCACGGTAATCTGTTGCTTAGCTGTGGCCAGTTGAATGTGCCTTGTTTTTGCCGTAAAGCAAGAGGAACGGAGATATAGCCATTTTCCAACAGGAAATAAACAGAACGTTTTTTTTTTTTTTAATTACGTCAATTCCGGGTCTGTCGTCATCAGTGAAAGCATCATTTATGGTGTAGCGAACAGCGCCATCTGGTGGAAAACCACTGAAAACCCCAAACTTGTCAAACTCGTGTTTGGCATTGTTGACTAAGTGACGAGTTTACTCATCCTTGGCAGTCAAAGAGTGAAGTTGAGGGCGTGATAAACATGATGGTGGAGTGTGATTTGAGTTTTTTCTAAAACTAGAGTCTCGGGGGGCTACGCCCCCCCGACCCCAGCCGCGCACGGGGCCCAGCGTGGGCGCGTGTATATTGGGGTACCCAAATCGTGGGATTAAAATGTGCAAAAGTAAAAGAAAAATTAAAAAAAAATTGAAGAAATTCTATTTCTTATGTTGCTGGGGGTCCGTGGACCCCCTGCTGGTCCACGGACCCCCTGTGGAGTGTTGGGAGGCGCGGGGACCCCCGTGGAAGATGACGGACCCCTTCGGTGTTTTTTTTTTTTTCATGAAGGTGGTTGCTTGTTTCTGGCGCTTGTTTTTAGAAAACCTGGCATGCCAACCTGGCATCTAAATGGCGGCGGCGTGTTGTTTTGCCTCGGTGGTGCGCACGGTAAACGGTACGAAGCTGTTTCCCCTTCCGTTTTGTCCGAAATGTGGTGAGTAGAATTAATTATGTTGCGACGTGGAAACTGTGTTGTGAGCAATGAGAGGTGCCCTACGCCACCCGTAAATTCTCCGCGTCCGCCGTGGCTACTGTGTTGGCGAAAAAATGAACACATATATTTTGAACGTGATTTCCAAGTCTGTTACATCACAGGCTTGAATCTCAGCTCTTCCCGGACAACAATGGATTACTGTTGAAAATTGAGAGAATATACATGCTGCTTTTTACCGATGAGGAAGGTCATCACACATGAAGGGGGCCCTAGGGCCCAGATGATGCCACGAGAGGGAGTGTAGACAGCCTCAGCAGTACCCATGATGGAGGCTCCTCCAACCCAGGTGGCTGATGATGAAGACAAGGCATTTAACACAGTTACACATACACATGAACACACACACACTTAGATTGACACTTGCACACAACAAAAATGTTTGCTGTCAGGAACAAACCTTGTACTCTATGTCCAAAACCGTTACTTTTCAATAAATGGAAAAAAAAAACTAACTTGTGTCTCCAATGTAGTATTGTAGTATTAAGAGCCACAAGCTCTTAATACTTTTCATTGGTTAAATATTTACTGCAGAAAGCCCACATGGAAGACTTAACCACTTTCAACCTGGAGTCCCTATTTTGGGCATGTCACTAGGCAAAATGTTTCATGCATTTTCAAAGTAGCAAATCTACAAGCTCACAACGCATTGCATCTTTTCAGTACTTTTGTACAACGCTGTCGTAAGACAATGTGCAACAGGGAATACATTTTATTTTAATAAAAAAATGAAATGGATATACAAGAGCCCTCATTTATCAATGGAACGTAGAAACCAGCTTAAATTCGAGCCCAGGAATGAGTTTACGCTCAAATCCATGTGGGATTTATCAAGCAATCCTACCGTACATTTGGTCTGAGCTCTGATAAATCTGAAAACGGTACAATCTTTGTCAAGTAGGCTAGCTGCCTACATGAATGACACCAATCCCATCGTCATGAATGCAATACGTTTGTATATTAATTTAACCCATTACCGACGTGCGCGTTTCAATTACACTAAAATAAAGCAATCATGTATTCCTTGTGAGTCACAGGCTGCCGTTAAACCACATTAATGAGAGATAGACCGGCAAGGCAGTCATAATCTGAACGTTTGTGGAGTGATTAATGTGTGAATGCATAAACATTAATGGATGAAGGCTGGTGTGTAGGGCTGCGCTTGAATCTGTCGGGAGCTCACATTGGCTACAAGTGGCGGGCCTTCAGATCAGGAACCAGGCCGCACTTTAACCAATCAAATGTAGTGGGTGGGATTTACATCTGTGCGCTCACTTCCCACTGGAAACAAACCGAAACTCATTTAACAGTAGCGTCCTCGAAGCCGACAAAACCACAGAAAGTTAGTAACATTTTAACTTGCTCTTTCGTCATAGAAACAAGTGTGCTTATAACCAAAATGATCCATGTTCTGTGGGAGAAATGGTGTTAGTGTTCCGTGGAGAAATATTGTTAGTGGGAATAAAACATAGGCGCACCACCGGAAGTGGAGGGTTGAGGGCAGACCAAAACCCCGGTTTCCAGTGGGCATAGTTCTACTTAATCACTCCTCCCAGAGTCAAATCAAAGGTAAAAAAAACAGCAGGTGGCGCTGTTTTTACTTTTTTTTACCATGGGTTCCCAGATTGGTGCTGGGATGGTAATATCTCCGATCTCCCGTGGCCCAAATAAATCCACAGCCTGAAGATCACCTGCGCTGGGCACAGGTTTGGAGCTTCAGGTTTTAATCCTTAACCCAAGTTACACACAACTCCAGAGGACTTTGCTTATACGTTTTAAAATATTTACAGCTGCGCCTTTCCCGACTCCCGAAAATGCTCTCGCATAAGCGCACGTATAGCCTAGGACTGAGCCAATCTCAGGCTCGTATAGCCTAGGACTGAGCCAATCTTATCTGAATGACTGTTAAAGCACATGTTTAAATGGGTGAATGATTAAACAACTAACTTATAACATTGCAAATAGACTATGTTAGATTGTTTCCATATCGCTTGATTTTAACACCCGTTTTTTGGTCTACACCAATTTGATAAATGGGGCCAAGGTTTCTGCTCTCGTATTATTGCTCTACCTAAAGCTGACAATGGGAATCCAGAAAATTGTTTCACAAACTGACAAAGTCTGGTGGCGAGCAATGACTTACTGAATACATAGACCCAGCTGTACTGATGTAAAGATGACGCCACCAGTCTTCGTGAAACCATTTTCTTGGAAGGCTTTATCAATGCATGTTTTTCAGATAATTACTTTTCTTCAGATGTTTTGGGGCTTATAGATCTGCTGTTTTTGAAACATTAGGAAATCTTGAACAATTGTGAAAAATTATTGTGCACAAATTGTATTTTCTCACCTGTCATTGTGAAGATGCCAATATAAATGTTGATGTTGCGTCCTCCTATCAGGGTGACTTCACTTTTAGATCCCACACATTTCTTCTCCTCCCTCACGGATTTCCTAGAAGCCCAGATCCCCATCGCCAGGATCAAGGCATAGAAGACCAACACTGCTACCAACCCAGCTATGTTTAGAGCCATTGTGAAACTGTAACAAACAAATGCAAGCAGACAGGATGTGTAACAGTTAACATATTGAAATGTTCTTGAGCAATATATTGAATACCTAACTGCTCTTGGGCTGCCCCTGCCATCGGGTGAGTCTAATGATAAAATGTATTATTTATCACGGAAATTTCATAATTAATGCTGACAAATGCATTCAATTCCATGCCTATTCACTGTTTCAACTGCACTGAATCAAAAGTAAATAACCGTTATTTTGATATACATTCTCATATCAGTTACACCCCCTTTTTGTGCTCAGCATGGGTACAACTTTTTTTTTAAATTCCTTACATACTGTAAGTTCCAGTACAGTATCATAATCTGAGTCATAGCCTACAGTAGCTGTTGTTTTGCTATTATTGTGGTTAGAATGAGTGCAGAACAAAAGTGCATTGTCTTGCCTCTATATGCACACATACATTATATATGAACTGGGGACCCCCCACCCTGACAAGCACTTGGAATTGTAGGAGTTGAGGCATTGCATTTAGTTTGACTTATTTAGTTTGACTGGTGATAAACCAGAGGCATTATGTGCATACTGGCCCCTGATTGGTCCCTCACAACTTCGGAGGGAGAGAAATACAATTTCTATTGAGAGGGGCCGGACCTAACCTTTTTTTTTTTGCAATGGCAGATTCGTCTGGAACCAGGCACTCCTCATGCATTGAAGGAAGCATGAGCTCAGTTTGGGGCTCTCCCCAGGCCGGCCCAAGGATTCTGGTGGCCCTAAGCAAGATGTTTTTTCGTGGCCCCCGCAAACACCTCCATTATAAAATAATTATGTCATGAGGTAACTTTGTTTTATTGAATATTAAAATAATAAGGCTAGTTTTTGGATAGGAGATATATGACATAATTGCAATAGAAAGAAAAAACAACATTTTTTTAAATTATTTTTTTAGATGTGCCCACATTAACCACTTCAACCCTACTGTATAGTGTATACATTTCGGCCATTTGAAATTACCCGTCAATGCTCTTGATGCGACGCATTGTGAGCTTGTAGATCTGCTATTTTTTTTTAAATACATTTGCATTACTGGCTATAGATCACTCACCCATCGTTGTGTCCTAAAGTCAACCTACAATCCCCGACACCTTCATCTCTAAATCAATCATTCGTAGCTCCCCACCTTGGTTCACACATCACTATTAAGTCATGTTACAGCCTATGGGACACTACTTACTTGCCGAGAAACCGAGAACCCGCAGTGGATTTGAGAAAAGGGCTGATATATGTGTTTTTAATAATCATTTGTCTAGTGTCATGTCTGGCCAGACTCATGTGAAGTTCATATAAAATGTCAGGCATTCTCAGATTACTTCTCTCTATGCGAGGTCACTGGCTGCTCTATCCTGTCTGACTCTCCCTACAGGAGAAATGTAATGTCTCATTCTGCCTGCTGTGTTGATACCAGTCGGCACGGAGTATGCAATAATATTGTTAGTTAGAAGGAATTGTTTTAAGAACTCTCAGCACTGCCACTGGGTCAAAGCCAGGGCCAAAGTGTTTTCAAAGTTTTACTGTATATTAGTCTGTTATATTTATTTAATTTAACGGGAGCTTCTCCCCTCAGCAGCCCAGCTACCCTCTAATCCAGTGGTTCTCAACCTTATCGGGACACAACCCCCCAAAATAATCATATATGAACTGGGGACCCCCCACCCTGACAAGCATTGGAATTGTAGGAGTTGAGGCATTGCATTTAGTTTGATTCCGTTCCCACAGATACATATTGTGAAAATATCAGATCTACTGTACAAGGTCACAACGCCTCGCAACACAAGTCGTTGTGAGCTTGTAGATCGGCTATTTTCACAATTTTTGCCTCTTATGTTATTTGACAATTTGGCCAATGTTTGAGCACTTTTTAAAGTATAGTTTGTTGATTACTTTTGATGCAGTAATGGTCTTTTTTCATTTGATAAATTATATTAAAAAAAGGTATTAAAAAGGTCTTAATGGTTTTTAAATTGTCACTTTACTGTCATCTGTCCCGACCCACAGGTTGAGAACCACTGCTGTACTCTACCCCCTCCTTCTGTGTGTGTCCACAGAGAAAGCCTTTGAAGCTGAGCTTCAAAGGCTGGGAGCACGCCCTAAGGGTGCGCTCACACCGCACTTTTATTTTACCTCTGGGGCGGAATCTGCCAATGCTTTGTCAATGCAAATGCGTGGATTCACGCAAGAGCAGGTTTTTCCGCTTGTCGCACAGACCTTGCGTATATCCGCTCTACACGAAGAAGCATAAAACTGCTGGAGGCAGGAGCTGATTTTCCCCCTCTGTCCAATCAGGTGAGTCCAAGGCGGACCGTCCCAAGACTCAGGAAGCAACATGGTGCTCTCAGTGGACCAACTGGTTGTAGCTGTTGCATCTCACCCAGTACTTTATGATTTGACCATGAAAGAGTTCCATATGACTGACATTAAAGAACTGGCCTGGTTACAAGCAAAAAACTGTGGCCGCGCACAACCTGCGTTTAACAGCGGCCAGCCAACTTTTGGTGAGATTGCGCCCTAACAGAGTATTTCAGTATTGATACTTTTACTTATGTAAAACATTTGAGGACGTTTTCCACCACTGCTGTCCAGAACATATTTCCCACTAAGTAACTCAACAACCTCCATTGTCTCCATATAGTATACCAAGGGTTAATTAGTGTGGTTGCCCAACAGGGCAACCAGACTATAGTTAGCTTTCCATCTTTATTTATAGATAAACTTTTTTTCAAACCGCTATTTCTCCCACAGTTTTTATCCCCCAATGTTGTGCCATATGTCAAAATGACCGTCTAAATCGGGAATCGTGCGCGTGTATAGGGCTAAGAGATTGGTTGAATAGTTTAATTGATATTAATTTATTAGTGCATTAAATTTCCCCATCCACTTTAATGGAAAAGTGAAAAAACTCAAATTCAAGTATTTTTTTCTCAGAAACCGTAAGAGCTAGAGTTATCAGATTTGGAGGGATAATTCATAATATTGTCCGAAATTATTGAAAAAATATCACACCATTCGGCCTCATGGTGGCGCTATAACAGCCCCCTTTACGTTTTGGCCTGTAACTCTTGAACCGTAGGTCCTAAAATCAAAATTTCTTTTCACCTGGATTCCTTGGGTCACTACGCATCTCCCCATATAGGCCACGCCCATTTGCGTCAGGATAGATTTTTTGATATTGATTTATTTCTGCATTAAATTTCCCCATCCACTTTAATGGGAATTGCAAAAACTCCCATTCAAGTATTTTTTTCTCGGAAACCGTAAGGGCTACAGTTACAAAACTTGGAGGGGAGGTTAATAGTTTTTTGCAAAATTATTAAGAAAATAATCACACCAGTCGGCCACATGGTGGCGCTATAACAGCCCCCTTTACCTTTTGGCCTATAACTCTTGAACCGTAGGTCGTAAAATCAAAATTTCTTTTTCCCTGGATTCCTTGGGTCACGACGCATCTTCCCATATAGGCCACGCCCATTTGCGTCAGGATACATTTTCCGCCATTTTGAATTTTCTTCAAAACACACTTTTTGCTCCTTTTCCTTCAATTTTTTTCCAAATCTCACACAAATCGGTACACGTGATCTATGGACCCATGCGATAAACCTATCCAAGCGGAATTTTGATAGTCCGTACCGTCCGTCCGTAAATGGCTTCCAAAGTTAGCGGGAGGGGCCCGTTTGACCAAAAATGGCATAAATCACGAACGAAACGTCCGGTCAATCCCAAATTTGAATCACATGTCGAGGGTGGTATACTAAACCAATCCCCAAAAGCATTTCCACTTTGATCCATAGGGGGCGCCACGAATGCTCAAAACGTAACCGTTTGATGCAAAAACCTTATTTTGGGGGGATCGATCCTCTCAAAATGAAACGCAGGCGATCTCAGGAGTGACGTGGTGATGTAATTGGCGCAGCCTCCGACGTTATTCCTCCCGCCGTATTCCTCGAGTCCCGGCGGCCGCGACCCGCGACCGGCGTCGGCGCAACCACACTCTGCAATTTCCCCGGAATTGCGACGCGTCTAGTTACCTGTTGGGTTTGTGGCTGCAGTCAGTCTGAAGAGGGTTGTAAGCTCAAGCTATGGTCCAGTATGCTGCAGGATGTTCCAGGATGGTCTAGGATGCTCCAGTATGCTCCACAATGCTCCAGTAGTTACAAGTGGAAGCTACTGTCTTTATACTGTAGCTCACTGGGCTGGACACATGTAGTAAATACAATATATCCTCAGTTGAGGTGGTGATTGCTTTTAAAAGGACAAAGGAGCCAGGTATCACTGATGCAGATATAACCTGTTTAACAGGTCAAAACTGGGGCGGTGAGGCGCTTTTACTTTACTGGAGTATTTCCAGTTTTCAGTACTTTTGCTTCTACTCCACTACATCTCAGAGGCAAATATTATACAATTATTTGTAAACTTTAGTTACTACTTACATTGTAGATTTTGATTTTGATTACAAAACATCCATTACCCACTTATACATTTCGGCGATTTGAAAATAGCTGATTGAAAACTTGAGAAATTATACATTTGAAAACTTGAGAAATGGGACATTCCACCACTGCATGAAACATTTGAATGATTAAAAACAACAGAAACACACACAAACTAGAAAAAGTGCTCCTCGGTGCACAGGTCTCCGACAGGTCAGGTAGGTTGTTGTGGGCCAGCAATGTTCGGAATTCGCCTATCAGGATGGAATAGGAAACATCGGACGGAACCATCTTGATCACTTGACTACAGAGATAATATGTACCGATTTGCATGATGTTTGGACAAAATGTGTTGGAGTAATATAAAAAAGAAAAGTGTTGCAAAAATCTGCCTCCTGGTGGCGCTATAATAGGGCAATGTTAAAAGGGTGGCATTTGTTCCTCAACGAAGTGCTAATGTGTGTGCAAAGTTTCACCGCAATCGGACGCTGGGTTCATGATTTGCGGCAATTTGTTCAAAACGGGCCACTCCTGCAAAGTTTAGATGTCAATCTTAGCCAATCAGGATGGAATATGAGAAATCAAAGAGATCCGTCTTGATCACATGACTATAGAGATCATGTGTACCGATTTGCGTGAAATTTGGATAAAATCTGAAGGCTTAATATAAACAAATGTATTTTACTTTAGGCCTCCTGGTGGCACTTTAAAAGGCAAATGTGAAAAATGCAGGGCAAAGGTTTTTCACTCTAGAGAGTGTGCAAACAAAGTTTTACACAAATCGGTGCAGTTATTGGTAAAAACACGAATCGACCTGTTATAGCGCCACCATGAGGCAGATTTGAAACGTTTTAAGTGGCATTTCTACCTCGGCCTAATGGGAATGTGCGTGTGAAATTTCACGGAAATTGAAAGTTGCGTTCATGATTTGAGGCATTTTGTTCAAAACCGGACAGATCCGGGTTGATCACATGACTATAGAGAAACTGTATACCGATTTGTATGACGTTTGGATACAACGTGTAGGAGTAATATAAAAAATGGGTTTTGCACAAATCGGCCTCCTGGTGGCGCTATAACAGGCCCATGTGAAAAATGGAGGGACGGACGGACGGACGGACGGACAGGGGGTAAAACATACTCTCTCGCCATGCCTTCGGCCTGGCGGAGACAACAAATCTAAGACATTCCACAAGTGGTTCTTAGAAATGTCCATAGAGGCTGCAGCTCTCAAGACCTATAGAAGCGCATTCCATACCTTTTAGTTTTTTTTACCTTTTTTCATGCCGCAGGGGAACATCAGTTTTCAGCCTCACCCAGCTGAGTGCTGCAGTCCATGTTGGGCCTCGTTGTGCGCTGCAAATAACTCAACCTGTATTCTTAGAAGGATGCATTCCAGATAATTTAAGTGCTGCATTCATCCCTAGGTACAGTATGTGCAGAAACCGGTTTATTAGTTTTACGGTACAGCAAAGTAGAACATGACGCAAACATGCGTACACAATGCACATGCAACAGCCACGTGCCATGTGAATGGCAACGACGTGCAGTACAGCACGTTAAGTTACATTTCTTTATTAAGACTTTCAGAGGTCTTTTATCTCTCCATGCCAGTAGATAAAATAACACCTTTCTGGGGCACCATGTAAAATCAAACACACACACACACGCACGCACGCACGCACGCACGCAGGCAGGCAGGCAGGCAGGCAGGCAGGCAGGCAGGCACACACACACACACACACACACACACACACACACACACACACACACACACACACAGTCTAGTGACAGAGTTAAGCACACTAAGTTCGGCATTCAAAGATGTTCCTTGGAAAGTAGACGCGCAATCAAACACAACACTCAACTTTTTCTTCTGTGGGTGGTACACACCATGATGCGGTGTGTACCACACCCTCCCATCAGAACGACCCAGACCCTCAGTTGGCACCTACTCAGCATAACCACTCACTCATAAAGTTGGTGTAGTCTGCATGAAAAAAACACTTGTTGAATCTCCTTTTTAGAGCCAGGGCACGCTGTTCAGCAACCTTCCTGTTGTTCGGTATTCTAAAATCACCTTGTCTCAAAGGCAGGCCAATGTTGCAATGACCATCAACCAACTGTACTGTTGACAGACTCCATGAAGTTGAGGTCTTCCCTACACAATCCAAGCTGTTCATCCTGAACACATTCAGGGAAGTCTGCCTTTGTCTGCTGCTCCCACAGCTGAAATCTGATTGACGGTGACATCATGACTCATGCAAGCGGTGTCGGTAATGCAGTCACCTCTGAGAGAACCATTCACGGTCCAACCCAACATGGTTCTAATCGCATAAGGACCGCCCTTCCACACTTCTGACCACTTCCCTAGGCTCTAAAGCCTTGGGAACATTGGTTCCAATAAGAAGATCCACCCCTGAGTCGATCGCCGTTATTCAAGGTGTTCAAGGTGCGACCAATTCCGCAGATCTTCCTGCCTAGGGATGTTGTCTTGGTGGACAGGCATACATTTATGAGTGAACATTGCAGGCAGCTCGCAGAAACAATCTGTGTCCAGCCCAGCTACCTCCAAATATATCACAATGTGACTGCCCACCACCTTCTCCTGACCCATTGTTCTTAGGAGAATGTCAGACCGTCTTCTTGAGAGGTTCAGCCGGTTCATGAGCCCTTCTGTGCAGAATGAAGCCGAGCTCCCAGGATCAAGAAAAGCATAGGTGACCACTGTTGTATGACCTTTCTTGGACTTGGACTTTCACCAGCCCCAGTAAGACCACTGGACTGCGCCGAGATCAAAGCACTTTTATCTCTTGTACCCGTTTGTCCATTGGCTGGTGGGATGTTTCATACTGCACACAAGGCGTTTGCGGCAGTCTTTGCTTTTGTGCCAATGCACATGCAGCCAAAACACACCCCTTTCTCTTTCAAGAAGGACATCTTATCACTGTGTGTCTTCCTTTCCAATATGAAGTGCATGTCCAAGGTATGCCCAGCTCCACAAAGCAAGCAAACTCCAATAGGTGAGCTCTTTTCCCTCTTCCATCCAGTGTTATTGTTCCTATCTATGGTAGCGACAGTGGTCACAAAGCTACTTCCCATGGGTTTAGAAAAAGACTGAGGTTTAGCAAGCCTCACTTCCTGCCTCGATACTTCAGGGGGAGAATCTCCAAACAGTGGGTTGCTTGCAATTTTCTTTTTGCTTGCCAAAGTGATCTTGCAGTAAGGATTTGGCCTTGGCATAGCCACTTGCAGCAGGAATATGCTGACAGCTTCGAACCATATCTCTGGGCTGCCCTTTAGTATATATCTAAAGGTGTAGGTTGGTATGAATGCAACTGCGACTGAGGACGTGCTTGAGGGTTATGTGTTCCACTTTGTCACACCCTAACTGTCTCAGCCCTTGGCTGCGGCTGGTCTAATCCAACTTGTGACTGCAGCCCCACATAATTCACCTTAGGCCGAGCATCCAATAAGTGAGGACGTGGCTTCTTAGGCCGAGCATCCAGCAAATGTGAACGTGACTGCTGTTCACTAGAAGCATATTGAGATGGCTGACCTACTGGCTGCCTCACTGACAAAGGCACACATGTCTCAGTATCAGCATCCAACATATGAATAGTTTATTTTTCTCAAAGTAGGAATTATGTACCACTGGCTGCAGCACCAGACACTGGAGAGGTACGTGCTAGAAACCTTCAAGACATTTATTTTAGCTGCTGATGCCACTATCTCCATCTCCAAATCCAACTGCTCTCTCTTCTTTTTGACCTACGCCTCTTGCTCTTCCAAAGCATGTATCTCCTTGAGCAGCTTCCGACGAGCAAGGAGTGCTTCTGGCAGTGGAGCTACACTGGAGGCAGTGGAGCTACACTTGCTCCCTGCAGAGCTCATTTTCTTTGATGCTTCAACTGCAACATTAGAAATACTGTCGTCTGGGTTACCATCTGCAACAGATGTTCCCACCTCATCCTCAGGATGTTCTGAAACACAACTGCATTAGGTGTTTCAACATGAGGTGGTTGTGGCTGAGGTGAAGCAGAAGTAACATCTTCATGTAACTGAACTGTACTTTGAATTTGGCCATTTATGTCTGAAAGCCATTTATTTGTATTTTCAATTAATTCAACTTTACGTTTGTGTATGTTTGAAAACCAAATATTTTGCCTTTCTTGTTCGTCTGGAGGAAGCAATGGAATGACTGAGCCATGAAACTTATTTGCTTCATCGTACAGTGCAGATGCATTGTGAAGATGAGATTGAACGGTTCGAGAATTGTCAGAACTTTGCATAAGCTTGTTAATGTTACTTTTACAACTTCTTAAATTGTGTTAACCTAAGCTTTTCGTTCCTTTTGAAGATGTTCCATTTTATTTACTAATGCTTTAGCAGTGAACTTTGATTGTCTTTTCTGATCATTTATACTGACCTTAGAATGGGGCCTTGATGAATTTGAATCCATTTAGCATTAAATGAATGATCAAAAAACAATACCAAACCCATTCACATCTAAATCATAAATCATCATAGCCCTAGTAGTAGCAGCCTATGTGTGTAAAATGTAAATGTAAGATGTGAAGAATAATGAAATTCACAGTGTCAATCAATTGACAGGACACTTATGTAAATAGCCTAACCCTATATTGTTCCCCAAACTGCCTGTGTGTGTATGACGGCCCATTAAAAGGACTCACGTCCAAACAAAAGCTCAAGTTTAAAATGTTTTATTTCAGTGTCACCAAACAAATACAATACAAGTTTCCAATAAATATATGCAATAAATATGTGCAAAGAAATAATTTAAACAGTGAGCAAAATTCGAAATGAGGTCAACAAAATATACCTCTCCCAGCTCACCGTACCCCCACGGTCAAACCAGCCTTAAGGTGAGCAGGTGAGGACAATTACTTGTAGCCGCTGGAGGCCACCCACAGAGACACTCCCACCATCAAGGTGCCAATGCGGTGCCAACATCTATCAGACCTATCAATACGCCCATCACCCAATGCAGTGCGCAAATACAAATAGCCCATTTGGCTCCTTGAGTAACTATGTATTACTAAAACGTGAACGTAATTAGTTATATTACTAGTTACTGGAAAAAGGTATTTTTTTTCAATAAGTTACTTTAGTTACTTTCCAACACTGTTATTTTTTCTGTACTGAATGTATGCTCCCTTTATATGATAAAACTGTGTAATGATTTTACACCCAAAAGATAATTCTAGGTCAAGTTAACCTTTTCATCAGAATCACCTTTTTTGTTTGGCACATGGCACATGGCACAGCGACAATCATTAAACGATTAATCCAGGATTGTTGATTTTATATATACACATGACTCAGGCTGATTACACATGAGATACAGCTGGTGAAGACATGAACATAGAACCATGAAAACTAGAACATGATTATAACAGAAATACAAGACCTACACAAGAGGGACAAAGTCTGTAACTGTGACACCTGGAGGATGAACCATTCTTATTTTGTTTACAGGAATCACAAGACTTTATTTAGCTTCTCCCTTTCCATCTCTCGCATCCATCTCTGCTTCTGAGGTCATGTGTTGCAGCGGAGCATTTGTGTTCTGGGTCAGCAGGTCGGCTGGCAGGTCGGCTGGCTCACATAACAAATGGAGGCGCTAATGAGTAGAGAAAAATAATTGCATTACCCATTATTCCATGGAATTTCACATTTGGGGAATTTACATTAATTCAGAAGTCATTAAAACATGAACAAACATACCTGAATGATTAATAATGGCGAAACATTATGTGGCCAACAAGGCATGGACTTTCCCACTTTCCAATCATTTTCGACTTTTCTGTGCTTCAGTTCTAAGTCTGCAAGTATATTTTCATACTGCAGGCTTACTGAAACCAATCCAATCCAGTGGCTTCCACACAAATCAACCAAGTCACAATAGGCTTTGGTCACTGGTCAATTATACTGTGAGATATAGTCATTGGATTAAACATGCCAGATTATAAGTATGGTCCTTTAAATTTCCAGTGTAAACTAAAGGGAAAATCCACTCTATGATATCTACAAACAGACTGCAAATCAGTCTGGCTAATGCAATTCTGGACTGCATCCAAAGTCTGGGAAGATTCTTTTGATACTGTCTGCATATGCCGAAGGCAAGGAGCTGTTTGGTTAGTGGTGTGTAGGCTACTACGTTGGTTAAGTCCCCATCTTGAATCGATCAAATCACAATCTATAGCCTCATGAAACAATAGTTTCACATGTCCTTCATCTATTAACTAGGTAGCATTGAGGGTATTTATGCTTGTCAGGTAGCATTGTCCTCCCACAAAAGTGATGTGGCCATATCTGCCATCGTCTTTGAGATGCAAACAACACAGGTTTCAGCATTGCAGACGGACCGTATACAGTGATATCTTTTTCTGTTCTAGTGCAAAACTATGTATTGTATAGTGCAGGGACCTGCGACATCCACTATCTTCTGAAAAATGAGGAAGCACCTTTGTTTTATTCGTTTGCACCTCCAACACACGTCATAGATTAATTTCCCCTATATTCAAACATAGCCTAGGGCATGACATCACTGTAGCTAAAATAATACAACATTCAAATCATGCTTTGATTTCTGTCTTATAGGGAGACATGTTGTCTGTTTGTAAATATTAACTTAGCTGGCCAATATCATTAGAATAGCAGAATGCAGAATGTCCCTTTAAAGAGTATCAAAACTGAGAGTTGCTGATGTTTGTGAACAGTTTGTTTTCTATTAGTAGTAGTGATAGCGTTTACAAGGAAATTGCTGTTGAGATGAGATGAGAGATGTTGGTAGTTTGGCATACAATTATGGACTTAAGATGAGGCACCATTTTAGCAACAATACTTTAGGCCCTCATCACCATATCACATTCATTCTGAAGACTTTAGTTAGCAGTGTGGGCACAAATAAGATAAAATGGTAATGTTGCTGAGTTGAATCAGTGTGGGGACTGCATGGGTACAATGTTAATCATTCAATATATCCCAAACACCAAATTTACACCTACTGTACAGAACATAATCCCCTGTCACAGTATATCTCTCAAATGAATTATTCCAAAATGTTACTACGTACTCTCACCTGGTGGAGGGTTCCTGGCCCAGTGGTCAGTTTCATCAGTGCCCACCCTGGTACAAGTACAATGGAGGAGAGAGCCAACAGCCAGCCCATAACGTTGGCCCATTCTGGATAGATATACCAACGGTTGTAAGTTAGGGGCTGGTACTCCACTAAGGAACCTATGAAACAGAGCTGAGGGGAGAAAGGAAACAAAAAAGCTTTTGTGCCAATAAATGTTATGGATATTTATTACACGGCTTGGTTGAATGCTTGATTCTGATTGGTCTGTCATCGGTCAATATTTCTGGATAATGACCGATGAGCTCTATAACGGACCGCTGTCTAATCAGAGACTCAGAAAACCTGCTCATGTCAACCTGCGCTGTTTTATGCTTTATCCAACATGACAGCCATGTAATCAAACAAACAAACAAACAAACAATGTAATTTACAACTAAACTTTGCTCTCAAGAATGTTTTTGAAAAAATTTGAAGTGAGAAATAACCGAAAAGTGATTCTATTTGATCCACGGGGGAGTACCAAAACGCTCGCCCCGGGGTAAATCTGGCGGTATTACAGGCAAATCGGCGGTAGGCTATATAGAATGGGGGCGAGTGTGTTTTGGGGCGAGTCTTCCCGTTACCTTATGGAATGCTGTCATTTATTTTCCGAGGCGAACTTGTCCGCCCAGCCCAGTACTTAGGGACTGGTCGTTATTTACAGGAGCTTGGTATGGCCCAGAAGAGGGGGGGTCATCAAACTGTTTTTTTGAGCCATGGGGGGGGGGGGGGGGGGGGGGCATGTTTTTTTATTTTGGCTTTAGGGGGGGTCATACAACTTTAATTTATTGAATTATGTATGCTAAAAATGTTTAGTTTTTCATACGTATTATACCGCTATTTATATTGCGTTTAATAATCCTGTATGGTGAATTGACATGGCATCTCCCACAGTGGGAGTCTCACTTCTGTTTAGTTGCGCAGTGAACAATGTTGCCAGACTGGCCAATTTTAAGTAATTGGGCTGGAAAAAATAGCATTGGGGCCCCATGCTATTGGGCGGGCACATTCGCTTTCTTTTTAACATATCTGGCATCCGTTTAATGTTGACATTGGAAAACGGATGAGTTGTCTGAGATGCTCTCAGAATGTATCTCTTCCCTGTATCAGTGGGGAAAGATCATTTTGCAAACTGGAAATTATCATAAATAGACTGGGGACTGCATCGATTCATGACAACAGACTGAACCATTTAACTTATCCATTGAATCACACGTTGCATGAATTGGATGTTTCCGACCTTAAAAGGACTTCGCCTTAAAATAAAGCACTATTATATCATATTGGTAAGTCAAACGTGCAGCGCTTTAATAGTGTTAATTTATATTTATTTATGTACAGTATGGTTGGACATAAGGCAGCGCCGACTGCAGTCAGTGCTTTCTGAGAGAATGTGACAGCTGATTTTGTGTGTGTGTGTGTGTGTGTGTGTGTGTGTGTGTGTGTGTGTGTGTGTGTGTGTGTGTGTGTGTGTGTGTGTGTTTGGGGTGCAGAGGGCTTATAATGATGATAGCACTTGATTGCAAAGCACTATTATATTAATTTTGATAATGTCTAATAAACAATGTTGTCTATCAATGCATGCGCTTCATTACGCACATAACGCATGCGTCTGCTGACTGCTGGTGTATGAGAGACGCACGTCGCACGCACACTAACTTTCCTAGGCAAGTGGAGTAAAGTTTGCGGGGTGGCTCGGTGTGTGCGCGCGCGTGTGCGTGCGTTATTGTGTTTGCCAGATGTGTCACCTGATTCGGATGCTATCAATGCATAGAATGGGAGATTATCACGTTCTATCAGACCATTGAATGGGCGAAGTAGGCGACCTACCGTCTACCCCGCGATTTATCAGACCATTCAGTGGGCGTAATCAGGAGCTACTGACCTACCGACGGAGATGACTTAAATACTTTAGTTTCGGTTTTGGTTTTGGTTGTTTCGGTTTCGGACCATGACGGAGGCGCGCAGTCTCAGGCGAGGTGGAGCCCCGCGACGGGCCACCGAAGGAGCTAAGGCGACTGAGTTGCTGTCCGGAGCGGTGCGACCCTCGCCTGTGCCTACTCAGCGCCGTTCGAGTTATGTACCGATATGGACAGAATCGTAAATATTGTTGTGGGGACTGCTCCGCCTCCGTCGGTAGGTCAGTAGCTCCTGATTACGCCCAATGAATGGTCTGACAAATCGCGGGGTAGACGGTAGCTCGCCTACTTCGCCCATTCAATGGTCTGATTGTTAAAGTAGGTTTTCTCCTTATCACCCATATGTATAGATACCAATGCAGGGCGAAACATCACATCAGTATGTATACAAAGTACCAGTAACTTTCAACAAAGGCGACAAGAAAAAACCAGACTCAGGACACAGGCAGCCATTGGGTGCAATAAAATATCTTGTATTCAGACAGAGAGAGAATGGAAGGTTACAGTATCACAGGGTAGGCATCATCGGTCGTCGTCTCTCTGTGCCATTAAACAGAGAAAGCACTGGTCTTTAACAGCGTCCAGTAACATAAACATATGACATCATTGAAGATACATCAAGCGTCCAGCCCTCGGAGGTGTTGTCCTGCCATTGGTGGATAGGATGAGTACGTCATCGTCAGATGAGGATGATGATGGTAGATGATGATGATGATGATGATGTGACAGTTTATCTTTGAACAAACAGCGTCGACATGTCTCGAACAACACGTTAGCCTCGGCTCTGACCTGTCTGGTCAGAGGTAACTTCGTGACACTGCGAGAAGGGTTATGCATTTGGAGGAGAACACCCGAGATATGGTGTTCTTAAAACAATAGATAACCACAGAAAGGCCTGTAACTAATTTGACCTTGCATAGACAGAGACAGGAGAAATAGGGAGAATAGAGTACATGACAGAATTTAGGCCAAAATGACAGCATTATATTAATTTGACATTTAAAGCAGGTTTAAGACATTAGACAAATTATGATTAATCAAAATATTTCTATCAAGCCTACCTTTTCATCATGATTTGGATAGGGTCAAAGGGCAAGCTGATTGTACCTTGTGACATTATTCAAACCAAACCAGACACAGACAGGCTTACAGTGACTAAGTAAGGACACAGAGATTTCAAATGACTTAAAGGGCAAATGGATTGGAAGTACAAATATATTTTAAGGACTGTATAATTTAAATCGAATTGTAGATTAATAAACCTTACATTGTGACAGAGATTTCAATGACTTAAAAAATAAATGGTTAGTTATTCGGATAACATACACATTTGTTTTTCTTCAAAAGGACTGTATAATGGTTATTCATTCAATCAGGAAGTAAAACAGGGTTATATTTCATGAGATTTCGAGACACATACGACAAAGTTTTTCCCGGGTATTACCTTTTGTTTAGTGGAGTCGCGTCTAGTTCTCCACCTGTAGCGTTCAGCAACAGCTGATTAACAATTCACATCTCCACTAACAAATAATTTTATTATAATTCAAAAATCTCAGCTAATGTACCGTTCCAAACAAACCTTTTCAAAATATGTTTAGATTTGATCAATTTTTTAGCACCTGTTATTGACCCATAGCCCGTTTTGGTTGATAGAGTGAGGGGAAATTGACCAGGCTGACAAGTTTTTGAAATTGGACTTTGACAAGACACCTACGTAACTGATCAAAGACGATTCTGGACAATTCAGATAAGAGAATTACCCCTCCTCGTGTTGAGCTGGTCCAGATACTTTAACAAGTTTTTAAGTATTTAAAATGAAACGGTACACTTCTGACCTGTATTTTTACTTTTTGGTAGTAGGGCTGTGTCTAGCCTTCCACCTGCGGCCTTTAGCAACAGTTGATTAACCATTCACATCCCCACTAACAAATAACTTTACTTTATTTATGGAAAAACTCAGTGGAATGGCCCCAAAAACCCAGGAAATACCTCCCGAATGTAATACCTCCTGATTGCATGTATATGGGGTTTATTTTGGTAGGAGGAATCATGTTAATGGATTAAGTAAGTACAACCTGAGTAAATACAAACTGTTTGTGTAATTTTCAAATGTTTTCAATCTAAGTATATTCAGCAAATCAAATCAATTATTCATCTACAAATCTCTCCCCTTGTCACATTCAATGGGGAATGGATGTGACATGGAAAAGAAACAAAATGGGCAATGGAGGTGACATGTAAAAGAAACAAATCAGATTTAAACACAATGGGAACATGAAAATGTAAAAGAAAATATGGAAATACTTATTTGAGGTTCTATTCTGAAGGGTACATTCATTTCCACCGAGCTTAGGACAACTGTGAAAATGAATGACTCTTCACTGATTTATTCTTTTATCCTTCATCTAAACTAAAAACAAACAAATGCATTCCAGGATTCGTATTAATATGTAAATCAGTTGTGGGGTTGTACCCCACTTACCTCCTAGGTCTATTTACAGCACAATACGAATTGGCCTGGAACGTGAGGCATACTGTGTTTTGTTCTGAAAATAGACAAACAAAAAAATGACAGTACAAAAGGAAAACAAATAAAGAAATACATATATTCATATATCTATATACATATATATAATAATTTTAAACCTTCCAATACCCTCAGATACCTATAACCATACATGGCGTTACATCGTATGGATACAGAATATATGAAAGAATTATGATTAAAATGTTTAAAATTAAAATATAACAATGACAAAATTAAAATAAACATATTTGTTGCGAAGAGTTAGAGTTAGATAAAGTACATCAAAATAAATTGAAAAGAAAACACAGACTTTGGAAAAAAATTAAATAGCAGATCTACAAGTTTAGTCAAAAATGATCTTTAAATAAAATAGCAGATCTACAAGTTTAGTTAAAAATGATCAAATATCTTTAAAACTTTAAAATAATTCTTCTTATTCATCATTAAAATGTTTCCAAAGAATAGTATAAAGAATATTATAATATTGTAATGTATTTAATCAATGGAATGTGTAGGAGTGACCCTGATAAGTATTGAATGTAATGGAATCTGTAGAAGTGACCCTGATAAAGTGACGTGACAGGGAAGCTGATACTTCCTGTTGAATGGGTAATTGAGTCAAATGGAGTGTAAGAGAGACCATTAAAGAAAATCCAAAAAATTAGAACTTATTATTTAAGGAATATGTCTATATAGACATATCCATACATGTGGCGAGGGATGGAACTAGAATGGTCAAAATATGGTTACAGAGGTCTGAGTTTAAGATATAAGTACAATGAAACCACAGAAAATAATCAGCATTCCTGGGTTGAGTTTATTAGTCGACTTAGTCTGTCTAGCAGACGAATGAGCTCTTGTGATTGCTTAAATCAACCATTTTTATCGATTAATGGTCTACCACACGTACAATAATTTATGAAAAACATATCCCCGAAAATCAATAATTTGTGAATGCAAGTCGACCAATATTCATAATCTACAGAGTAAAATAGATATATTAGTTCTCGTGACAAACATTAACCAAAATTAATTTACGCGAATGACGAGGGGTCGCACACTTATCTACACTTGATCCACCCTCCCCTGGCGTGAGACCAGCATAATGATTTATACATGTACCTAAAACGTTCTCGTCGAACACCCAAAGTTTGGATCGTGGGTTATTCTAGATGATATGATCAGAGGTACACCATAAATCCATATACATATATACATACTCATACAGGGCGGAACCTAGCACAAGTATCTATATATAAATAAAGAACTGGAAATATTCAGAAATGAGAATATCCAGCTGCTTAGTCAAACACCAGTGTAAAAAATATGGAGGATGTCCAGTACAGATCGCGTGCGGTTAATGTTAATATAACCTTCTTACGTCATTATCCTACACTTTTTCATAGCACAAGAGGGCTGCCCTCACAAAAAAAATTACCCTGAGCATGTCAGTCAACAACTTGTCAACACATTAACAGCACAAAAGCAACTACGAGCAGCCTAAATGTTTACCGCGGAGAGGAAGGAAGAGAAAAAGAGAGAGAGAGAGAGATGGAGAGATGGAGAGAGAGAGAGATAGATATATAGTGAAATATTGTATTTTTAAGAACGTTTAGTCTAGAATCCCTTTATGGCAGTGGATACGGGCGCTCTAACAGACTATAGTTAAAGTTTGACACGCTCAAAGCCCTGAAAAGATTCCCCGTTCAAAAAGTTTTGAAGAACGAAAATAAATGATGAGTTATATAAGTGACCGTCTAGACCATATTATACAAAATATATATATTCAAGAATGTTTTTCATGAATTTAAGGGGGTTATAAAACATTTTAGTTTAAATCAAAATTAACAAAATAAAATTAAATCAAAATTAAGGAGTAGTCTGTTCATAAAGTCTTGTTTGTGTAACATAAATGAAACAATATTACAATTAAAAGAAAAAGATTTAACTCTTGAAACGTAATGTCTAATGATTATCACAATCCCTCCTTTGACCCGACATAAAAGTCAGGAAAATGAGCGATTTGACCATAAATGGTATCTTGCAGTTATACCTATATATACACACATACATACATATGCCTGTCGATATACATATACCCACAGATACAAAGAACTACTGGTATTTATATCCATACGTACGCATCCTGCAGGCATCAAGGTAGACCCATGTATACTGTACGTATGTATATCCATACAAAAAATACAGATCAACGATCTAAAAAAAATTATCTGTATTTAGAAAAAGGTTCACCAAAAGATTCCTTGTAAGCATTAATCTGATATAAAGGTTAGCGTTGTATTTTTAGCATGAATTAGTTTCGAGGGAGCGAGTTCTACAAGCTACTGTATGCTAGATGCTAGATGACCCCGGAAGTATAAGCTACCGGGGTTTCCCATAAATCGCCCCGGAAGTATAAGCCCGCAATGATTTATGGGAAATGAAGTCATCTAAAAGCCACATAGAGAAGTCAGCGACAATTATTCTGAAGTTGAATAGTTGACAAGGAGGAAACTTATTATTTAAAACGTATTATTAAGGCCAAATATTTTTACTGGTTCAATTAATTAGAACAGAAGGTTCAAAGAAAGGAATATAAAATGTATTATTAAGGCACAATATTAAATGGATTTAATCTACAGTGGTCAAAATAAAACCGGTCAAAGGTAAAAAATCTATATACGCTCAGAAAGAGACAGATAAGATATAGTTAATCAATACGAAATCCACCGAAACAGAACGTAGTAACAACAAGCAGTAACCAGTATATAACAAAAGGACTGACTTGTGAATTATACATGTAGGTAAGAAATCGCTGAAAGGACCTTAATAAATGACCACTAGATAAGAGAATTTATGAGACATTAGGAATGTCTTCCCAGGAATATAGGTGATAAAACATTTTTACTTGACTGACTCCCTGGCGGAGCTGTGTTAAACAGTAATTTAAAAACAGGCTTATAATTTATGAGACAAATCGTTCGGTAAAGACAATAAAATAAAATAAAAAGGTATACTCATCAGATCAAGGTTTACATGGAGAAGTTACGTGGAGATCCCAATCACTGGACCATGGTAAAAATAAAATAAAAAGATATACTCATCAAATCGATGGTTCAGGGATCCTGACCCCGATGGCTGGACCATCTGGAATTTGAGACATGTCGAGAGTCAAGGGGCAAGTCCAAAGGTCCAGCGATCGCGTCCAGGTCCAAAACAAAATAAAATAAAATAAAAATGTGATACTGTTCAAAGACAACCTTCATCTGAATAGAAGTGATAAATCGTTACACCCAGGGCTGGTTCGTTTGATACGTATTAAAACATGGTCTGCCAGGGGAAGAGAGTCTGACCGTACAGTTCCGGTCAATAGCTCAGTTCCCCCCGTCCACCCTGTTTTAAACATATCCGGCTTCGATCGGACCAATTGTTAAAGTAGGTTTTTTCCCTATCAACCATGTATAAATATCGATGCAGGGCGAAACATCACATCGATATTCATATAAGTATTAGAACATTTTCATAAAAGGCGATAAAGAAAAACCAGACTCAGGACACAGGCAGCCATGGATGTAATGAAATATCTTGTATTCAGACAGAGAGAGTGGAAGGTTACAGTATCACAGAAATGGTAGGCATCATCGGTCGTCGTCTCTCTGTGCCATTAAACAGAGAAAGCACTGGTCTTTAACAGCGTCCAGTAACATAAACATATGACATCATTGAAGATACATCAAGCGTCCAGCCCTCGGAGGTGTTGTCCTGCCATTGGTGGATAGGATGAGTACGTCATCGTCAGATGAGGATGATGATGGTAGATGATGATGATGATGATGATGTGACAGTTTATCTTTGAACAAACAGCGTCGACATGTCTCGAACAACACGTTAGCCTCGGCTCTGACCTGTCTGGTCAGAGGTAACTTCGTGACACTGCGAGAAGGGTTATGCATTTGGAGGAGAACACCCGAGATATGGTGTTCTTAAAACAATAGATAACCACAGAAAGGCCTGTAACTAATTTGACCTTGCATAGACAGAGACAGGAGAAATAGGGAGAATAGAGTACATGACAGAATTTAGGCCAAAATGACAGCATTATATTAATTTGACATTTAAAGCAGGTTTAAGACATTAGACAAATTATGATTAATCAAAATATTTCTATCACTGATAAAACGTGATAATCTCCCATTCAATGCATTGATAGCATTCGAAGCCGGTGGATGTGTTGCATTTTGGTTTGTCTGACACGTTACTCTTTCTTTGCACTCTGTGGTTATTAGTCTCTATTTTGTCTACTTTGGTTATTTAATGCTTTCATGCTATGATATGAAGCTTTGGATGCACTGTTTTCTGTCGCATATGGAAACTGACTTTATGATCGGAGGAAGCAGAGAGAGAGAGAGAGAGAGAGAGAGAGAGAGAGAGAGAGAGAGAGAGAGAGAGAAAACAACTCACGCCCGACCCTGTGTTTTTGACAGCTTGATTGTAAACGAGTACTAGTAGTTAATATGAAAAATAGAACATAGTTGCTCAATCTTTCTTTCGTTTAGGGTGTTTTTGTAACCCCAAGAAGACACATATGGAACCAAATCAGGGCCGGCGCACCCATACAGGCGACCTAGGCGGCCACCTAGAGCGGCAGTTTGGAGAGGCGGCAAAAAAAGACGGGAAAAAATAATAATAATGATAATAAATCGGTAAAATCTGAATTAAATAACACAACCCTAACCTAACCCTAACCCTAAAACTGAAATAAAGTAACCAAAGACACAAAAAAAAGTATCATAATCCTCCCAGAACCGCGCAAAATTTCGCGCGCACACTTTGCGCGCGCAAGGGTCCCGCGCACGAATATAAAAAGTGCGAATATAAAAAAGATGGTTTATTGGGGGGGGGGGGGGGGTCCCTTATGGAATACTTTAATTGCTGTAAGCAAGGAAATACTTTGTTTTGTTGTTACTTTTGGGTCAATTTATTTATTTATTAAGTAGCTGTGCAATAAGCGCCTCGGTGCATAATCACCCTGTCAGGCTTTAAATTTCAATAATGAACACCTCCCCATGCATTATCCCTTGCTTATTTTGTTGTCTGACTTCACTTGGAATTTAAATTCCAATGCTGTGAATTGTTTTAGATTGCTCCATTTGGTGGCCTAAACTATGGATATGGGGCATTTCCAACATTGACATTATTCAAAAAAGAGCATGCTATTGGTTTTCATTCAAGCCATCTACTCAGGGACTATTTCTGTTTCTGAGACATGAGGTGAATACAATTATCTGAATGTGGATAAAGTCTTTGTCACCAGGACCACAGTTGTGAACCACTGCAACAGATAATGTTGCTTCAACTCACCAGTGAGACCAAGGGGGTGAGATAGAGCCAGCAGAGTTTGAACATGGGATTGGGGCGCACGCCTGTCATGTCATGTATGATGCCACACATACGATCTGCTCCTGATTCAGAATTTGGTACAGACAGAGGTTAGCTGTTGGCATGTTTGGACACTGCGATTGCTTGTGAATGACTTTTTATTATTTCTGAAAATACCCACCAAATACCCAGCCCAAAGCCAGGGACTCAAACACAGCAAGAAAGAGAAGGCAGGCTCCATTGCAGGCATAGTAGTCAAATAGCTGGAACACATACATCCCCCCCTGGTGGCAAGAGACATGAGGTGTGATTGCAATTTGCAACAAAGTTTATGTTCTGTTGTTTGGTTTTCAAACAATTGGTCACACCCATGGGGTCACACCTGAACCTAACCTAGATATTTTCCCAGGGTGCAATTGAGAATCTGACCTTAAGTTTTCTTTCTTTTGGTGTCAGCATTTCTGACCTTTTGGAAAACTACCCACGGTGCAAGCTTTTAATGTTGCTACTATTATGAACCTCTCCTTCCCACCTTTGAGCACATTTCATGTCTCACTATTCCCAACGTCATTTTAAAATGTATTTTAGATTTTTTTTGTGGTGGTCACTTTGCTACTATGATTTGGCAACAGGCAGGCATTGTTAGCTTGTTACCTGCCAAGCTATGCTGTTGTGTAGTATTAGATGCGGATTAGCCTTTATGCATAAGAAGAAGAAAAAATCACACCCTGTGTGAAGGAAGCGGTGCCTTTGATGAGCCCCGTATTGATGTTGTCATCAATATTTGTTTATGGGACAGACACACACCCGGACATACACACACCCGGACAGACACACGGACAAAGTCAGATATAGAGCGGTTGGCACCGCTAAAAATAAAATAAATACTGACCTCAGTGACCATGAGAAGCTGGGAGAAGAAGCAGATCATGCAGAATATGAGAAGGAATATCTCCCGTCGCCCTGTCCTACGCAGCACTATGGGAAACATATCTGCAATGGATGTCATCACCGCCTCCATTGCAACAAACTAGAAAAAAACACAATGAAAATGAGAGTGAATAACTTTTATGACTTATATGGGTATATTGTATACTTCAATGCCTGATTTATACTCGTTTGCACACCAGAAATAGCAGATAGCAGATACAAACTCGCAACACATTGCATCATCAGGCTTTAGATGGACTAACCCAAACACCCACATATTTGATATTAGGTTTGTCACACAGACACCAAATAGAGGTGAAAGTTATGAAGGTTCAAAGGGTGCTGGGTTGACATGGTCCTTCTATGCCATGATTTATAGACATTAATAGCCAAAACATTGTGGTCAGTTTGTCATGTTTTGCATTAGGCAAAGAATTGCAAGAAGCTCCTGTTTGGTCCAATTGCTAATCATATCATACATTTATCTGACAATTCAGACAAGGGGAGCAATTACTTCACAGGTCTAGTGGGACTTGTAGGCCTACAGTATGTTTTTATTTTGGGTAATATTTCATTAAGATTAATAAAAACAAGACTCAAAAAGGCTAAAGGCGCTATATGGCTATTTGATTGTTTTTAAAAGCAGTTTAAAAGTTATGAAATTGGCCAATAAGGTAGAGGGGTAGAACAAGTGCCAAAGCCACACTAGTAGAATCCACACATAGCAGGGCTTAGTGACAACAATGTGAGCCCAACATCACCCCTGGGAGCCCACAACTGACCAAATGACCAACAAAGTAAACAATCAATGTTTCTATTCCTAGAGCCTTGCAACTAAAAATGTAATGGTTGACCTGAGGGTAGCACTGGAGGAAAGGCTATGGGGTCAACACAATAAGAATGGTTAATCCTCCAGGTGTCACAGTTACAGACTTTTCTTCTCTTGTCTAAGTCGTATGTCTATGTTATATTCAAGTTGTCATGGTTCTATGTTCATGACTTCCCCAGCTGTATCTCATGTGTATGTCATAATGCATGTCTATGCTGTCCGGCAGGAACCAGCTAACTCCAAAATGTTAATTTTTCAGGAAATGAAAAAAAGTGGAGTTAGGAGGTTTTGTTCATCATTGATAAGAACAGCTGAATGGACCTCCAAGCTCACAATGAGGTTGGAGGTCAAAAGGGGGTGGAGCCTGGAGTCAGCAAAACCAGCTAACTCCGGTGGACTTCGCTGGTTTAGCAGAACATTTGAGGATCCAATGGAGTTAGCTGGTTTTGTCAGAAGTGCTTTTTAATCAACACACAGATGTAAAGGGTGTTCAATGGCCCTGATTTGTGGAAAAAAAATGCAAAAATTGTCAAAATGGAGTTAGCTGGTTTCTGCCGGACAGCAATGATTATAGTCTTGTTCCCCAGTCAGTCCTTAGGGGGTTATTGTTTGGTGTTGCATGATGTCAGTTTGTTTGTGTTGTTTGCTCTGTTCATCTGTATTCACCCAGTCATGGGTTTTGAACACCTGCCTGGCTGTCCTGCTTTTGGCTTCTCAACACTCCAGTATTTGAGTATGGGGTCAACAAAATCATTGGGGTTAATAGCTCAATGTAGCAGTAGTGGCTCAATGTACATGGGCTTATGGTGCATCTTCTTCTGATTACTGACATGCAACATGAAGGGGTATTTCACAACAACAACAACAACAACAACAACAACAACAACAACAACAACAACAACAACAACAACAACAACAACAACAACAACAACAAAAGTCACTGCACAACATTGAGCAGTTCTGATTTGATATAGTAAAAGTGATTTCATAACAACCACTATGACCAAAGTCTGAAACTTTGAAAACTTTGAAACCTAGTATATTTCAATATGAAATGTATTTGCATTTGTATATCACCTGTGAATCCAGACCCAAGAGCATGATCATGAAAAAGAAACAGACAGCCCATAGCTGAGGTAGGGGCATCATGGCTATTGCCTGAGGGTATGCAATGAAGGCCAGCCCTGGACCTGAAAACAGAAACATACTGTAACACTGTAGATCATTACCATTTGTCATTGTTATCCAACCATGAGCGGGTGTATGAGTCTGAGCCACAGCCAAAGCCTGATGCAACAGGGCTGCCAGTCTCTCCTAAGATGTGAAATCTACCAAATCATCGCTGGCAGTAACAATTTAGTGCACAGTGGCACTTGTACTGAGTGGTCAACTGGCATATGATATAACCCCTAACAATCTAACCAACTCACTGAGAATATACTCTTTCATGACCTTCTTCTGCTAGTTTACATGTTGGTTGCTGAGTCGTTGCTTGAATGATCCCACACACAATAGCCCTCATTTATCAACGTGGTGTACACCAAATAATGGCCGTATGGCGAGATCACAGCAGTTTTCGGCATTTATCAATCTATCGTGACTTTGACGTCAGCGTACGGCCCGCTCAGATCTCTCGTCAGGTCAGAGGCAGTGTAAACTTTGGCTACACCCGTTTGTTCCATTTTGGACATGCGGAGCAGCATTGTCTGACCATCTGACAGGCATCTGGACACATGTATCCACTCCAAAATGTATATGTACTGTAACACACTAATAAATAATCCCTCTGAAAATATAACATTTTATAAAATCATTTAAACACACTACTTTAACACTCATTCAGATAAGATTGCAGATCTGGCTGCATTGGCTATTTAGCTCCGACCAAATGTACGCTAGGATTGGCGTAAGGGAAAATATAAAGCAAAAAATAAGCCGTTTTTTTACACTCCATGGATACATGAGGGCCAATGTGTGTGGGATTATTCTTGTGTCTCGAACTCTGTATGACTTCAGAATGGATTATATATATAATTACATAATAATTATATCATTTACGTAGACATTGTGACTTGCAGTAGGCTACCTGACTCTGCCACTTCATCAATGGGAACACCCTGCTCGTGAGCCATGAATCCCAGCACTGAGAAGACGGCAAATCCAGCCACTGTGCTAGTGGCACTGTTCAGCAAACACAGATATAGGCAGTCTCTGCAAAACATGATAAAAATCAGTCTTTAGCTTCAGATTTGATCTCACAATAACTCAAAACAGCTGTATTCTGAATATCTTACATGTGTTCATTAGCACAGTAGGCCTAGTTGGACCAGTATAGATACAGATATCAGGTTATGTGTTCACAGCCACCCATTTTTATTAATGCTATGGATACCAAGTAACCAACGCAACTTCACACAATGCATTTTGAACAGACTTGCCTGTAGCAGTTGTTGTTGTATGTGTTGTAGCTCCCTAGAACAGTTAAGGAACCCAACCCTATGGCGTAAGAGAAGAATACCTGGCCAACTGCTTCCATCCACACCTGTTCTGACAAAAGTAGCAACGAGTGATGCATGCATAAAGCCATTCAGTTAACCTCTCATGGACTGAAATCAGCCTATAATGTTTTAATTGCAGATCATAATCTGCTACCTGTGGGTTGGTGAGATGTGAGGGATCAGGAAGGAGGTAGTACACAATGCCTTGTAAAGCCCCTGGTAGAGTGAGTCCACGGATCAGAAGAATCAATAACATTGCATAGGGGAAGGTAGCGGTGAAATATACCACCTGGAAATGATGGGTTGTTATTGCAGCTACAACATTTTTAATAGTGAATACTACAGTGGTAGAATGACTTCATCAGTATTGTATTTGTGCACAAATACCTTTCCAGTTGACCTGACTCCTTTCCAAATACAAAAGTAGCAGATTATCCACATAGCAATGAGGCATAACACAATCTCCCATCTGATGCTGCCCACCTCTTCAATACCGCCTGAGATAGCCAGCACTCGTCGCCTGGACAGAAAGACAGATTGTACAAAGAAGGGATGCATTTATTTTTATTGTCTGGCTGAAATGGATGATATATGAAAGCCTCGACTTATACCAATAGTTTCCTATTATATACTTCCATCAATGTCAGTTTTACATGTGTGATAACTGAATATTCAAAGCAAGGCAATTTCACCACTTTAATGTAATTTGTCACAGTCACAATTAAATGTATACTCTTTAACAATCCTCCACATGGAAGTGCATTTTGGATGTATTAGCATAGGCCTACAGTGTTTAATTTCTAATAGAGCACCGAAGTCTGACGTAATTTCCACCCCCGTTCTGAATTCCCATAGACGTCTTTAATATCGTGTCAAATAAGAACTTTGTTCAAAAAATAAACAAATGACCTCGGCGGTTTGACTCTTATGGATATGAAGTAGAGGTCTTCACGGGTCAAATATAAATACCCGAACCCAAATGGACCCGTGATTTTTTTACCCGGAACCGAATGGACCCGGCCTATGGTCCAATATGAAGGACCGATACCCGAGTGGACCCGCGAAAAAAATACCCGTAACCGAATGGACCCGGGTCATTGTTAGAAATTGAGATCCGGACCCGAACAGCACCGAGAGCTGTCGGGAACCGACCCGTATAGAATTGTGACATAAAAGAACCGAACCCGTACATAACCCGAGCCTCCGAAAAACCCGAACGCAAAATTGTTTGCCAACGTCATTAGTACAAGTTGTCCAGCGTTAAATAAGACTTGTTTCATACTTTCTTACCTATAAATGTATAGCCTCCATGATTATGATGTATAATCCCAGTCAATGCTCATTGGACAGCTATACAAAAATAAATCCACGTTCTAGATGTTTGTAATCCTTCTTCATTGCCAACTATAATCCACGTTAATTTCTAATGTTAAACCACATTTAATGTTGTTTAACATTATAATTGGCTTTGGAGTTTCCATCGTGCTTTGAGTAGGCTATACCGGTAAATACATGGTGATATTAACTTGATTATTTTACCATTTTTAACCATTAACCAAAGCGTTATGTTAATCGACAATATTTGATATAACTGGTGTATATAAATGAGTGGGTAAAATATGTCCAAGGATTCGTCGGTGACGTCATCGCCGACGAATCCTTGCTAAAGTTGCTATTTTTAAAACAACTTCGAACATGGCGTAGCGTCCGTCGCTACTTCCTTGTTGCATAGTGACATCACTGTCGAATCCTTGGTATCTTTGTCCTAGCTTTTCAACGTGTGTGTTGATCAGCGCCGTTAATATGCGCTGTAGTCTTTGCTTGTGGTAGTGAAACACTAAACAGGATTATTATCTCATGTCAACATTCAAGTACAACTATCAGAAGATGTAACTCAGGTAAAGTAATGCGCCACTAAAGTTATAAAGTTTTCCACCCCTGTCCAAATTGTTCCTAATACAGACAGAGCCTTCGGTCAAGAAAGACGATCATCAAGGCTAATACAGACATAAATATGTTTTAATCATCCTATCCTTGTTAATATATCGCCATTTAGGTCAATGATATAACATTATGTAGTGATATGATAATATAAATAGCAGCCAGTCATTGACTGCGTCACTGCCAGTCTGTCTTCTGAGCGACCGACCTCCCTCCCTCCACTCGGGTATTAATGGAACCGTGCATTTCACAGTCTGAGCCCCGACAAACCCGCTCGCCGGGTCCACTCGGGTATTAGTGGAACCGTCCATTTCACAGTCGGTGAACCGAGACCCGAGACGGACTGTACCGGCTCCGACCCGGACCCGGAGTCACATCTTGTGAATGGACCCGAGACGGGCTGTACCGGCTCCGACCCGGACCCGGAGTCACTTCTTGTGAATGGACCCGTGACCGAGCCGGGTACGGGTCGGAACGCGGGTATTTCGGGTTACATGCCTAACCCGAAGACCTCTAATATGAAGCATCAACTGACGGTGAGAAAACGATAATGTTATTTCCGCCGAATTAGTTACATTTTCGCCAGAAACAGACTGTATCAATTACAAGTGACTGACTATCATATACGATATAGAACCTCCTCCCTGACAATATCGCCGAGACAGTTTGTTTATTTTTGGAGTACAATTCTTATATGAGAGATGAGGACTAAGATGACCCAATGTCATTCTCCATAGAGAAATTACTTTACGAACCAGGGCATGAAATTACTTTACGAATCAGGGGATGAACGAGTGACGTCAGGACTTCTGTACTCTATAGAAGCATACGGTAAGTAAAAGTTACCTTTCTTATTTAGTAATGTTGCAATATAGACATTTGAGCTCTTTATCACAGTGTGCAACCCTGGCCTGTAGTGCAAAGGAAAAAGGATGTAGGGAGCAGGAACAAAATGCAAAGTATCTACAATCATCCCTTATAAACATACTCCCAGAATTCTGTGGCAGCAGAGGTGGTGTTGGTCTGGTTAGCCCATGTGTTGAAAGCATTTTGTGATGTGAAGTTTACACAATTATCTGATGGAGTAGAGAGAACATATTTAACTTGGTTATCATAACAATGATGATGATAGTATTAATAATCATTTCAAATATTTTATTCATAATGCACTTTTAATGAATGTGAAATTCAATCATGTTTCCAAGAGGATTTGAAGAGATTTGATTAATGTGTTTATCACAGACACTACACAATTTGAACAGTATGGTTGAATGTGTGTTAAATGAATTCAGTGTTATTTTACGTCAGTAATTACCTTTTTCATTTAATTAGTGTGTAACCACCTGTCTACCAATTATGACATGCTCTCACAAAACACAAGACAATTACGGATCCTGAATTTTCCTTTTCTGTTTATAAAGCATGTGATTATTGAATAGTTACATTAACAGCTAGGCATAGAATGGAAAGGGATGTAGATCTGATCAGATAGGGCTTTCAAGTAATATGTATGTCAAATGTTATATGGGGCTATGCATAGCCTCAGTTTGTGTACAAAACGAGACTATGTTAGGTCAAATATATTGTTCGATGTCTTACCTGTGTTCCATAGGTTGTTACAACTAGCCCAAGGGAGCTGGGAGTTGAAGGATGAGATGAGGTAGAACAACCCCCAGGCCAAAATAATATTATAATACATAGCGGTGTAGAAAATAATCAGCTGCCCTGCATACCCTATACCTGTTGGTCAAATTGTAAATCATTTTGACTGGTCAGCATGTACCAAAGAATGTCATCTTGGGTTCAGTTAGGCCACTACTGTGTTGTCAATGTTTACCTTATACTCAAAACCAGGCGTTAGCTCAGTTTTGGAGGAATGTTAATGTATTGGTTTTACTAGTATTTATATTGTATTTAGAATTCAATTTACATTCACAATTCCATTTAGTTTAGTTTAACTATTAGTTCCAAATACTAATGAATTACATATCTTGATTTTCACACATGAATATCTCAAGTTGTAACAATAACAACCACAGAGGCTGTTAAAATGTTTGCTTTTGCTGTTTCGACTTTGTAATTGACCAGCCTCTCTGGCATGAGACCACGCATAATTGCTCATGTCCTATTCCATTTGCGAATTCAATTGGCGTGAAGTGGGTTGTGATTTTTGGGATTTACTATAGCCAGTGTGACTTAAAGACAAAAACATCACCTTTATGCCTTGACCACCAATGCACCATCAAATCCCTTTTCATCTTGACTGTGGAAAACCACAGTAGATGTCCCACATTGGTGCTATTGTTATGAATTACCTTCTGCCAGTGGACACAACTTCCTCCAGCAAGTGACACTCCCCTCCTGGGTGAATTGGCCCATGGAGGTCTCCAGAAGGAACAGGGGTACACCACATGTTGCCACAAATATCAGGTATGGCAACAGAAATGCACCTGAATTACACAAAGCATCACTACCTTGAATAAATAATGAAGGGTTAAACATTTAAAAACTGTTGGCAAATGAGTTGTTCTCAACAGACTTACCTCCTCCATTTTTGTAGCAGAGGTATGGGAATCGCCAAACATTACCTAGGCCGACAATATACCCCGCTACGGCCAGGCAAAATTCCACTTTGCTTCCCCAATGTCCTCTTTCTTCAATCATTACCTCTTCTGCCCGTTCAGCTGTGCATCTTTTCAACATTTCCAGAAGCTTTGTCTAGGTCTTGGTTTATATCTTTCCTATATTCCTTCTCTTTGTCCAGGTTTTTCTCTCTGATTGTTGGTGTCTATCAGATGTTGGGTTTTTGTAGTGTGCCCGTTACAAAGTCCAAGAGACACCGTCAGGCACGCTCCCAAAGCGCGTGCATGAGCGCACCCCGCAGGCGCGGGCACACTCATCAATCATTAGTGACTCTGCGCTCCGGAGACGAGCTGACTGAGACGGACTCTTTCTGTTCTTACTTATACTCTTTTCTACCATCCATTATTTTACCTGTGTGCGTCATTGAACAACTGTAAGTTGTGTTTTATGTTTGCTATAGGTTTCACCGTTATTATTGCTGGTAGGCTACTCTGCTTAGGGTCATTTTGTGCCACTGTGATGTGCCAATGTGCTAATTTGATATTTTATGACAGAACAGCTAAAACACTCAAAAGAAAACTGCCAACATATTACATTCCAGGGCTAATCAGTCTAAAAGCACCTACATTGATGTAACCCAGGGCATGCTCTAATGATTTAGCAAGGGTACCTGAGCCAGCTGTTGCTGTTGTAACACCAAGACCATAATGTGATATAAACATATTGTAAACAATTATATACACCTTTGACTAGTATGGTATCATGCTAGTCAATGGTGTATAGAATAGTAATACTATGTAATATTACATTTTATGCTGAGCATTGTTGAACATACTGCTAGCTGTATCATTAGCAATGAGTTATACTGTTAAATCATTATTGTTTCAATACAATTACATTGTAAGATACATTGGTTGTTTCATAACATACTGGCCATATTTGTGATAATCAAATTAGTGTCCTCTAGATAGATTAAATCATAAAGATAAGATTCAAACATGTTTCTAATTGTGAAAAAAACATGATTTAGACACCATGTTTGCAATCTTGCTCATGTGGTTCAAGGGTCACTGGCTCGGGCACCCTTGCTAAATCATTAGAGCATGCCCTGGGTTACATCTGGGACAAATGTGGTGCTTTTAGATTGATTCGTGCAAAAATATCCCTATGGCCCTGGATACGTTTTTAGCAGTTTATTGTAGCTGTTCTGTCATAAAATATCAAATTGGAAATGTTACACTTTACTATGTTGCCCTAAACATAAGTATTCTGAACATTTTGAGCACCTCAGTAAAATGGTAAATGGTAAAATTTACCACCTCAGTAAATCTGTTTAGCACATAGAGCCATGTTGGAAGTAGTGTACCGGTTATGGTCATTTAAAAAAGGGCGTGGTCATTTTGGGGTATTTCGTCCCAGATAGAGAATTAGTCAAAGTTCCTAAGTTGTTCCCTGGGGTCATATTAGGCAAGAACAGTTGAGATATTCTCTCCTAAATTAAGTGCATACATATCTTAGCCAGGTCCTAGACTATACTTACACTGTGTGAAGCCAAACGCGAAAATGTCCGTGCTCCATTAGTTATCGATGCGAGTCTTGTTATTATTCCCTTCATTTTCGTTTATTGTACATCCCAAAGAAACAATGATTAACCATGTTATGGTGTTGTAATGACTTAACTTTATAACAACATAATATGGAGTCTTCTTCGCTGGTTTTGGAAAAGGAGAATCGTTTCCGCAAAGTTCTTCTTTGTTGATGTGAAAAATGAGCGTGTTGCCAGATTTTGCGAGAGAGAGAGATAAATAAGCAACCAGGTCTATGAAAACAACCCCCCTTATATGTTGCATAGAACTGGATAATTGATTGAGGTCACGTGATCAGTGACATACGCAGGGTGTACTTTTGGCTGAGGGGGCGGAGCCAAAATTACACCCCTACGTATGTCACTGATCACATCAATTATCCAGTTCTAGGCAACATAGAAGGGGGGGCTTTTTTCTTATTTCCACACAACAGCTATTTGAAAATAGCCGATTTAAAAATAGCCGGTCTACAAGCTCACAACAAATAAAAAGCAACCTGCAACCAGGCCCGGATTGGCCGTCGGGAGGACCGGGACTATTCCCGGTGGCCTGCCCTCTAGTGGCCTGCCTGAATTTTTTTTTTTTTTTTTTTTTTTTTTGCATCAAAAAAAAATATCAGGTCAGGCCAGCCTTCCACAGCCAGCGCGGCGCTTAAGTGATGCAGCAAAAAAAAATCTCTCCTAAGCTCAGGCCAGGCCAACCACAGTCAATTTCAATTCAATGCAGTCAGTGTTGCTTGCAGCTCAGTGCAGCTGCGGGCCTCCCCCCTACCTTTAACCCCCAAAAAGGCCCCCCTTTTGTAAGGCCCCCCAAAAATACGGCCCCCCAAAAAAAGGGCGCGCGCAGGGTGGCCTGGGTGGGCGTGTATCTCCCGGGCCAGATTTGGAGTCCCACTCCGGCCCTGCCTGCAACTAATATTTACAAGCAACTTTACAGAAAACAAGGTTGCTTAATAAGCAGACATGGTAACACACCAGCGGCGACACACCAGTGGCTTTTGCATTTTTTCCAGACAAACAAACATGTGTACACAAGTGTGTGTGTCAAGCTATATACCATTTTAAAGGTACGGGCATCAAAACTGACGCTACAATCAACGCCAAAGTCTGACATACACAAAAACATGTTTCAGGGAAATAGCAAATCTACAAGCTCACAACGCGTCGCACTGTGACGCATTGTGAGCTTGTAGATCGGCTATTTTGGATTTCTGCACAGTGTAACATTACTGTCCTGTTTAAAAAGGTTAATGTAGCAACATTAATGGAACCAAATGGACCCATTTCGGTAATGTTTTCATGTTCGGTACAGTGTAAGCCAGTAGTGAAAAGGGAAAACGTGCATTCATGAATTAACAACTTAAGCCCTATTTCAAATAGTCAAAATAGAAGACAAGTTATGAGCTTCACTTTTATAGAGGCTAAATGTGAATTAATAGCAGCATTTTTATCATTTCCTTTTTTAATATGAAAAATAACTTTAGTGTCAACTTTCTAATAATATTTATATACTAGCTTGTATAGATTCACTTGTATAAACACTTTCTAAAATGTGTATTCTTGACTACTGGTTACGCAGGAATGCAATAGTACTCCAGTTTAATTGGGATGGAGATAATAGAACTCCAGTATTGATTTAAAATAGGCCAATTTGCAGGTGCTCAGGTGCAGATTAATTATTTTATCTCCATCGCAATTACACTGGAGTACCTACATTCCTGCATAAACTGTTGTCTTGGAGGATAAAGTTCACAGTTTGAAAATCAAGCTATAGCAATGATTACATTGTAGCATGTAGTGTCAATGTCCTGCCTCCAAAGGATGGATTACTTTATATGGGTACAAGAAAGGAATAACTCCAGTATTTATTTATAATAGGCCAATTTGCAAGTGTTCAGTTGCTCATTCATTGAAAATTATGGCATTTTATTTAACCGGCTTAAGCGGTTAAATAAAATGCAGTCCAGTTTATGTGTATGACAGTTTTATATATATATATATATATATATATATATATATATATATATATATATATATATATATATATATGTATGTATGTATGTATGTATGTATGTATGTATGTATGTATGTATGTATGTATGTATGTATGTATGTATGTATATATATATATATATATATATATATATATATATATATATATATATATATATATATATATATATATATATATATATATATATATATATATATATTATTGCTTATTCATTGTATAATTAGTAGAACTAATTAAATCCAACATTTCAAGATTTTGCCCTTTTTCTTTCTGTCTTACAAAACAATGGTAATCGGTGGTCTAGTTTTCTCCAAAATCGGGATAATTGGCATAAAACCTATGTATCACCGGTTGGGCTGCAGCTGGAGGTGGAGGAGGTAGCCAGCAAATTCTCAGTAGTCTCAGTAGCAGCAGGTAAGATTACTTCTGCTCTCCCCGCTCCATTTACACCCTTTACAGCCTTCCCAGCCTCCCTCAAGACATCAAGGACGTCCCAGGAAGGAGGCAGCATGTGGCGGGTGAACACCAGACGTGCCAGCAAGGAGGCTGAGGGAATGATCAGCAAGGTTAGCAACGTTATCAAAGACCTGAAGGGAAAATACTGGTGTATGTCCCCTGTTAACTCATCCTCCCTCCAACCGGGAAACGTCAGGACAGGGGGGATGTGGAGTAGAGGTTCCCCGCTCAGAAGTCTCAGAAAAGTCCCCAGGAAGTAGCCGGTGGCCGCACCGTATCCGTTAGCGAAGGGACAATGTATGACGCAGATGATCTGCGGGAAGATAGTGCAGTACATCAGGTCTGAACTCATCAGCCAGAAAGCCATGACTCCTTTCCCAGTTAAGGCCACACCGGCGCCAGCCAAGCCCACCAGCAGCACACTTAGGCGGATCACCCATGCATACTCCCTCTCTGATGCCTTGAGAGAGAGTGGAAAAGACTTGTTATTACAAAATGACGACATAGATGCAATATTAAATCTAAGTACAATTGTGTGTACTCGTTCACTGATAAGGTCCCACATGTATTTCTTTAATTCAATAAAGCTGCAATCCATAACTTTCATATCCTACCCGGGATTCAAACAAGATCAAAAGAAGTCACACACTTTTGCTACCTTTGTATTTTATTTGAGGTTTGTATTGATTATACCGCGCGGATTCTGGAGGAGCGTCAGAGCCTCTGCAGTGACATAAGGCATCATAGCCTATCTTCATTATTAGGCTATACGTGTCACTTTGGCTGAGACGGCCCGCTTGGCCGACCTGGCAAATACTGTACTCTGTGGGACCTAATAATTCTGCTCTAAATGCAACTGATAGCCTAGGGAAGAAAAAAATATATATTTTTTTACATATATGTGTTGACAAATGTTGGGCGTATACTATTTTATTTGAGGTTTGTAATTGATTTTGCATGAAGAATAAAGCATTCTAATGACATCCCTGGTAAGACAGCCTCGGAGCTGACTTGAGAACGTGCGCACCTCACGCTCAAAACACAGACAAAAAACATGAATGAATCTGACTGCTAGAGTAGGAATTGTCTTAAATGCCGGTAAGATCAAAATATGGTCGTAAATTGCTTAGTGAATCGGGGCCAATGTCTCAATAGAAGAGCAGATCCAACCACTGCAATTGTGTTGGTTATATTGTATTAACATACGTAATTGTCAAAATACGGTTTAATCACAAAAAAAGTTATGGATTGCAGCTTTAATAGAGCACCCATCTGCTATCAAACCAGAACCTCTTTTGCGTAGCTGAAAGCCCTACAGGTCCTCTGTGCTTATCACAACAACGGTTTAGCATTTCTTAGCAGGCTGCAAAGTGATATAGTCACTGCTATATGAAGACAGACATGATAAACACAAGCAGGCACACACATGCAGACACATAGTTACATAATTATAGTAAATACAAAGCAAAGTTTCCAACCTGTTTCCTGAGGTAGCCTTTGTAGATATTCTGAGTGAACATGGATGCAAAAGAAAGCATGGCAGAGTCTACGGAGGACATGACGGCTGCAGCCAATGCCCCAATGCCCAACACAGACACCCATGACGGGGCGAGGTTGTGCAGGACCAGTGGAAGCACATTCCCTGCCTCCCCTCGCTCAAACGGAGTTGGAAGACCATACTCTGTCTGGTTCCAGTCTGAAAGGGGGAACCGGACATCCAAAGTGATGAGAAGATTGTCTTATAGTCAGTTGACCAGCAGAGGGCAGCCCAATGACAAATATGTCATCGTTGATCAGCAAGATGGCAACAATTTAGGTTGCCATTTAATCATCTTCGAAGGTTTCATGACATTCACTTTTACAATACATTAAAAGTCTTAATTATGGTCCTTCAAACGTGTATTAAAATGTTTTAACTGAAAAACCCACTCCAGTGATCTATGGCATTTTTTTTTTCTCTCTGATTTTCATTTTGCCTGTCAATCATCGCCTCTGCTCCCCCCCCCCAAAGGAAAGGATAGGGAAGGGGAGGGGCGGGGAGGAGAGGGGCGGGATTAATGGACTATGACGTCAAAGTCCATTTTTTTTTTTTGCCTAATTATTCAGAAAACACCAGACCACAGAAAATCCACTGAATGTTGAGGTCATAAAATAAAACAAAAAAACAGACACATATAAATAAATGTCATGAAACCTTTTAAGTCTTTGTTTTGGATTTTCTCTTTGGTATTTTGGCGACACCTTATGGTGACTGTGGCCACATCAAATGTGATTTAATGTAATACAAATCCCAGTGTTGCATTCCAGTTAGCCACAGCTAGCATGCTTGTAGTAGCAGTATTCGATTGTTAAGACGTGACGTTGCGCCCCGCTAGAATAACTTCCGGGTCCAAGTGTTTTAATGTTAATAATAATAATGTTAAATCATAATAATAAATAAATACTTTGTACTTCTATGATATTAGCATTAAGACCCTTATTAACCCTCAATGGTTCATTTCTGAAAAAGGAGGTTATTGTAAAAAGATTTACGGGTTCCAACATGTTGTTTACAATGAAGAGTGGACGGCGCTGGTGCCTTTTGGACCCGGACGTGACATCGGACTACAAAATTACGTCAGACTTAAGAACCGAATACTTTTGATCTCATCTTCTTTCTCGCTAATACGGGATTATGTTTGGAATTAAATTCTCAGTTTGATTTATATAATCCCCGCCGGGGACGCTGTGGGTTCTGGGGTTCTCTCCTCCGCGTTATCAGTGCCCATACCCTAGGTGGGATTGGTGAAAGGGCCTTTCTGTGTAATCTGGTCTCCATACTGCCTCCCCCCATGGTCAGCCGGGGCGCCTGATAGAGGGGATAGGAACTGTTTGGAATAACTTGGTCCTTCCACACACTACGTCCTATCGGGGAAACTCCCCCCTGTCAGGTGTTAAGAAGCGGCCTGCTCACTCCTCATGCATTGAAGGAGGCTCAGTTCGGGGCTCTCCCCAGTCTGGCAGAGGGAGAGTAGCGCCCAAGATTACAAGCTTAGGCATTCGCACTGGGTGAAACATGGGTTACAAAATTGTGGGATAAAAATGTAATTTTAGTTTGATTTATAGATAGATAGCTCCTAAAGATAACATTCAAAGCATATGGGTTTGTTTAGGCGTGTTGCTGCATTTGTTGTGCCTTCCTGCACGTGGATGCTATTTTTTTTTGTTTTGGCTATTTGTTGGGAATGTAACATCATGCCCAGACTTTACTCATCTCACAAGGACAAAAGCTCAGTGTAGTGGGAATATAGGGCCGGACACTCGCAAATAAAAACAGTATTTAGATTATTGGTGGACATAACACATTTATGTGGAATAGTTATTGTGAAAATATGCCATTGAATAATGATATCCAAAATCCTACAGAGTGTGAGTTTAAAGGGGGTCATCCCTATGTTCCCCGGGCTCTATGTTCCCCCACTAAGGTTAGGGTTATGGTTAGGGTTAGGGTTAGGGTTAGGTTTAGGTTTAGGGTAAGGTAAGCGGGGAACATAGAACCCGGGGAACATAGACAAGCTCCTGTTTAAAGCTGCAATCTCGAACTTGTAAACATTATTTGAACCAATCTGTGTTGTAGATGTTAATACTACAGTGGTTGGAGGAGGTCTGCCTATACTCCTCCATTGACACATTTAGACCCAGGTGTCAGGTTGGACCCCTACTGGTTGACAATAGCCTGGGATCCAGACTGATTCACTCTGTTCGGCAGGTTCTTTCTTCTCACTTTGCTTCTGAGTCTGGTACGCGGGCACCCAGGCGCAGCGGCTTCTTATTGGTCTGTAGGGGGACCAGCGGGTTCCAATGTAAAATTCTGATCACTTCCTGACTTGCCTATGTAATTGGTGACGTTTGGAAATACGAGTCAAATAGGACCATGGCCAGACTGGGAAGTGAAGTGAGAAAAAACAAATCCGCCAAACAGAGCGAATCAGTCTGCATTCCATGCTAGGTTGACAAGTGGTATTGCCTGAAACTCAAAAGGGCAATATTCTCCCCTGGCAAAGCAGGTCTTATCTCAGCGGTAGAAATTCGGTTTCATAATAATAATAATAATAATAATAATGATACATTTTATTTATAACGCACTTTACATTCTCATAAATCTACAGTGCTACACATTAACAGCATGGCATAAAACAGCATAGGCAACAAAACAATTTCAAGAGACTCAACTAGGCTAAACTAAAGGGCCAAAATTAGAAATTAACGGATGTCCATGAAAAATAAAATACAATGCTTTGTTAAAAAGGGAGGGCATTCCACAGACATGGGGCTGTGTAACAGAAGGCCGCATGGTCGCCCATGGTGCAGAGGTTGGTGTCAGGGACAACAGGAGGTCAGGGTTCGAATACTGGATAGGACAAAAGTTACGGATTGCAGCTTTAACAGTGTGTGCAAGTTGTGTGTTTGTAAAGTACCTGCAGAAACAGCCACTGCTCCTATGATGAATGAGGGAATCCCCATGATGAAGCAGATGATCATTGATGCAAAACACATGATTCTGGCCTGAGCAGGTGATGCAGCAGAAAGGACCCTCTGATAGAAGCACTGGAAGCACAGTCCTCCCAGGGACTGCGCACACACACACACACACACACACACACACACACACACACACACACACACACACACACACACACACACACACACACACACACACACACACACACGCACACACACACACACACACTTGTATTACTACTGCATGCATGAATACCAGCACCCACACATCAAATAGAGTAGTACAACATGAATACCACCGCCCACGCATCAAATAGAGTTGTACCACCTGAATACCAGCATCCACACATCAAATAGAGAAGCACCGTCTGAATACCAACACCCACCCATCAAATAGAGTAGTACCGCCTGAATACCAGCATAAACTTATCAAACAGAGCAGGCACCACTTACTCACACTGAGTGTGATCTCTTCTACCACTAACCAGGAATGTGCCAGGGTGTGTGCATGAGGTTCCACACAGCTGAGTTAATACACCAGATACTTAGCCTGGTAAACCCCCCACCCCTCCGGAAATCTCACAACATTCACAACATGAACTCTCCTATCAGCGTCCTCGCTCATTGTTACCTGATTGACAGCCCACGACAGCCAATTAGGTGGAAGCCGAATGGAGCCGAGTGCAGCCAAGCGAAAAGGAACGGCAACGAACGGCCGCCATTAAAACTTTCTCCGCCGTAAAGTAAAACTTCAAAATGCTCTCAAACTTTTTGCACGGAAATTACTTTTAAGATATTTTTTAGATA
The DNA here is from genome assembly GCF_963454915.1 of Gymnoscopelus microlampas. Lineage (NCBI taxonomy): Eukaryota > Metazoa > Chordata > Actinopteri > Myctophiformes > Myctophidae > Gymnoscopelus > Gymnoscopelus microlampas. The sequence continues at coordinate 4,947,235 of NC_139948.1, forward strand.
GCATTTAGTTGTTTAACTTCATATATGTGGTCAATTAATCATGACAGAGCCTATTTAAAAATACAAATTCAGAGAACCGGCAGAGGTGGGTAGTGACACTCATGACACTCATGTATCCAAATAAACAACCTATTTTCGGCATTGGCCCTTTCAAATGTCCCCCTGCATCACGTTGCTCTGTGGTGGTGGTGGTGGTGGTGGTGGTGGTGGAACAAACTGCTGATTGGCTGAAGGGGTTGTCAGTCTAGCTCCCGCCCACAGCCAAATAGCCAAATAGGAGTTCATGCCAGACTCATTCCTGAAATCAAATGCAAGTGAGATTTCCGGAAGGGGGATGGTTTACCAGGCTACCAGAGACTGGGGTCAAGCCAAATAAAATGAATGAAATATAGTAGTAATACTGTACCATCAGACGCAAAGCAAAGGAACTGAACAAGTGCTCACATGGACAGCACCGCTGTCAGGGGGAAAGTTTGTAGCTGTAGCTTGTAACTATTACTTTCAAGACAATGGAAAAAAGAACCTGGGTTCCAATGGATCCAATGCAGTTATTATTTAGTCACCACATGAACCCTATAGCTATTGTGAGGCAAACATTCTGTGAAAATTCTAGATCTTCCAGCTTGTAGGCCCCTACTTTTGTGCAACACTGTCATACCATAAGTATAAAATATGGCGTTAATGTATGAGAAAAAAATACAAAATATGGACATTGAAGGTCTCGGCCTGACAGTGCGGATTATGTAAACAAAGATGCACACTGTACATGAATAGGATTTGGGGGAAACAACAACTAACCAATAAGAGGAATTCATCGATCCATTTTCCAACGTCCTCCGTCTTGAGCTCCCCCATCCAGGACGATGAGTGTAAAGGTGTGAGTGTCACATTAGATGATGATGGGTGGAGAATTACAAAGGGAACACACAGGCACTGGGAAAGGCAAGATAAAACAGAACAAAACATAGTTCAACAAAAAACATAATTATGTTCACCGCCAGTGAGGAGTTGCACCTCCAATGCTATCGGGGTTGGGCGATGGGGGTTGCCTTGTCCACTTTTCAAAATGTACCAAAACATCCGAGTGCAGTTACGAGTAAACTTGCTCATGCATTGCCACCTCGACATAATTGCCAGGGCCGGAAATTGAACCCAAGACCTTTTGCTTCCCAGTCAGGCTCTTTACCCATTCAGCTATGCCGCCCCTGCCATTCATGTACCGTACCTTGGCCGATAGAGCTTTTGCTGACCCAACTCTATGAAATACACTTCCCAATACTCTCAGAGAAGCCCCCACCCTCCTAACCTTAAAAACCGCCATCAAATAGTTGGGTCATTTATGGCACTTCCGTGACCGTGGAGAGCGAAGGTCCGTTTCTCAATGGATTTGTCATCTAGGACGGTTATTAAACAAATTTAGCCGGGGTGTCTTTTTTAAAACGGCGGGGAAAATTTGTGGGAGACCAAAATCCAAAATGGCTGCCGTGAAAATGAACTTTTTTATGGTTTGACCTACAATGATGCACAATACATGGTTTCAGAGCTTATTTTGGTCAAGGAATACATATATGGTGTTCATATAATGATTTGACCTATTGTCGACCTTCAAATGCAAGATGGCTGCCAATTATGAGCTCCAAAAGGGAGTTTTTTTCAAAATCGTCACAGAGCCTTCATATTAGGCTCAAATATAAGCTCTGCTCATGATGAGTTGGATAATATACAGTATAAGTACACAGAAGTAATCTCTGAGGTCAATAAAGTCAATGTTTGTGTGTAAACAGCAGTTGCTGATTTGCGGTTTCCCATTAAATAGGGTAGGCTACTGAGAATATGGTGTCCAGTTCATCCCATCACATTTTCATAATGAACCAAAAAGTAATTGTGCAGTATAGCCTAACATAAAATAGTATTCTGTATGCAAAGCTAGAAAGGTTAGTTGCTTGAGTTGATTTAAAGGTCAACTCATTTGTCACCCTTATTTTGTGGTATTGCTCCCTGTTTCCTGTCTGCCTAGTTACTGTTACCTGCCTTGTCTAACCAGTCTTGTGATTTTGTCAGTGTTTCCACCTGTGTTCTCTTACTCCCCCAGCCTATCCCTGTGTTGATTGTCTGTTGAGTTCACCTGTGTCCTGTTAATCCCTGTCTATTTAACCCCTGTGTTTGCACTGTGGTCTTGTTGGTCTATAGTCCTGTGAGGTGAGGTTTTTAGTTGTTGTTCTTTGTGCTCAAGCATCTTGGACATTAGAGCGTCTGCCATTCCAGATCCCTTGAATCGCTTGTAGATGGCATAGATGTAGGACATCAGCTGGTGTAAAGTTACGAGGATTGGGAGGATGTCCTTGAACATTTCTGGATTCTCCGCCTTGAGCTGAGTTGAGCGTCTTATACTGTAGGTGGGAAGGTCACCAACAAGAAAGGAGAATGGAATATTCTTCTGCTGCATGGCCTCCACATGTTTCACCATTATGTCATTCACCACTGACTTGCTTGGAGGTTCATTGTAGGTTGTGTGGTAATTAGGCTAGCTCTTGTTGGGTGGTGGATGACAGCAGGACTGGGCACCACTGTATCCTGGAACTCGCTGCTCTTCAGGTGGTGGTCTTGTGCCATGATTGCCTACACGAGACAGTGCATGTATTACAGAGCGAGCACGCTGCGGAGCTGACCTATCCACTGGTGGATCTACCCTGGGACAAGCAGGTGAATCTCTCTTGCTACCAGGGGGGCATCTGTACTGGCAAACCTTTGTCAGTTCTGCACACTTCTGCTTTAGCTGTGCAGAGATTTCATTCTTCTTGGTGAGCGTTTCAGCAGTCTCTTCGCCTGGTTTCTTTTCATTGCTCTCTGGCTGCATGTACATGACATTTGTTCGATGGACTCCTGTAGAGTCACCTGTCATAGTGTCAATCTTGAAGTCGTCATTGTCGATGATCACGATAGCTGGCTTGCTGTCTGCGATCTCATGTGGGCAGGTTGCTGATGCCTCCACATCCATCAGAGCCCAATGGTCATAGAGGAGCAGTGTATCTCCATAGCTGATGCAGACACCGCTCTTGTGCAGAGTGTCTACCAGATCTTTACTCCTTGTCATGCCATGGACATTTACTCCCAGGTTGATAGCAGAGCTCCGCAGCGTGCTCGCTCTGTGATGCACTGTCTCGTGTAGACAATCATGGTACAAGACCACCACCCGAAGAGCAGCGAGTTCCAGGATACAGTGGTGCCCAGTCCTGCTGTCATCCACCACCCAACAAGAGCAAGTCTTATTACCACACAACATACAATTAACCTTCAAGCAAGTCAGCGGTGAATGACGTAATGGTGAAACATGTGGAGGCCATGCGGCAGAAGAATATTCCATTCTCCTTTCTTGTTGGTGACCTTCCCACCTACAAGACGCTCACTGAGCTCAAGGCGGAGAATCCAGAAATGTTGGAATGAAGGACATCCTCCCAATCCTCGTACCTTTCCACCAGCTGATGTCCTACATCTATGCCATCTACAAGCGATTCAAGGGCTCTGGAATTGCAGACACTCTGGTTACAGCAGGGGTAGTAGTGGAGGGGTTGGTAGACCAAGCACTACGAGGAAAGAACTACAGACGGGGCGTGCGGTGCATACTGCTCTGGAGAGAGGTTCTTATCCAAAATCACTTGTCCAAGATTCTTGAGTACAAAGAACAACGACTAAAAACCTCACATGACAAAGGTCTACAGACCAACAAGAACAAAATGCAAACACAGGGCTTAAATAGACAGGGATTAACAGGACACAGGCAAACTCAACAGACAATCAACACTGGGATAAGCTGGGGAACTAGGAGGACACAGGTGGAAACACTGACAAAATTACAAGGCTGGTTAAGGCAGGTAAAAGTAACTAGACAGGAAACACTGGGATCAATAATACAAAATAAGGGTGACAAATGAGTTGACCTTTAAATTCACCTCAAGCAACTAACCTTTCTAGCTTTGCATACAGAATACTATTTTATGTTAGGCTATACTGCACAATTACTTTTTGGTTCATTATGAAAATGTGATGGGATGAACTGGACACCATATTCTCAGTAGCCTACCCTATTTAATGGGAAACCGCAAATCAGCAACTGCTGTTTACACACAAACATTGCCTTTATTGACCTCAGAGATTACTTCTGTGTACTTATACTGTATATTATTCAACTCATCATGAGCAGAGCTTTCATTTGAGCCTATAATATGAAGGCCCTGTGACGATTTTGAAAAAAACTCCCTTTTGGAGCTCATAATTGGCAGCCATCTTGCATTTGAAGGTCGACAATAGGTCAAATCATTATATAAACACCATATATGTATTCCTTGACCAAAATAAGCTCTGAAACCATGTATTGTGCATCATTGTAGGTCAAACCATTAAAAGGTTCATTTTCACGGCAGCCATTTTGGATTTTGGTCTCTCACAAATTTTCCCCGCCGTTTTAAAAAAGACACCCCGGCTAAATATGTTTATTCCACGGCTTGGTTGAATGCTCGATTCTGATTGGTCAGTCATCGGTCATTATTTCTGGATAATGACCGATGATAATGACCGGTGAGACCGACGAGGAAACTGTGTAATCAGAGACTTAGAGCACCTGCTTGTGCCAACCTGCGCTGCTTGGTTTTATGCTTTATCCAACATGACAGCCATGCAAACAAACACACCATGTCATTTACAACTAAACGTTGCTCTCAAGAATGTTTCTGAAAACATTTGAAGTGAGAAATAGACGATGCAATGACCGAAAAGTGATTCTATTTGATCCACTGCGCTTCCTTGTTTATCGTGGCACAACAACGGGGGAATACCAAAACGCTCGCCCCAAAACACAGTCGCCCCGGGGCAAATCCGGCGGTTTTACAGGCAGATCGGCAGTAAATAGAATGGGGGGCGAGTGTGTTTTGGGGCGAGTTTTTTTCCATTTCATCATTTGTTTTTGCGAGGCGAACTTGTCCGCCCAGCCCAATACTTATGGAATACTTTCATTGCCGTAAGCAAGGAAATACTTCGTTTTGTTGTTACTTTTGGGTAAATGTATTTATGTATTTATTAAGTAGCCGTGTAATAAGCGGGATAATGCATGGGGAGGTAGTCATTATTGAAATTTAAAGCCCTTCAGGGCGATTTACCACCTCGGCTTCGCCTCGGTGGTTAATCGCCCTGTCGGGCTTTAAATTTCAATAATGACTACCTCCCCATGCATTATCCCTGGCTTAATAACCCTCCTAGATGACAAATCCATTGAGAAACGGACCTTCGCTCTCCACGGTCACGGAAGTGCCATAAATGACCCAACTAAAAAGCCACCTCTTCAATATGGCTTTCCCCAGCTAACCCCCACTCCCTTCTCTTCATTCCAGTGTTTTTATTGACTTTATGCCTTAGTTTTAGCCTTTAGTTGTTTTTTTTTCGTTTTTTTTCCTCATGACCCCATGTAAAGTGTCTTTGGGTACTTAAAAATATATATTTATATAATAATAATAATATCTCAAATATACATTTGAGATATTATTCTTATTATTACATGCATTATTATTATTATTATTATTACCCTTATTATTATTATTATTATTATTATTATTATTATCCTTATTATTATTATTACCATTATTACCCTTATTATTATTATTATTATTATTATTGTGTTTGCTCTCACCAGACTGATGAAGATGATCAACAGCTGGATGACATCGGTGTAGGCCACTGAGTAAAGGCCTCCCAGCATTGTGTAGGTGATAGCAACACCTGCAGACATGATGATGGCGTAGGACGAATGAAGATCAAGAATCACACTGACTGTCCCACCTGTAAAAACACACAATACACACGTGTCTATAAGCCAATTGAACCCTAGTGTCCCAACTCTGCACATGTCATAATACTGTAGGACAGGTGAACCAACCACGAACATAGGCAAACTTTCAGCGAAGATAGCAAGTTTACAACCTCACATGCCTTCCACGGAGTGCACTTCAGTAGTTGTTAAATATTGTAGGAAAGAAAACATAACGTACTGGACACGACATTGATAAACAGTGATATAAAGTATGACTGACCCACGGTGGACAAGACCTAGCGAGTGTCTAAACGGAAGTACCGGAATTTGGCGGAAGTACCACCCAAGGAAATGTTAAAGGGACACTAGGCAGGATCAGAGATCTGTGTGAGTACACACCTCCCCCCTCCCCTCTCTGACAGGTATCAAAGTGTTTGCTGTCTTTGATGCATTCATTGCTTAGAGAGAGCACTAAAAGTTTTACACTTTTATGGCCCAATCAATCAACTCAGTGCACAACCCCTTTGAAGTTCATACGGATCAATTAACTCTTTGCCTTCCACCGACAAGACTTCTTGTCGGATTCTGCTATGGCTCAGGCTGACGTTGGCGAGAAAGACGAGATTTTGATTTTGTACTTCCTGTTTATTTGCTGTGGCAAAATGCCAATCTCTGTTCCTCTTGCTTTACGGCAAAAACTAGCTCGATTGAAACGGCCACAGCTGTGCAGTGGATTGCCCTGTGTGGCTATTTTTTTTTTATACAGCCAGATGGATGTGTCTTTCTCTAAGAAAACACAGCAGCATAAGCAGCATAATGATAACTATATCATTATGCTGCTGTGTTTTCTTAGAGAAAGATATATATCTTACTGTCCGCCTGGGCGAAACACCAAATAAAGAGGCTCACCTGTCTCTGTGTGCTACTTCCTGGTTTACGTGTCAGGACAACGCACGACGCGTTGTCCTGACAACAACGCACACTTGTTCATGGGAGTTTTTTGGAGGGAATGTCATATGTGTCACAACAAACAAACAGAGAAAGTGAGAGACTAGCGATGTTGGGGCCAGGGGAGGTAAAAGTGTACTTGTATTCTGGCAAGTTTATTACTGAAAACTTAAACAGGCAATCGCCGGTGTGGAAGCATTTCAGCTTAGTTGTCAATGCAGACACGAACAATGCCGTTGGTTTTGTGAAGTGCAAAGGTTGCGGGGGCCTGATGTATTATGACAGGGTAACCGTCTTCCATGCCGACATCTCGCCACTCCGACTAGTGGCTTCCGCGTGCGGTTAGGGTTAGGGTGAGGGTTAGGTATAGGGTTCGTTAACGTCGGAAAGGCGACATGTCGGAAAGCCGCCATGTAACCTTATGACAGCAAGTGGACTGGTTATACAGCCATGAATCGACACCTGGAAGTGTGCAAAGGCAGGATACCGGCTACAGCAGGCAGTTTGCAGACTACTATTACTGGCTTTGCTACTACTTCCTCAAAGAAGATTACACAGCAGTCAAAATCAAAGCAAAGACATACGACCGTTTCATTCAGTCATTCAGAGCTAATTCTGTAATCGGTGTTACATAATGGACATGTCTCTGCAAAGGACATACTTCCCAACCGCACAACCATGTCTAAGCGTTGCAAGGAAATGGCTGCAGAGAAACGCAAGCAGTTGATTGAAAAGCTAAATGACGTTCTTAGTGAAGTGAAAGCAGCTGGAATGACCACTGACATGTGGACAGAGGACTACCACAAATAAACAAATATAAACAAATTAATATATGTTTTGAGCTTTACATCTCATGTAGCTCTTGGCCAATACTGAGGAGTTCTCCTTAACGCTAAGGGACTTTTGAGCCTTTGCACACGCACCACAGGCTGCACAGCAGTCTTTAGTAAAACATGAATAGGCTTTTGCTACTCATCAAAACAACAAGACTGTTTTATGGAGTTGAAAGCCTACTCTACTTAGTGGGTACACTCTGAGCCCCCCACCTCACGTCTAAAATACACTTTTTTAAATTTGTGCTTCGCCGTATGCCGGTGTTGTTGCGTATCGAAAATAGCAGACATACAAGCTCACTACACGGCGCGTTGCGACGTGTTGTGAGCTTGTAGCTCAGGTGAGGGCCCTCCTGCACCCAAGAGAGCTGCACTGGACTTTGAGGACTGGGACAATCTACCTGTGGATAATGACATTGATGAAGTCGAACTGTATTCCACACAGAATCACCTCATGGACAACAAGAGGGATGTTTTGGGCTGGTGGCGAGAACACCAACCCACCTACCCGAAGCTAGGCATACTTGCCAGGAGCATTCTGGCGATTCCAGCGAGCAGCGGCAGCGAACATAACTTTAGCGCAGCTGGAAGAACCATTGAGCAGAGGAGGACAACGTTGAACCCGTCCACTGTGGATGCTATCCTCTTCCTCCATGACAACATGTAAACCACGATGGTTGGATTGGTAAATGTTAATAGTTTGATTTATAAGCTGTTAAACAGTCAACAGTTGAGTAAATAACTCGATCCATGATGATCATATTAATAGCCTGCCGCTGCCCCCTACGTGGACTTTAAAAACTGATGTCAATCGTCAATGATGGTAAGACTGAATATTAATAAAGGCTATTGATGGTAACTGTGGAAAAGGTGTGTATGTGCAGTGCTGTGCATGTCTTATACTATTTAATAATCAACGTACTGTATAGATGATCCCCTTTCATGGTAATTTACAGGCCCCTACTAGTATAATCAGTCAGTCGCTTTTTCTTTCTTTTTTTTCTCCTTTCTTTTTCTTTGAGGAAGGCACTTTATTACACTGACACGCAAACGTGTTATAATGTGTGCACCTTGCCTGACTAATAAAGTGCCTTTCTCAAAGAAAAAGAAAGAAAAAAAAAGTGAGGAAAAAAAAGCATTGGTGCCGGACCCTGGGTCAGACGCATCCTCCTATAATTTTACAAACCTCTGTCCTCTGTAGTGCGTGGTGCATGGTGGTGCATGGAAAGCTGCCCGGTTCTCCTCAGTGACTGGAGCAATTGCTCTGAATTTTCACACAGCCAATGCCCATTATCATCTGAACTTAACTGCGAAGCCCGTTTCTCAATTTCATCAAATCTCAGCGTATCATTAGCGTTTATGTGTCAAACAATGGGAGATAACATTGCCAGGTTTAGCGCGAGAAACAAGCAGCAAGGTCTATGAAAACAACGGCAAACGACGCGAGCCCGACAAGCAACAATTGCCCCTAAACCGCTTATAATAGGCGAACATGGCAACACCAAGCCCCATTCCATTCACTACTTTCCGCTCCGTTCTCTCTGTGTGTGTGTGTGTGTGTGTGTGTCTGTGTTTGCGACGGGACCCGCGGGTTCCGCGGCGGGAGTTGCCCATGGAACGCGCTGGGGGGGACGTGCGACAGGACCTGCAATAACCCCAAGTTTGCAACTACTTTCGCCTGCGCACTTCACCGGGTATGGTCTAGTATTAATAATTAATGGTCGGGCTCGATTCGGGTCAGACAAAAATCCGTCGGTAACGGGACGTGTTCGGGCTGAAAAAATCAGCCCGATCCCAGCTCTACTCTGCATTAAGTTGTGACCAGGTTTTTTTCCTCGGAAATGAGACTGACCCAAGGCAGACAGGGTGCCGGCCACCCACAGAATGTCACTGAGGAGACTAGGAAGCAGAAGGGCTGTGGTGATTGCGTCGCCATAGCAATGCTGAAATGGATCCATCATCGTCACGTAGCGCTGAGACCTCATTTGTTTAGCAAAGAACAAGCCTCCTGTTGGGACACAACATGAAGGTTATGGGGGGTGATGGGGGGTGGGGGGGGTCCACAGAAGACAGTGAAGTGACAATTTAATTTAAAAGAAAATTACTGCATCAAAAGTAACCAACAATCTATGCTATAAAAACTGGTCAAACATTGGTTAAATAAACGTATTATACTAGATTCTCGGGGCGCTTTGCGCCCCTCGAACCCATCCGCTGCGCGGGGCTTTGTGTTTGTTCGTCCCTCCGTGTCCCTCTCTCTGTGTCCGTGTCGCTGCAGCACAGAGTGGGCAGTAGAGATGGGATTTATGTGTCTTTGAAGGAAGGCGGATCGTGGGGTTCTGTTCCTTTCAAAGAGGCGTTGTGAATACTGGCTCATTTATGGCTCAGGTGTATATTATAGATACGTAGAAATAGATATAAATATGTATGTATTGATATGTCATAATAGTATGTGTGTTTGTATTGTAGATATAATTTATATGTGACTGTAAGTATGTGTTATTATGTACTATAACTATAGGTCGCGCCCTTCCCGCTAGCTCCCTAGCCAACAAAATCGTTGGATACAAAAGAAAACATCACGAACCCCTTTGAAAGAGCCGTTGTAAAGACTGTGTCATTTATGGCTGATGTGTATATTATATTTATTTTAAAAATATATTTAAATATGTATGTATTCATATGTCATAATACTATGTATATGTATATTGTAGATATAATGTATGTGTTAAATATGTGTTATGTACTGTAATACAGCATACATTATGATATAATAATGTATTATTATGTTTGATGTTATATAATATATAACATCATTAATACAATATTTATCATGGCATAAGGTATTGCTGCAGCACCCCTGGTAGTGGGGAGTCCGCTCCGTGTGTCTGGCTCTGTCTGTCAATCCGTCGAACAGCTTTTTAACATGTTATATTTAATAACATATAATAATATATATATATATAACATCATTAATACAATATGTATTATAGCATAAGATATAATATACATAATAATACATAGTATTGTAATGTGTAATATTGTGACATCTTTGGAGCGCATCTGTAGTGTACTGTTCTGTCTTTCAATCCCCCCCACCAGTGTTGGGACCAGTGGTGAGCTGTGGATTTTTGAACTAAGGGTTCTCTATTTTATGATGTCACGTGCGCGCGCAGGCATGTGCACATATCCACTCAGCTCAGTGCTAGTTGTAATACTGTAGGTATTCAACATGTGATTATTAATGTATTTATGTTTCTTAGTATTTTGTTGCATTGTTAATTTGTTGTTTTTGTTTTTGTTTCAATTAATCAATTATTTTATTTTCCTTTTAGTTTTATGTAAAAGCCCTTTACATAGACTCACCCACACATAAGTAGTTAAAATAATCAGACAACTTGTCTTTGTCTTGTCTCAGACAACTGGGTCCTCTGCTAAGCGATCCCCTTCACACTCTGCAGTGCAGAGACTGTTGTCTCTCATTGTGAGAGGAATGTACGCATTCAATTCAAGTCCGTGGCTTTTCTCCAGTATAGCCTAATGTTATGCGAAGCAGCCTTGTAGAGGCTATTGAGAATGGCTCGCCACTGACGGCGCGAGCCTTGACAGGCTGTTGTTTAAACTTTAAGGTGTTAACGACCACCGCTGACGGTGAGTGCATGTGGAGCACGCGCGAGCCCCCCAGCCCCCACAGTGTCAGAAGTAAGGGTGCGGCGCCCGCCTTAGCACCCCCAACAGCTCAACCCTGGTTGGGACTACATAACGCAACTACTATTTGCGTTAACTAATAACGTAACGCGTGACCTTTTCCCATTCAGTTAGAGTTACTGTGATTGATATTGGTACGTTACTTGTGTTACGTTATGTGATCCAAATGAAGTGTTTTCTGCGAAGCAGCCGTCCTCTCTCTGCCTGTCATTCAACAGGCAGACAGCGTGCAGCAGCCAGCAGGCTGAATAGAGTGGTTCCTCTCAGTCTAACATGATGAATAAGTGAAAGTGGTAGAGAGGACGATGATTGGTTAAGGCGGGGTACATTTTCAGGTTAAGCCAATCAGAGACAGAGTTGGGCGGGGCTCACTGTCTGTTAGAGGGCAGTGTTGCCATGTACTGTGATTGTAAGCGACTTGTAATCGACTTCCATGGAGGCAAATGGAGGAAAATTCACAGACCCTATTGCTTATTTTGTGCACGCAACCTGGCAACTGTGCTGACAGCTAAAGGGAACTAACCTCGCGTCAGCAGTCTTTCCAGTTTCCACCTCGGAGGAAATGAAAGGTAACACAATGGTGTAGAGGAAATTTGGTCCGCCTCGCGGTGTTTGGGTGTCGTTGGGCGGTGGTCAGCGATGACGCTAAGGAACAACATGGCCGACCGTAATGTTGTGAGTTTGTGTTGGCCGCAATTAATTATGCTTCGAGGGGGCAGATGTGTGCTGAGCAGTGTGAAGTGGCCTACAGACTGCGCGAAGTGATTGTGCGCGTTGTGGCTTGTGTTGTTAGTGACATTGATATGTTGTTTTTGTGTTTAGTCCCACACAGTGGCGTTTTTTTGGGGGGGGGTTTGGGTTTTGCAATGTATTATAGGATATATCGAGGAAACAAAATGAAATGCCTCAACTCCTACAATTCCAAGTGCTTGTCAGGGTGGGGGTCCCCAGTTCCAGTATGATTATTTTGGGGGTCCAAAATGTTCATAAATCTTCCCACCAATTTTGTTCCCAAATCCAATTTCAGTTAAGTTGAGGGCATAATAAACATATCTCAGCTCTTCCCGGACTACAATGGACTACAGTTGAAAATGGATCGAATATGTATGCTGCTTCTTACCAACGAGGAATAACAGCACATATGAAGGGGGCCCTAGGGCCCAGATAACGCCACGAGAGGGAGTGTAGACAGCCTCAGCTGTACCCATGATGTAGCCTCCTCCAACCCAGGTGGCTGATGATGAAGATAAAGCAGTTAACACAGTTAACATAGTCACACAAACACATGAAAACACACACACACACACACACACACACACACACACACACACACACACACACACACACACACACACACACACACACACACACACACACTTAGATTGGCGCCTGTCCCGACTCCCGAAAATGCTCTCGCATAAGCGCTCGTATAGCCTAGGTCTGAGCCAGATCCGCAATCTTATCTGAATGTTAAAGCAGTCTAAATGGGTCAATGATTAAGCACCTAACTTATACCATTGCAAATAGGCTATGTTTGATTGTTTCCATATCGCTTGAATTTAATTGGTTGTCATTGTCACTTGGAAATAAAATAGGCACGCATTTCCATGTATGCCTTTATAACATGTTATATTTTCACAGGGATTATTGTCTCCGCCAGGCCGAAAGGCATGGCGAGAGAGTATGTTTTGCCGTCCGTCCGTCCGTCCGTCCGTGTGTGTGTGTGTGTGTGTGTGTCCTGTCTGTCCGTTAGCAGCTAATCTCCGGCACCGTTGGCCCGGTCGCTGCGAAACTGTGCACACCCACTCCCTGGCCAATTCAGAACCTCTGCCCCACGTTTTTCACATGGGCTTGTCATAGCGCCATCAGGAGGCTGATTTGTGCAAAACCCATTTTTTTCCATTAATCCTACAGCTTTTATCCAAACGTCATGCAAATCGGTACACAGTATCTCTATAGTCATGCGATCAACCTGGATTTGTCCCATTTTTCATATTCCATCCTCATTGGCTAAGGTTGGCTTCCAAAGTTTGCAGGATTGGTCCATTTTGAACAAACTGCCTCAAATCATGAACCCAGCTTGCCATTTCCATAAAATTACACACGCACATTCCCACTAGACACATCCCCACATATGCATCGACGTATCACCTGTCATTGTGAAGATGCCAATATAAATGTTGATGTTGCGTCCTCCTATCATGGTGACTTCACTTCTGGATCCCACACATTTCTTCTCCTCCCTCATGGATTTCCTAGAAGCCCAGACCCCCATCACCAGGATCAAGGCATAGAAGACCAACAGTGCTACCAACGCAGCTATGTTTAGAGCCATCATGAAACTGTAACACACAAATGCAAGCAGACATGAAGTGTAATAGTTAACATATTGAAATGTCCTTGAGCAATATATTGAATCCCTAACTGCTCCTGTTGCTGCCTTGCATGGCTGTCGCTGCCATCGGGTGAGTCTAATGCTGAAAAATGCAGTTAATTCCAGGCCTATTCACTGTTTCTTTTCCCCTCAGGGGCAAAAGGACCCTACTGTATCTGGAGAATGCATCGGACTAAACTAATGGGCCATTTGAAAATAGCCCACAATGCTCACAATGTATCTTGATGCGACGCATTGGGAGCCTGTAGATCTGCTATTTTCAAAATAGTTATACATTTTATGCATTTGAAAACTTTAATGGGACAATCTGCACAATGAGTACTTTCTACTTTTGGTACTTTAATGATGCCAATACTTCAAGTAGATGTTGAATACCGAACTTGTACTTTTAACAGACTATTTCTGCAATAGGGTATTGATACTTTTACCTAAGTGAAAAAGATTTGAGTACTTCTTCCATCACAGGTTAAGTAGTATTACTGGCTATAGATCACTCACCCATCATTGCACTCGGTGTCCTAAAGTCAATCCCCAATCCCTGACACCTTCATCTATAAATCAATCATTGGTAGCTCCTCACCTTGGTTCAGAAGTCACTACAAAAGGCATGCAATTTCGGTGAAATTTTGCACGCACGTTCCCATTAGGCTGAAGAAGAAATGCCACTTGGCATTTTTCAAATCAGCCTCATGGTGGCGCTATAACAGGCCAATTTGTGTTTTTTACCTATAACTGCACCAATCTGTGTAAAACTTGCACGGCAAAACCTTTGGCGTGCATTTTTCACATTTGCCTTTTATAGCGCCACCAGGAGGCCAACTTATGTAAAACACATTTTTTTATATTTAGCCTTCACATTTTATCCAAATGTCACGCAAATCGGTACACATGATCTCTATATAGTCATGTGATCAAGACGGATCTTGATTGGCTAAGATTGACATCTAAAGTTTGCAGGAGTGGCCCATTTTGAACAAAAAGCCGCAAATCATGAACAACATCAGCAATATCAGATTGCAGTGAGACTTTGCAGGCACATTTGCACTACGTTGAGGAACAAATGCCACCCTTTTAACATTGCCCTATTATAGTGCCACCAGGAGGCCGATTTCTGCAAAACATTTTTGTCTCCGCCAGGCCGTAAGGCATGGCGAGAGAGTATGTTTTACCCTCCGTCCGTGTGTCCGTCCGTGTGTCCGTCCGTGTGTCCGTCCGTGTGTCCGTGTGTCCGTGTGTTACCACCAAATCTCCGGCACCGTTGGCCCGGTCGCTGCGAAACTGTGCACACACACTCCCTGGATGCCAATTCAGAACCTCTGCCTCAAATTTTTCACATGGGCCTGTTATAGCGCCACCAGGAGGCCGATTTGTGCAAAACCCATTTTTTCACATTATTCCTACAGTTTTTAACCAAACGTCATGCAAATCGGTACACAGTATCTCTATAGTCATGTGATCAACCCTGATCTGTCCGATTTCCCATATTCCATCCTTATTGGTTAAGGTTGCCATCCAAAGTTTGCAGGATTGGTCCGTTTTGAACAAACTGCCTCAAACCATGAACGCAGCTTGCGAATTCCGTGAAATTTCACACGCACATTCCCACTAGGCCGAGGAAGAAATGCCACCCTTTTCACATTGGCCTGTTATAGCGCCACCAGCAGGTCTAATTTAGCAAAACACATTTTTGGAACAAAATGCCTCAAATCATGAATGCAGTGTCCGATTGCCGTGAACGACCTAAGAATAAATGGCACCCTTTTCACATTGGCCTATTATAGCGCCACCAGGAGGCCACAATAACGTATCTGACCTGGCGGAGACCTGTGCTCCGAGGAGCACTTTATCTAGTTACTCCTACAAATGTTGTCCAAACATCATGCAAATTGGTACACATTATCTCTATAGTCAAGTGATCAAGACAGTTCGGTCCGATTTTTCACATTTCATCCTGATCCAAATTCCGAACATTGCTGGCCCACAATAACCTACCTAACCTGGCGGAGACCTGTGCACTTTTTCTAGTTTTCTTTCTCTTTAGCTTCCTGTCCTTATGTACAAACATATAATACATATACTCTAGTCTATAAACAAGCAAGTGATGTATAATATCAGTATCATAAAAATAGATCAGATAACCTTATTTGGTCTGAAATCCAGAAGATTTGTAGATCAAGCTGGGAGATGGAGCCTCGTTGTCAAAAAGTCCAGGTGTGATCAAGGACACACTTGCCTCTGTAGTTACAGTCACAGTCTACTTAATGTCTCACAGACAGATGACATGACAAACTGTTTGATGAACATCAAACAGGTTTGTTTGCACCACCCGTGTCCAATGACATGCAATCATGCATCATTCAATAATGGTCCAGTGTGTGCTACTGACCGACAGGGAATGTTCCGCCCCAGAAAGTTTTAATCACATCATGTATTTGCATTTATTAACCTTACAATCTCTCTTACTGCCAAGAAAGACTTACTGTATAACGAGTCATTGTCCTAACGCCCTGGCTGCAAAGAAGGACTTATAACCACTTAAAATAAAATAAAAATCTGAAGATTTGCTGCTCCATTCACTTCTTGTTTAACCCTGCAAGGCCCAGATTCTTTTCAAGTTGTGATGATTCCTGGCTCTGTGGGGGGTATTTATATGCAAATATCCTGGCCAAAGGTATTGTAAGACTAAACAATAGGACCCAATGAGGATTTAGAGGTGAAAAAAATAAAAAATAACAGAAAAGAAAAATGATTTAAACTCATTTCTTTATAAAACATACATGTGATCGTGCGATCACACTGGGCCTTGCAGGGTTTTAACACTGGCATGACTGAGGTTACATTATCCAACACACAGCCTGCAAAACGGTCATTTTGAACAAGAAATCAAGCTCTCCTATTCGTTACTGTCTCACCTCTGTGCTCCAGACTAGCTGACACCTTCTCACCCACACAGTGGGGGGTTCCATTGTCTTCTAAATAGCCATTAACATCTCAATTGCACTCTGCGCAGTCAGTGAGCCCACATAATGTTGTTGTTGTAGGCAGACACAAACATTATAAAATTAGGCTAACTTGTAATGGTAACTGCAGATTCTGTATGTAAAATATTTATTTTAAAAAAAGCGTATAAAACAGCGCGATCTGTAGCGTCACACATTAAACTCTTCAGTGAAACATGGAGCCTATATGAACCACTGAAGCCACTGTCTAATTACGTGACTCCAGGGTTAGGGTTAGGGTTAGATTACGTGATCTCCATTGTGCAAAACACATGGATATCTCTTGACAAACCAATATTATATTATATAATATTCACATTATTGTCTGAGCGTAAAGCTCTCATTCTATCAGCTGTTCACGCTGATGAGAAAGCGTCTCCTCTCCTGTCCCTCTCATCTCCTTGTCAGCGTAACAAGTGAACACATCGCTATATGTTCCACAAATGTGCTCATTCCTGCGCTAAATATCTGATCTACAAACATAAAACAATCGCTGCCTGCCGAGCCATATGCTTGTAGATCACATCTGTTGGCACAGCATTTTAAAACAGCGCGATCCAGTAGCAAACACTCTGTACACTGCAGTGAAAGGGTTGCCAAATTTTGCGAGAAAAATAAGCAGTCAGGTCTATGAAAATGTTACTGCATGCATTGTGCCCTAAGAAAACAGTGAGGCATGAAACCATTGCATTGTAAATGGGGTTTATATCCGAGGCAAATTTGCAACCCCAGTCCCTGGTTAGACCTTTCTATATAAATATTTACCTAATAAAAATTATCTACAAAAGGACATGCATGAAGCTCTAATCTAAACAAGTATGAAAATATATTTATATCTGCAAAGTAACTAGTAGCCTAACTAAAGTTTTCAAATAATTGTAGTGGAGTAAAAGTGCAAGATTTGCCTCTGAGTTGTAGTGGAGTAGAAAAGTATTACCATTATAATGTAATTATATATATCATTATAATAATAATAATAATAGAAAGACGCCCAAAGTCGCTTATAATAAGCAGACATGGCAACATAGAATAGTTGCGCAGCAGCAAGTCTGCTGTCTACGGGCCGCTCTGTGGGGGGTCTCGAGGTGTAAAGTGCTCTAGGGAGGGGGAGAGAGGGGGAGAGCGATCAATTTAGCCGAAATAAAACGGCTGGGATGGGATACATGCTATGTATTTCATATTTATAATGAGTTTAAAAAAAAACAAAAAAACGGAGATGGTTTGAAACATATATTTAGGAAAAGTCATGAAAGGGGAACTTTCTCAGAGCTTCCTGAGAGAAGTTAAGCCACTTTCAATTCTCAAAATCGGTCCCATTGATTGCTTAGTCACGGAAGTGTTAAAGGCCTTTGCAGACAGGGTGCGATTTTCCCAAAAAATGTGGAAGTGTGTTCTAACTAACATCATTATCCATTGCCTTCATTATAGGAAATTTAATGAGTGAATTTTAACATTTTTAAAATTTAAAAAATAAGGCTGGGCCGTTAACGCCGTTACCGGGCTAAGTTAACGCCAGACTCTTATCGCGCGATAAAAAAAATACCGCCGTTAATCTATTCTCAAAGTTGGGTCTGGGAGCCAAATACATTAGCTGGTCGAATTACTCTGTGTCTGTGTGTGTGTGTGTGTGTGTGTGTGTGGGGGGAGGGGGGGCGTTAACAAGTCCGAGCGGTGCGGGTCATGGGTGAAAAATTACCATAACAAACATCAGCTGCGTGACAATGGAGGACGCTGTGAGCAGTGTGAAGCCGGGTTTGCTTCAGGGCAATTTTATTTACAAAAAGCTTCCCAATGGAAACCTCGACAAGACCAAGGTGATTTGCACTTTGTAAAAAGCTGAAATGGCTTACTGTAGGAGTTCCTCGAGTCTGAAATATCACCTAAGCAAAAAGCATCAAATTGTTCTTAACAAGGAAGGTGCTGCCGCCGCCGGGCCAAGCACTGCTGCTCCGGGGAAAAGTGCTAGTCAAACTACAATGTTTGAGTGCAACCGAGGCAAGCCCATCAGCACAGCTTTATCAGCCAAGCTAACTAACCTCCTAGCCCAGTGGATTGCAATCAATTGCCGGCCTATAAGCGTGGTGGAAGATGATGGACTCGAGCTTCTTCTCCGGGCGGCAACAGGCGACCCGTGTTACAAACTACCTGCGAGGCGAACTATCATGAGGAGAATCCATGACCAACACGCCACAGAGAAAGCTGTGAAAGAGGAGAAGTTGGCCGGGGCGGCGTGTGTAGCACTGACTGGGGACCATTGGACATCTGTCAGCAACGATAACTACCTAGGTGTTACTGTACACTTCATCGATGTCAGCTGGGAACTTCACTCGTTCGCCTTTGGGTACGTTTATGTAATTTAATTTATTTAATTTACCACGGTGAAGTTGGTTAACATTTACACAGCTTTAGCTAACGTTATCAGGGATCGATTGATTAATTTTACCACTGGCCAACAACATTAGCTACGTTTGCTGTAGACAAGGGGTCTTCAACAGGGGGTCCGGGACCCCTAGGGGGTCCTCAGAGTTACTACAGGGGGTCCGCCAAATCTTTGTGATAGGATTTTTTATTTTACCTTAACCACTTGAACCCTAGCATCACTTTTCTGAGGAGAACTTTAGCCAAATATAGCAGATCTACAAGCTCACAACGCCTCGCTTGTAGATCTGCTATTTTTGGCAAAGAGGCATAGGTGTAGTAGAGGGATAAAAGAGCAGACCACGTAAACAAAAAATGTTGAATCTGAAACAATTGTATACGATATAGTGGGGGTCCCTGCTTTATCTCTCCCTCAGCTAGGGGGTCCTTGGCCTGATACAGAGGGCCATTGTAATGTCACTTCGGGATAGTGGTTTTGATGGTGTCCTGGCCAAGTGTCGAAAAGTGGTCGGACATTTCAAACACAGTCCGGCCAACTCAGATGAGCTGAATGTCCAGCAAGCATCCAATGAACAAGAGGCAGAGTCACTCGTGCAAGATGTTCCAACACGTTGGAATTCCACCCTCGAGATGATCAAGCGTTTGAGGCGCAACAGAGTCCCAGTGCACGCAACGCTGGCCCAGCAGAAACACAAGCTGGTCCTCCCAACAGATGCTGAATATGAGAAGTTGGCAAAGCTGGAGATACTGCTGGAGCCATGCAGGTATGGTCTACAAAGATAGTGTGTTCTTAAATTGGTATACAACTTCTTTGAAAAGTCACTTTGTATTTAATTAAGAAATGCATGCCCTTAAATGTGTAAATGATTCAGAAGTCAGAACGTAAAAAAGTGTAATCGTAGTTAAAAGGTGTGTGTGTGTGTGTGTGGGGGGCTGTGTGTGTGGGGCTGTGTGTGTGTGTGTGTGTGTGTGTGTGTGTGTGTGTGTGGGGGGGGGGGCTGTGTGTGTGTGGGGCTGTGTTTCCACCGGGGTTGAACCTGTTCAGTTCTTTAAAAAAGAACTCATAGCGCAGCACCGAGTGCCATGCTATGAGCTTGTATATCTGCTATTTTTTAAAGACCTGAACCGGTTCAACCCCGGTGGAAAAGGGGCCTGTGTGTGAGAGTATGTGTGAGATTCAGAACTTTAAAAAAGTGTAATCTGAGTTAAATGAATTAGCCATATTTTGTGTGTGTGTGTGTGTGTGTGTGTGTGTGTGTGTGTGTGTGTGTGTGTGTGTGTGTGTGTGTGTGTGTGTGTGTGTGTGTGTGTGTGTGTGTGTGTGTGTAGGTACATCACTGAACTCCTTGGTGGGGAAAAGTATGTATCCTGCTCTGTGGTTCTACCTGCCCTGCGCCACCTCCAGCACGCAATGAAGATCTCAGATGATGATCCTGCTTACATCGTGCGATTCAAGAATGCCTTCACCAAGGACCTCAACCAGCGGAGGGAGAAAACAAACCTGGAATGGCTGAAGGTATGTGAGACTGACCATTGTCTGACCATTATAGACTGTTAAGCCAGTAGATTGATCAATGGATAGATGAATGAGTCATGAAGAAATATGGTGGTTGGATTTGCAAAGTTACTTTTTTTTTTCATCAATCAATTATTATTATTTTTTTGTTCATCAAAGGTGGCTACTGCTGTCGATCCAAATGCCTGCCCAAAGCAGAGAGGGAGCCAGTGTGGGTAAAACTGAGTGAGTTGGTGAAGGGAGAAGAACCTGCTCTGCAGCCGCCGAGGGAGGAGAACCCTGAGCCACCTAAAAAGAAAACAGCCCTTCTACTGATGGGATCAGAGTCGGAGTCGGATGACGACATACCAGTACAAAATGCTGTGGAGAGGTACAAGGTAGAGCCAAGTGCGAGCTTGGATCAGCATATTTTGAATGCCTTCGGCAGACTTCAAATGAGCCATTTTAATCTAGATTAACTCCAGGATTGCAGATAGATTAATCTAGATTAAAAAAAATAATCTATGCCCACCTCTAATATATATATATATATATATATATATATATATATATATATATATATATATATATATATATATATATATATATATATATATATATATATATATATATTGAAAGATGAAACCCTAGCCCTAACCCAACATAATATTTTTAAAAGTGTTTACAAAAGTGTTATTATGAATGTATGACAAGTTAGCTATGAGGTGGAAGAGACAAATGAATGAAAATATATTTTTGCAAGGGTTAATAGTAGAGGCCCTAGGAGGGGTCCACGCGCACCCTCTTTTTTTTTTCTAGTTTGGATTTTTGGCATCCATAGGACCTCTAATATAGGGATTTTGATGATCCCAAGAAAAAAAGTGGTCCAAAGTGTATTTTTTTCAATGTTTTATTACCCCCATGAGACCTGCATGATTAATGGCTGGAACGCTGGTGAGACCATAGCCGTGGGAAGTAGGGGTGCTGAGGGTGCTGCAGCACCCCCAGTGGTCTGGGCGGAAAAATAAAAAAGTATTACGTTTTTTTTTTTTTTTTTTTTTAACGCATTAACGTGCGCGCACAAAATGTCGCAAAAAAGCATTTCAGATTTTTTTGGCCAACCAAAGCCTAAAAGAAACATAAGAGAAGCTCTGGAAAACAGCAGCCAGTTGCCTTCAACTAGTACCAGCAGTACCGCGCCAGAGGTCGTGGTAAACATCGTGGAAGATGATGATAATGATGTGCCCCCAGGGCCCGGTGTAAAGGGACACTGCCCCCCGCAACCTCAGCCCTTCTTCCGCCGAGACAAGCGATGAAGAGGCCGCCGTCAACATGGTGGTGGCTCCAGCACCAACCATCACTGTGGTGGGGCAAAAGGCCTCCAGCTTAACAGCCTTTGAGGAGCCTTTCCAGCCGCGCGACTTCACATTTCCAGGACAATGTTTTGGGACAGAATCTTTCAAACGTTCTTTCAAACCGGCTTGGTTTAAAACATGGAACTGGTTACATTATGTGGCGGAGAGTGATCGTGTCCTATGTTTTGCTTGCGTGAAAGCAGTGGGAAAAAAACTGATAAGGGAAGACAGTTTGAGGGAAGCAAATACAATTGTTAAGGAGGGTTTTGCAAACTGGCGTAAAGCTAAAGAAAAGTTTAAAGAACACGAAAAATCATGGTTGCACAATCACGCCGTGGAGAAGCATGTTGCACTGAAGCAAGTGCCCATCAGTGCCCTCTTGTCTGATGCCACTGCTAAACAACAGCAAATCGCACGTAACGTCCTGGAACTACTTTTCAGATCAATCCGATTCCTGGGCAGCAAGGGAGTCGCCTTCAGGGGTGACACTATGCGTGATGGAATATTGTACGAGATGATGGTGGAGCGCACCTATGATAAACCAAACGAACGTGAGTGGATTTTGCGACGAGATAATTGGATGTCCAATACCATTCAAAATGAGATAATCCAACAGTTTGCCCATGCCATCCAGAGAGATATTGTCACCCGTCCATCACAAAGTAACTTTTATGGTCTCACAGCTGATGGCACAACAGATACAAGTACCACAGAGCAGTTCTCAATGAATCTACAATTTGTTGACAGCGACCTGGAGTCTCACTGCTTATTTTTGGGATTTTATAATGCCCATGACAGCACTGGACAAACTCTATTCATGTGCATTAAGGATGTTTTTTTAAGGCTGAACATTCCTATTGAACGGGTTATTGGATTTTGCTTTGATGGAGCCAGTAACATGTCTGGTTGCTTTACTGGAGTTCAGGCTCGCCTGAAAGAATTAAACCCCTTGTCATTGTATGTGCATTGTAGTAACCACTCGCTGGACTTGGTTCTACAAGAAGTCGCACGCGAAGTGAGTATTGTGGCTGACACTATGAACTTTGTGCGGGGTGTTGCTGTTGTAATTAGGGAATCCTCAAAGCGAAAACAACTTTACGAATCACTTTTTGGCTGCGACGAGGTAACTGTCAATATCCTAGGCCTATGTCCAACAAGGTGGTGCGTCCGCACGATAGCCATCAAACGCATTATCTCATCTTACAGCACTCTCTTGGCCACCTTGGATTCACTGAAAGACGACAGGACTGTCAGAGTCAGGTCAAAGATCGGGGGGACTATACAAACAAGCTCTGAAAGGGAAAACCTTTTTTGGTCTTCTCTGCTGTGAAGCACTGTTTGAGCCGTGCGAGGCAGTGGCCAGGAGCCTGCAGAGTCCCAAAGCTAGTGCGCTGGGTGCGCTCCAGTGTGCAAATATGCTCCAAGCGCGCGTGAAAACTCTGAGAGATGATGCAATTGTGGAGGAGATGGTCCGCAAATGTGCCTCGCTAACAGGCCTGAAAATGCCAGTGCCAGACGCCGTTAGGGTGAGCAGAACCCCATCTCGTTATCGCCAAACTATGGTACGTGAGGCTGTGGCGCACAGCGAACCAACAGTGATTTGGCGACATGGCTTTTACGAGGCTGTTGATTTGGTGTTAGCGGAGCTAAACAGAAGATTTGATCAAGACGCTATGAACATAGCTGCAAATAGAGAGAGAGCAGTAATACAGGCAGCAGAGGGGAAAGCGGTTGATTTTGGGAGCCTCCACCTACCCAAGGAGATAGATAAAGGCCGCCTTGATCTCCAGCTTAAAATGCTGGGTGATTTAATCAGAGAGTCAGAGCCTCATCGCTGTAAAACAGTTCAAGATGTGGCATCATGCATAATCAAGCTCCTTCCACAAACGAGAAAGCTCCTTGTAGAAGCTGAAAAACTTATAGAGTTATGTCTGTGTCTACCCATCTCTGTGGCCTCATCAGAGCGTACCTTTTCTGCCTTGCGCCGCCTGAAAACCTGGCTACGCAGCACCATGACACAGAAAAGACTCACTCATCTGTCCCTGATGCATGTCCACCCTGACATTCTCAACTCATTGGACACACACGGCCTCATGAGGACATTTATTTCTATTACTCCAGAGCGCAAATCCACGTTTGGATCACTGTGACATATTTGGATTATTGTGACTTTTCGATTACTGTGACATTTGATTTGGATTATTGTGACGTTTGGATTATTGAACTCGGCCCGCCCCGCAGGCGCAGCACGCACGGTACTGTACAGTAATACATTTATTATAAACTGCCGCCGAGCAGATTGATTCCCCATTGGCATTGTGTGTGTGTTGACTGAGTTGTCAGTGAGAGTGCAGTGTGTGCGCAATAAATGGGACACGTCTCTGCGTGCCCAAAGAGAGAAGTTGCTTTGTTGTGGTTTTATCCTATTGTTTTATCCTAGAGTACAGATGTTTTCATGCTTTTTTGGTGATTTTTATTGCCACCGAAATTAACCGAATTAACCGAAATAAAGTTAGAAACCCCCCCCCCAGACCCGGTTTTATCCTATTGTTTTATCCTAGATTACAGATGTTTTCATGCTTTTTTGGTGATTTTTATTGCCACCGAAATTAACCGAATTAACCGAAATAAAGTTAGAAAAAAAAAAAACCCAGACCCGGTAAGACCCGAAAAAAATTGCGCGGACGTGCCCCTGACTGAAAAGGTGTTCCCACGGCCCTGGGTGAGACTGTCTTTCGGAGACTGTGGCACGCTCAAATTTAGACGTAGCCCAAAGATAGAGATACCATTTGATTCTAGACAACCTCAGGTTTCCAATGGGACGAACCTTGTCATGCTACCTTGTCGAGAAGGGGGCTAAATACCTAATGATTCAAAGTTAGACAACATTTTGGCGAGGGAAAAACGGCCATCACCATTTTCCAAATGGTCCCTTGAGCTGTCACCTCAGTGAATTGAAATGGGTTACATGGATACCTACAAGCCTCCCCTGTACAGAAATAACACATTTATGGCAATCTCATGCAGTTTTGGGCAAGAACCATGCAGTTTATTGCATGCAGTACAAATATGTAATTTCCGCCTATTGTAAAAAGGAGACCACTTTACTGTATCTATAGCTGCATGAGATCACTGTACTGTATCTATAGCTGTATGAGACCACTGTACTGTGTATATATAGCTGTATGAGACCACTGTACTGTATCTATAGCTGCATGAGATCACTGTACTGTGTATATATAGCTGTATGAGACCACTGTACTGTATCTATAGCTGTATGAGACCACTGTACTGTATCTATAGCTGTATGAGACCACTGTACTACATCTATAGACTACCTACTGTGTCTATAGAATGCTGCACTGTATCTATAGTCCACTCTAGGGCATCTAGTAGACCACTGTCATGATATGTAGACCATTGTAGTGCATCTGTAGACCACTCTAGTGCATCTGTAGACCACTTTAGAGCATCTGTAGCCCACTTAAGAGCATCTGTAGACCACTTTAGAGCATCTGTAGACCACTTTAGAGCATCTGTAGACCACTTTAGAGCATCTGTAAACCACTTAAGAGCATCCATAGCCCGCTGTAGAGCATCTGTAAACCACTGTAGTGAATCTGTAAACCACTGTAGTGAATCTGTAAACCACTGTAGTGAGTCTGTAGACCACTGTGCTGCATCTACCGAGCCTTTGCGGCGACCACCCCCCACTGGTTTTATGTCCTGTGACCTGGGTGACCTGGTCATGTTAAATGGGCTTTATACATTGAGTTGTGTTGAGTTTAGATGTAGTATAGTGGTCTATAGATACAGTACAGTGGTCAATGTATGTGGTCTATAGATGGAGTACAGTAGTCTATTAGCAGTACAGTGGTTTATAGATTCAGTATAGTGGGATATAGATGCAGACAGTGGTATAGATGCAATACAGTGGTCTCATACAGCTATAGATTCAGTACAGTGGTCTCATACAGCTATAGATACTGTACAGTGGTCTCATGCAGCTATAGATACACTACAGTGGTCTCATACAGCTATAGATACAGTACAGTGGTCTCATGCAGCTATAGATACAGTAAAGTGGTCTCCTTTTTACAATAGGCGGAAATTACATATTTGAGTCATTCCACGAATTCGGTACACTTTGCAGTCCCCTCTGACCTTTTTAAGTGTATTGTATCCATCATCCATTTCCATCCATTTCAGGTCACCAAAATCAAATTTTAAAAGCTTTTTAGAATCAATTGACATGTTCCCTTTACTATTGTGTAAAAATATTATATATTTTGTCTTTATATCTGAAATTATCTGCCTTTTCTACAGTAGACACCGCCTAAATTTGCCCATTTTTCATGTCCCCAATGGCCGATAGAGAGATTGGCCTTCAGATATGACTACTAAAAGTGTAGAATAATCCATAACTTATATTATTCACATAAAACCAGCAATGTACTCTATTGCCAGTCATGTTTCGTTTTTTAATAAATAGTTGATTTATCATTAAAATCACGTTATATAGCTCTGTCCCACAGTCACACTCAACCCCGTTACACAAGTCATTCTCCTCTCTGTAAAAAGTATAAACTGACCCTTTAGTGGCATCAACAACATGTGATGGCATTCTACAAGTCTTCTGAGCAAGATGCTGCAGAAAGAGGAACATTTCGAACTTCTTATACAGCTATTTAGGGTCATTTATACTTTCAAAGCGTGGTCGTAAAGCATAAAAACTCAACCCTGTTACATGAAATAAAGATAGAAAACTATTATTATTTTAAATTGTCTTTGTCATTTCAGCAATATATGTGATTGACTAATGTCATGCATGCCATGTGGTCTCCTTTTAATCATCACAGGTAGAGTTATGGCCATCTTCAGTAAAAAATCTCAACCCCGTTATGAATTTCAACCCTGTTACATATATTATTCCATATAAAAATATTAATTTAATGCCTGAGATGGGAAAATATGTTTTTCTGCATGTTAAATATGTCCTTAATGGTGTGGGCTATTCAAAAAAGTAATTTGTTTCCATCGATTTTTCAAAAAAAAAAGTGCAAATCGTACCGAATTCGTGGAATGACTCATTTGTACTGCATGCAATAAACTGCATGGTTCTTGCCCAAAACTGTATGAGATTGCCATAAATGTGGCATTTCTGTACAGGGGAGGCTTGTAGGTATCCATGTAACCCATTTCAATTCACTTATATCGAGGTGACAGCTCAAGGGACCATTTGGAAAATGGTGATGGCCGTTTTTCCCTTGCCAAAATGTTGTCTAACTTTGAATCATTAGGTATTTAGCCCCCTTCCGGACAAGGTAGCATGACAAGGTTGGTCCCATTGGAAACCTGAGGTTGTCTAGAATCAAATGGTATCTCTATAATTCCTTTTAACAGGTCGTTCATGAAAGTCCTTGCGGTCTTGTTTCCAATGAGAACCTGTGAGCAATTAGGGGTTAAGAGTCTTGCTCAGGGAAAAATGTCATTTCATCGACACATACTGTATGCTGGGATGGCATGGAATCGAACCTGGGGCAACCAGGGCCTCTGGCTCCCTAGGCGGGCTCACTAACCACTCAGCTATGGCCGCCCCTGTCTTTGGACTACGTCTAAATTTGAGCGTGCCACAGTCTCTGAAAGACAGTCTCACCAGCGTTCCAGCCAGCAATCCTGCAGGTCTCATAGGGGTAATAAAACATTGAAAAAAACACACTTTGGACCACTTTTTTTCTTGGGATCATCAAAATCCCTATATTAGAGGTCCTATGGATGCCAAAAATCCAAACTAGAAAAAAAATAAGAGGGTGCGCGTGGACCCCTCCTAGGGCCTCTACTATAACTTATACTTAAAAATGCTGTATCTCGGCTCCTGTGTACTTTTTCTTTTACTATGTATTTTGGGCCCAGACATGTTATTTTCCAAGGCAGACAATTAATGTCAACGAGGTCGCGATGACCTTGTTGACATTTGTGAAACCCTCAGTGATTAGCAACCATCGGGGATTGATCATACTGGAGATAAATATTCTGTGACTACTTGAAAAAGGTAAGAAAATTGAAAAATCGCTGGCAGTGGATGCACACAGCCAGAAATAAGCCTGGCAGTGAGAGAGTTAAATCAATTATTTATTTATATTATGAAATTATAAACTAGCAATTTTTGTATTTTTATGGTTAGCACTTACACTCCCACCAAAATCACTCATGATTTGAAATTGGGGTTTCCTTGCAAACAAATTATGAAGAGAACAAATTGAATGTTTGAGTGTGACTTTCTTATTACGTGAGCTTAGTTGGCCTTGTGTGTGGTGTGCCTTAATATCAGTGTAGTGTCACTGATTGAGATGGAGATCTTTCAATTAACATGGTTACAAAACTGTGTAATGGAAGATGCCATCAAGTTTAATTAGTGTTTATTTTGTTTGTATATTTATACTTGGTCATCATTTCTTGTTTTCATACATTTTATGTGCACTATGCAGTTTATTGCTATTAAAATAAACATAATCTTGGTAGACTGTGACAATTTTGTATATTCTTTATTTTACATGATAATTATTTGTTTTACCTAATGTATACAAATAATACTAACAAGGTAAGGTTGCATGATTTAGTTATTTGGAAGAGATTAATTTATGAACATCCAAATAGACTTAGACTCTCAGATCACCTATCTTAATTATTAGCAAAAATATATCTACTGTATGTCCTGGTTTCAGCCACATTATTACAATTATACTAATTACAAATGGATGCATGATTTAGTTATGGCAAGATAACACATTTCTGGATATGGAAATAATAAACAGACTTTATGTCTATACTGTAGCTATTTCCTGGTTTCGGTTTATGTATTACATCATTTATGCCAATTACGCTGATGACAAAGGGTTGCATGGTTTAGTTATGGTAAGGTAACGTGTAAACATAGACCTGGGCCAGTATGCCTACTGCCTCGCACAGTTCCAGTCTGCTTAATGTTTCACAGACAGATGACATGACAAACAGTTTGATGAGCTTCAATCAGGATTTGCCAGCTTGGGAGGCAGACAAGCAACCAGGTCAGTGTTGTCAGATTTTGCGCCAGAAACAAGCAACCAGGTTCATGAAAAAACGAAGGCCAGCCGAAGGGGTCCGCGATGTTTCGTGGCGGTCCGAAGGGGTACGCGATGTTTCGTAGCAGTCCGAAAGGGTACGCAATGTTTCGCGGGGGTCCCAAGACATGTTATTTTCCAAGGCAGACAATTAATGTCAACGAGGTCGCGATGACCTTGTTGACATTTGTGAAACCCTCAGTGATTAGCAACCATCGGGGATTGATCATACTGGAGATAAATATTCTGTGACTACTTGAAAAAGGTAAGAAAATTGAAAAATCGCTGGCAGTGGATGCACACAGCCAGAAATAAGCCTGGCAGTGAGAGAGTTAAATCAATTATTTATTTATATTATGAAATTATAAACTAGCAATTTTTGTATTTTTATGGTTAGCACTTACACTCCCACCAAAATCACTCATGATTTGAAATTGGGGTTTCCTTGCAAACAAATTATGAAGAGAACAAATTGAATGTTTGAGTGTGACTTTCTTATTACGTGAGCTTAGTTGGCCTTGTGTGTGGTGTGCCTTAATATCAGTGTAGTGTCACTGATTGAGATGGAGATCTTTCAATTAACATGGTTACAAAACTGTGTAATGGAAGATGCCATCAAGTTTAATTAGTGTTTATTTTGTTTGTATATTTATACTTGGTCATCATTTCTTGTTTTCATACATTTTATGTGCACTATGCAGTTTATTGCTATTAAAATAAACATAATCTTGGTAGACTGTGACAATTTTGTATATTCTTTATTTTACATGATAATTATTTGTTTTACCTAATGTATACAAATAATACTAACAAGGTAAGGTTGCATGATTTAGTTATTTGGAAGAGATTAATTTATGAACATCCAAATAGACTTAGACTCTCAGATCACCTATCTTAATTATTAGCAAAAATATATCTACTGTATGTCCTGGTTTCAGCCACATTATTACAATTATACTAATTACAAATGGATGCATGATTTAGTTATGGCAAGATAACACATTTCTGGATATGGAAATAATAAACAGACTTTATGTCTATACTGTAGCTATTTCCTGGTTTCGGTTTATGTATTACATCATTTATGCCAATTACGCTGATGACAAAGGGTTGCATGGTTTAGTTATGGTAAGGTAACGTGTAAACATAGACCTGGGCCAGTATGCCTACTGCCTCGCACAGTTCCAGTCTGCTTAATGTTTCACAGACAGATGACATGACAAACAGTTTGATGAGCTTCAATCAGGATTTGCCAGCTTGGGAGGCAGACAAGCAACCAGGTCAGTGTTGTCAGATTTTGCGCCAGAAACAAGCAACCAGGTTCATGAAAAAACGAAGGCCAGCCGAAGGGGTCCGCGATGTTTCGTGGCGGTCCGAAGGGGTACGCGATGTTTCGTAGCAGTCCGAAAGGGTACGCAATGTTTCGCGGGGGTCCCAAGACTCCCAGGGGGTCCGCGGACCCCCAGGGGGTCCCCATGTATTTTTTTTCCCAATGTTTTTTAATTTTTTAAAATGTTTTTATTTTTAACCCACGATATCATCTGTATGTAACCCCAAAATAAGCCAGCCCTCACTAGAGCCCCGTGCGCGGCTAGAGGGCAGGGCGCCCAGACCTCTAGTACAATACAATGTATTTTTTTTTAACCCTTGCAACTTCTCAAAAATGAACCTAACACAATGGAAGGGTTAACCTTACATGAAACCGATTATTTATTTAGCCATTTTAGCATTTTTATAGTAAGCACTTACACTCCCACCAACATCACTGATTATTTGAAATGTGGAGTTTTCTTGCAACCAAATTATGAAAAGAACAAATTAAATGTTTGAATGTCCACACCTCACTGATTTTTATATTGAAGTCGTTTGAGCTTAAAAACATTTGTTTTGTTTGTACTTTAAAATCATGTATGGTCTCCCTTTTTTATCAATCCTGAGCTTGGTTGCCAACAGAAGCATATTGGGGCTTGGTAACAGTTGGTATGGTCCATTATGGATGAGACTAGCATAGACCAACACGGGAACTACAAATGTCCCGCCCACTTTTGAGACAGCGCCCCCAGTCGAGGTCCGTTAGAACGATGTACTGCAGCTGCCAATGCATTCCCTATGAGAGGATATGAGAGTTAACCTACTTTTAAAATTATCCTACATTAACTGGAGACGATATTGATTTAAATAAAAATATGTTTCCAAATGTATGGAGTGTCTTTGTCAACATATCTTCCTGTTTTCTTAATAGTTGATGTGTTTCACATTTAATTTGCCATGGGTTACCCATAATGTTAACACAGCAGAGGGTAGACGGCAGACAGACACAGTAGTCGCATTTCAGTGACATCACTGTCTTTACGAGTGCCGAGCGTCCACTCTGAAGTGAGGAATTCTCATCCCAATCCCGACTGACTTTGTTCATATTTCTATATTTTGATTCAAAAAAACAGCGGAGATAGACTAGTATAATTGACTAGGAGTGGGGATTAAAAACAAATCTATAAAAATGGGTTTTAAGGAGGGATTTAAACCGAGGGACAGACTCAGTGAGCCTGATCTCCAGGGGTAGGGCATTCCAAAGAGTAGGGCCCTGAAGGCGAAGGCCATGCAATCTTTTGAATTTAACTGACCTTCTGGAATTAGAACACAAAAAAAATCGCTACAGCCTCAGTAGTTAACCAGTGAAATTATGGTATTTTACAATGCCTCTCATAGAGATTGCATTGAGAGCTGCAGTTCATCGTTCTAAAGGACCTCGAGTAGCGGCGCTGTGTCAAAAGTGGGTGTGAATTTGTAGGCGCCCGTGTCAGCCCGTGTGTGTCTATCCATGAAACTCTGTTCCTAACAGTTGGTACGGTCCATTATCGAAACACATGTTTATTTTCTGTTTTCCAGAGGAAATGGACCTGTAGATCTGCTATTTCTGTTTGTTTTTTTCTGTTCCCAGAATAGGGACAGTAGGGTTCAGGTGAAGGGACTTACACCTGCACTAAAGCACCTTAAATCACCCAATGCTTCAGAGGCTAATTGTCCACAAGAAATAATACATGATTATCCGATGGGTTACGAGGTTAAAACTGGTAAAACAGCACTTACATTACAAAGTGTATATTTTACATGTACAATGTGTTGGTCAAAGTCCAGTAAGAGATGTTTTGTTCAAATAAGTGTTAAATAGCTCTATATTCTTGTATAAATCATTGCTATAGAGTGTTTGTTCAGTAACAGGGGTCTTCTCCCTGTCTCTCCAGCTCTTTGGTCAACAAAATAAATGCACCTTCACTGACACTAGAGGGAGCCAACAGCACATGCAGTGGGTGAGGCTGAGGACTGGGAATGTTTTGACCAACCTTTATACTTGTTTTAACCATTTAAACCCTGGATACTTTGTTGACCCCCAGGGCTCTATCCTTGGCCCCCTGCTTTTTTCCCCCTTCTACAACAAATCTCAGAAGTCAATCAGAGTACAAGCACCCTGGGCAGGACCTGGGCTGTTGGTTGTCTAGGAAGTGACAACCGAAAATGGTTGAATTTGGCGGAAGTACCGCCCAAGGAAATTACGTTGATGCTTTACAAATCTGTTAACATTCTCCGTGAATGAAACAAGTGATGTGATGTGATTGGTAAAAAAATATCATTTCCGGGGGAAACACGCACGGCGGAAATCCTGTCCACTCAGGACTTCCTAGACACTCGCTGCTTTAGGTCGTGACCAGGCTCTTCTCTTCGCAGATGAGTGAGGCTGGGACCGAGGCTAGAGTACAAGTCATTTAGTCCTCTCTCTCTCTCTCTCTCTCTCTCTCTCTCTCTCTCTCTCTCTTTCTCTCTCTCTCTCTCCCCCCCTCTATCATTGTCTCAGAACATTATTTGCACCCTGTCTGTCTGTCCGTCCGTATTATGTATTATTGTCTCCGCCAGGCCTAAAGGCATGGCGAGAGAGTATGTTTTTCCCCCTGTCCGTCCGTCCGTCCGTCCGTCTGTGACCAGCTAATCTCTGGCACCGTTGGCTTGATCGCAGTGAAACTGTGCACACACACTCCCTGGATGCCAATTCAGAACCTCTGCCCCCAATTGTTCTCATGGGCCTTTTATAGCGCCACCAGGAGGCAAATGTGTGCAAAACATATTTTTTGACAGTACTCCTACAGATTTTGTCCACAAATCACGCAAATTGGTACACAGTATCTCTATAGTCATTAAACAAAACAGGTTTTTCAGATTTTTCATATTCCATCCTGATTGGCTAAAAATGTCTTCCAAAGTTTGCAGGATTGCTCCGTTTTGAACAAAATACCTCAAATCATGAACGCACGTTCCCATTAGTCAGAGGAAGAAATACCATTTGACATTTTTCAAATCAGCCTCATGGTGGCGCTATAACAGGCCGATTCATGTTTTTACTTATAACTGCACCGATCTGTGTAAAACTTTGTATGCACACTCCCTAGAGGTCAAGGAAAAACCTTTGCCCTGCATTTTTCACATCTGCCTTTTATAGCGCCACCAGGAGGGCGACTTATGTAAAACACAGTATTTTATACTACTCCTTCCAATTTTATCCAAATTTCACGCAAATCGGTACACATGATCTATATAGGCAAGTGATCAAGACGGATGTGTTTGATTTTTCATATTCCATCCTGATTGGCTAAGATTGACATCTAAAGTTTTGCAAGCCATGTGGAGTCTGGTGCTCCAAGCCCAAGTCGCAGACGCGCGTAGTTCTCCGCCAACCGGCTCCTCCTCCGGGTCAGCAGCAAATATAACAGGAGCTGAATTTTGCTGCATTAAACTCATCAATAGCAGACCAATGGCCGTAGCCAGGATGCGGTGTGCTTCCATTATCAAACCTTCTCTCTACCTTCTCTCTCTTAACTTGTTTTATTGTCTCTCTTCTCTTCTTCCTCATTTACCTATATAGCTGGCAGCTTTGATTGATTGTGAGCTGTGGCTTGTTATTATTTCTCTCTGGCAGCCGTGACTTAGGCCTTGGTACGTACATGGATCTTTTACTAAACGGATATTTTAGTCCTCCGTTTTTAAAAAGAATCCCTGGCCACATGACAAAGATAAACAAAAATCCCTGTCCACACGTAGACGCAGAAACGCATCGATCAGCTGCATGTTTCAATTTTATATCAGATTTTATATTTACATTTATTTTATAATTAT
Source organism: Gymnoscopelus microlampas (assembly GCF_963454915.1). Lineage (NCBI taxonomy): Eukaryota > Metazoa > Chordata > Actinopteri > Myctophiformes > Myctophidae > Gymnoscopelus > Gymnoscopelus microlampas. The sequence continues at coordinate 4,981,413 of NC_139948.1, forward strand.
ATATATGAGGGGCCAAATACAAATACATTTGTAATCACATGTTAAGGCCCAATACTGCAATAGTGGCATTATTTTAATAGCATACGTGAACAGCATACGTGAACATAAACGAAAACAACATTATTAGGGCTCAGCTGCAGCGCAAACAGTAGCCATGGTTCACATGACGCTGTCGAGTCTCTGGTTTATAGTGGTGTTCGTTTTTTTTTTACATTGCCAACTCTCACATGTACATAAACGTTCAGATTTCAAATATAAAGTGCTTACCCCTGAGCCATGGATGTTACAAGGCAATCCGGACCGTGATAAGTACCCGTATCTCCCGTATTGTTCAATAAAAAGCATTTTAATCCCATCGCCGGCCATTTTCTTTTTCTGTTCTTTTATTTTGGTAATGTATCAGAGTGCAATACACCTTCCAACCATTGGTGTCGCAAGGTTGAAAGCATCGGAGAAAATTTGGAGAAAATGGCCGACGATCGGATTAAAATGCTTTTTATTGAACAATACGGGAGATACGGGTACTTATCGCGGTCCGGATCGCCTTGTAACGTCCGTGGCTCAGGGGTAAGCACTTTATATTTGAAATCTGAACGTTTATGTACATGTGAGAGTTGGCAATGTAAAAACATCGAACACCACTATAAAGCAGGGACTCTCGGCACCGGGGCGATTGTGTTTTAGGACGACAGACCCCACATTCAATCTGTGTGCGCGCCATGTGTTCTAGCCTACTTGGCGCAGAGAAAGAGGGTTTTCGTCACACAGTGAATGAGCTACTTTTCCCATCACTGTCTTATTATTGTGGGATCGCTAAAGCGATCACACTACTGTTATTGTCAATATTTATTTATGTCACCCCTGTTTTTTGGCACCTAACTAGTCCTTCATACTTTTAGCTACAAACTCCGTTCCAACTCTTCAACGTTCGGCCTACTCAGGACATGTCGGCTTACATTCAAATTTTTGAAATAATTTGTACTTTTAGAGATATTGCACTTTTTACTTCTAAAAAAAGCCCATTCATTTCAATGGGGAAATTCATACTTTTAGCTAGAAACTCCGTTCCAACTCTGTAACGTTCAGCCTACTTAGGACATATTGGCTACCATTTGAATGTTTGAAATAATTTGTACTTTTAGAGATATTTCACTTTTTACTGCTAAAACAATCCCATTCATTTCAATGGAGAAATGCTATTTAGCCACAGTGGAGCCTAGCAACTGCTTATTATACCCTAACAACACCATATTAGAGCCTAGCAACCACCTATTATACCCTAGCAACCACCTATTACACCCTAGCAACCACTGTTTTACCCTAGCAACCACCTTTTGTACCCTAGCAACCGCATATTAGACCATATAAACTGCATATTAAACCTTAGCGACCCCCTATTAGACCCTAGCAACCACGTATTACACCCTAGCAACCACCTGTTTACCCTAGCAACCACCCGTTTTACCCCAGCAACCACCTGTTTTACCCTAGCAACCACCAATTAGACCCTAGCAACCACCTATTAGACCCTAGCAACCGCTTATTAGGCCCTAGCAACCACCTGTTTTACCCTAGCAACCACCTGTTTTACCCTAGCAACCACCTATTAGACCCTAGCAACCGCCTATTAGAACCTAGCTATCACTGTTTTACCCTAAAAAAATACATTTTACACTATTCAACACTGCCAACACTATAAAAACTTTTAACACTAATACTTTAACACCTTTCAAACCTTTCACAACTTTCAAACCTTTCAAACCTTTAGAACCTTTAGAACTTTTAGAACTTTTAGAACCTTTAGAACCTTTAGAACCTTTCAAACCTTTCAAACCTTTAGAACCTTTCAAACCTTTCAAACCTTTAGAACCTTTAGAACCATTCAAACCTTTGGAACCTTTCAAACCTTTAGAACCTTTCAAACCTTTAGAACCTTTAGAACATTTCAAATTTTTCAAACCTTTCAAACCTTTCAAACCTTTCGAACCTTTAGAACCTTTCAAACCATTCAAACCTTTAGAACCTTTCAAACCTTTAGAACCTTTAGAACATTTCAAACTTTTCAAACCTTTCAAACCTTTCAAACCCTTCAAACCTTTCAAACCTTTCAAACCTTTCAAACCTATAACACTACTAACACTATCAATACTCAATACCTGCAACATTCTTAGCGATCCCACACTGTTTCTTCAGGAACAGTACTTTCTAGTTAAGTATGACATTATTTAGCCATAAATGAGCGTGCCCTGTTTCATAGACTGTAAGTGTTGCTCTCTCTCTCTACATTTGTTATTATTATGACCATGAGCGGTCCGGTGTTTATGTATTATTGTATTATTTATTATTATAATGACCATGTGCGAATGCGCGATGACGTCATCGTTTCTCAAAATCTCCGGATTACATGTCCACACAGATCCACTGAAACGCATGTTTTGGAAAACCTTCACTTATTTATCCGTTTACAAAAATATCCGTTTTAGCGGCCAAAAACACTGTTTGCGTGTGGCTGAAAGGCCCAAACGCACACAAAAATGTGCGTTTAGAAAAAGATCCATGTACGTGTAGCCAAAATTGTTATTATTCATTACCAAGGCTGCCAGAGGTAAATAATACATAATGTTTACCTGTCAAACACCCCCGCCCCCTCCCCCCGTCCCCAACCTGGCCCGAAGCACTCTGCGCATGACCAGAGTTCTATTCCGAATGAATGCTTTGCTCATGTAAACGATTGAGGAACAGGAATACTTTTATTCAGGTGCCATGTAAACAGTTGGGTATACATTTCTATTCGGAATGAGTTCATTCTGAATGAATAAATATTGTGCATGTAAACGCACCCAATGTCTCACAAACTACTACACCCATCAAACTCACATTTCTTGTGCACACGGTAGCATGCAAGGAATTTTTCTCATATATAATCTGTTAATGACATTTTATGAGCTTCCTGCCATGCAAGCATAAGACATAACAGCATATACAGTATACTATACATTTTACTCAGAGGTCCATATGTCTATGTTTGTGTTCTGTTGTCTTCTTGCTTCCGGAAATTCTAAATGGTGACATTTTCACGATCATTTACACGGCACATCACCATTTGGGTCAATTAACCTTGTTGAAGTGGATGCCCTGATTCTAGTGTGTAAGACTCAGTGGTGGAGAAAATACTCAGATATATTACTTAAGTAAAAGTATCACTACCGCAATGTAGACATACTGTACCCTGTTACAAGTACAGTAAAAGTCCGGAATTCAAGATTTACTTAAGTAAAAGTACAAAAGTATTGGTATCAAAATATACTTAAAGTACCAAAAGTAGAAAGTACTCATTACGCAGGATTTCCTACACATTTTCAAATGTACAAAATGTATACAAATCCTGTATAAAAATGTATAAAAATCCTGTTTGGATACAATCTAGGAGTAATATCAAAGCATGGGTTTTGCACAAATCGGCCTCCTGGTGGCGCTATAACAGGCCCATGTAAAATAATTGGGGCAGAGGTTCTGAATTGGCATCCAGAGAGTGTGTGTGCATAGTTTTGCAGCGATCGGGCCAACAGTGCCGGAGATTAGCTGCTCACAGACAGATGGACACACGGACACAGGGACACACGGACACACGGACAGGGGGTAAAACATACTCTCGCCATGCCTTTCGGCCTGGCGGAGACAATAATGAAATTCACAGTGTTAATCAACTGACAGAACACTTATGTAAATAGCCCTCCTATTGTTCCCCACTAAACTGCCTAATGAAATCAAGCTATCCAATTCAACCCTATGTCTTCAGCATGCAACGATAGGTATTTACATGCCTATAGATATCTCAATTCTGAGAGGGCAAACCTGGGCCAACCCAGTCCGTGGGCCTTAGAATACGGGCCAAACCGGTTCATGCACAGGAAAATAACAAACCAATAGCCTACAGCTGGAGTTAAAGCCTAAAGCAGTTTTGCCTATACGGGAAACAATATAGGCTACGTGTGTGTGGTTGTAAGCGTGTGCGCGTGTGTGCGTGCGTGCGTGTGTGTGTGTGACAGCAGCTGTGTTTGGCTGCATGTGCGTGTAACGTAGACTGGGTATGATCAGTCAAACTAATGAATGAAAGCAACCTTAACTTGACGGTGGGCGTCCACTCGCGTTCCAGTTTCCTCGTTTGAAGCGCTCCGAGAAGCCCGGAATACAACGTCAACTTTCCGTGGATCGGCGCTTCAGATACAACTTTGTTGACTATGTGGTGGCTGATAGCAACCCCAAATAAATCAATCAGCCAGCAGGCTAAGCCTGGGAGATAGAAACTGTACATTAAAAGGACTCACGTCCAAACAAAAGCTCAAGTTTAAAATATTTTACTTCAGTGTCACCAAATATTACAATACAAGTTTCTAATAAATAATATGCAATACATGCAAAGAAATAATTTAAACAGCAAAATAGTAAATGCGGTCAACAAAATATACCTCTTCCAGCTCACCCCACGGTCAAACCAGTCTTAAGGTGAGCGGGTGAGGACCATTACTTCTAGCCGCTGGAGGCCACCCACAGACACACTCCCACCATCAAGGTGCCGATGCGGTGCCTTCATCTATCAAACCTATCAAATAGCCCATCACCCAATTCAGTGCTCAAATACAAATAGAAAAACCTCATTTGGCTCCTACAGTAACTGTAATATTTATTACTCAAAGTAATTAGTTAAATTACTAGATACTGGAAAAAGGTACTGTAATATTACTTTTTCCGTCAAGTTACTTTAGGGACTTTCCAACACTGGTGTTTTTCTGTACTGAATGTATGCTCCCTTTAAATATGATACAATAGTCTCATAATAAGGCCTGATAAGTATGGATTTGAAGGAACACTCTCTAAATAAAGTTGAATTACTTGATTGTTAGCAATAGGCCTAACAGATGACAATCAGTTGCTGATAGTCAAATAACATTACAATCTCAGCTCAAAAATAGGTTGCTTTAATCTGTGGAAAATAACATATAACCTCATATAAAACAATTTTTACACCCAAAAGAAGTAATATGGCTTCTAGTTCAAGTTAACCTTTTCATCAGAATCACCTTACTGACATTATGCAGTTATACATGGAAATTGCTTTGGCACATGTCACAGCAACAATCATTAAACGATTAATCCAGGATTACTGATTACTATATATACAGATGATTACACATGAGATACAGCTGGGGAAGACATGAACATAGAACCATGAAAACTAGAACATGAACAGAAATACAAGACCTAGATAAGAGAGGCAAAGTCTGTAACTGTGACACCTGGGGGATGAACCATTCTTATTTTGTTAACAGGAATCACAAGACTTTCATCAGCTTCTCCCTTTCCATCTCTCGCTTCCATCTCTGCTTTTGAGGTCATGTGGTGCAGCAGAGCATGTGTCTTCTGGGTCAGCAGGTCGGCTGGCTCAATTAACAAATGTAGGCGCTATTGAGTAGAGAGAAATAATTATATTACCCATTATTCCATGACATTTCACATTGGGGAATTTACATTCATTCCTAAGTCATTAAAACATGAACAAACTTACCTGGAAGATTGAGCCAGAGTTGGCGAAACATTATGTGGCTAATAAGGCATGGACTTATGACCTTTGTTCGTATAATATCAATTCTTCTTCAAGGGACTTAAGGTTGACTTTTCAACTCAATCTGTGCTTCAGTTTTAAGTCTGCAAGTATACTGTATTTTCATACTGCAGGCTTTAATACTGAAATCAATGGAATCCAGTGGCTTCCACACATCAAACAAGTCACAACTAGAAAAAGTGCTCCTCGGAGCACAGGTCTCCCCCAGGTCAGGTAGGTTATTGTGGGGCAGCAATGTTCGGAATTCGGAACTTTGGAAGCCATTTTTAGCCAATCAGGATGGAATATGAAAAATCTGAAACACCCGTTTCGTTTAATGACTATAGAGATACTGTGTACCGATTTGCGTGCTGTTTGGACAAAATCTGTAGGAGAATTGTCAAGAAATGTGTTTTGCACACATTGGCCTCCTGGTGGCGCTATAACAGGCCCCTGTGAAAAATTTGGGGCAGAGGTTCTGCTCTGGTATCCAGGGAGTGTGTGTGCACAGTTTCGCTGCGAGCAAGCCAACGGTGCCGGAGATTAGCTGTACACAGACAGATCGAATGACGGACGGACACACGGACGGACGGACGGACGGACGGACGGACAGGGGGTAAAACATACTCTCTCGCCATGCCTTTCGGCCTGGCGGAGACAATTATATGCTTTGGTCACTGGTCAGCAGTAGTGTCAATTATACTGTGAGTTGTAGTCATTGGATTAAACATGCCATACCAGTATGGTCCTTTACATTTCCAGTGTAAACTAAAGGGAAAATCCACTCTATAACATCTACAAACAGACAAATCAGTAGTCTGGCTAATGCAATTCTTGACTGCATCCAAAGTCTGGGAAGATTCTTTTGATACTGTCTGCATATGCCGAAGGCAAGAAGCTGTTCAGTGGTGTGTAAGCTACTACGCTGGTTATAAATCCCCATCTTGAATCGATCAAATCACAATCTATAGCATGAAACGATAGTTTCAAATGTCCTTCAACTAGGCAGCATTGAGGCTATTTATGCTTGTCAGATATATTGTCCTAACACAAAAGTGATGTATTCTCAAATTTAAAAAAAAATGTTTCTGTGCAGAGACCTGCGACATTCACCATCTCATGAAAAATCAAGAAGCACCTTTGTTTTCTTTGTTTGCACCTCCAACGCACGTGTGACATAAGATTCCTTTCCCCTATATTCGAAAATACTAGGGCTTTACATCACTGTAGCTAAAATAATACAACATTCAAATCATGCTTTGATTTCCGTCTAATAGGGAGACATGTTGTCTGTTTGTAAATATTATCTTAGCTGGCCAAATCTTTCAACTAGAATAGAGGACGCCCATGGAGTATTCTGGCTATAAGAAGAGCTGCTTTCCATACCGTATACTGTACTTGCATGATGTACAGTTTGTATGAAACTATTTAGTACCCAATAATTTTGCAGACTACTTCCGCAAGTGCTGACGTAATATAGTGCTGACTTAATATACGTCACAATTTTGCAAAACAGATCTACAAGCTAACAGTGCGAGGCGTTGTTAACTTGAAGATCTATTATTTGTATTGGCTCCTCCCCTTCTTAGTAATTTGATCTTATTGCAGAAGGCTGTACTGCACTCACACTGGAGACACAGACAGATAGGCTACTGCCCTCATTTATCAACGTGGTGTAGACCAAATAATGGGCGTACAGCGAGATCGCCGCTTTTTTCTGCATTTATCAATGTATCATGACTTTGACTTAGGCGTACGGCCCGCTCAGATCTCATGTCAGGTCTGAGGGCGTGTAAAATTTGACTGTATTCACTCCAAAAACTGTTTAGCTATAAAACTAAATTAAAACCCAAACTTATTAATCATGACAATGCGATTGGTGTCATTCAACAACATAGGCCTACGGCAAACAGACAATGCGTAGGCTATTTATTATTTAATTCATGATTCACGTTTTCATTTAGGATATATGGCTAGAATAAAAAATCACACCCTGTGTGAAGGAAGCGGTGCCTTTGGGGCGGGCCTTAACTCATTTCAATGCGTCCCTATTGGTGGTCTGAGTCCACTTACCAAATTTGTACTTGGGAGCATGCTGCAAACTGGAATGATGGCTGTTTAAAGCCCAGCCAATGGGCAGACAGAGGGGGCGGGGCTTAAGTAATGACAGTTAGTCCCTATTGCTGGCTTTAGTTTTAGTCCATGTACAAAATTTGTACTCCATAGCATGCTGCGAACTTGAGTTATGGCTGTTTGAAGGCCAGCCAATGGGAAGACAGAGGGGGCGGGGCTTCAGCAATTCATGCTGGTCCCTATTGGTGGTCTAAGTCCACATACCAAATGTGGACTTGGTGGCATGCTGCAAACTGGAGTTATAGCTGTTTAAAATCCCGTGCTCATCCCGTGCTCATACGGGCGCGGGGGGTCCCTGGACCCCTCTTTGATAACTTCATCAATTCATGCTCGTGCCTATTGGTGGTCTAAGTCCACATACCAAATGTGGACTTGGTGGCATGCTGCAAACTGGAGTTATAGCTGTTTAAAATCCCGTGCTCATCCCGTGCTCATACGGGCGCGGGGGGTCCCTGGACCCCTCTTTGATAACTTCATCAATTCATGCTCTTGCCTATTGGTGGTCTAAGTCCACATACCAAATGTGGATTTGGTGGCATGCTGCAAACTGGAGTTATAGCTGTTTAAAATCCCGTGCTCATCCCGTGCTCATCCCGTGCTCATACGGGCGCTGGGGGTCCCTGGACCCCTTTTTGATAACGTCATCAATTCATGCTCGTCCCTATTGGTGGTCTAAGTCCACATACCGAATTTGGACTTGGTGGCATGCTGCAAACTGAAGTTATAGCTGTTTGCTTCTTTGCCGTGCTCATCCCGTGCTGAAACCGCCGGACGGACGGACGGACGGACGGACATACAAAAGTCAAAAGCCACGTATAGAGCGGTTGGCACCGCTAAAAATAGAAGATGCATATCTTTTTCAATTTTTTCTTCCCCAGACCGCATTCTTCTGACATAGTGTGACATAGTTGACTGGACTTGCGCTGTTACGAATGCGGTCGTATTTTTGTTTTATTCACGCATCGCTACTGGCGGGGGTAACCGAAACAGTGGGCCTCTGACAACACTGCCCAGCATGTCTTTTACATTTCATTTCATATGTACATTCCCTTTACAGGCTAAATACATATCATACTTTTCCCCCCTTAATTACAGTACATTTAAGGCCATAGGCGCCAAGGGTGGGGTCTTCGGGACCAAAGCCCCCGCTCAACTGGTCAGCCCCCCCAATTTCATTACCATTACTATAGCGCAGCGCAGCTCTGAAGGTGCAAATGTGTGCCCGCGAGAGCCGCAACACAGAGCCTCAACGCACCGTAAACACCTGGATTCTAGAACAATAGCCCAGACAGAGTGCTAAAGGAGCATTAACGGCCAGAGGAATTTTATCATCATCCCCCCCCCCCCCCAATCCTGTAGGTACATCAAGTTACATAGGCCACCAGGTGGGATTCATGAATTAAATTACAGAGGTGAAAAACTAAGTACATGTACTCAAGTACTGTACTTAAGTACAATTTTGAGGCATTTGTAGGCTACTTTACTGGAGTATTTCCAATTTCCAATACTTTTACTTCTACTGCACTAAATCTCAGAGGCAAATATTACTCCACTACAATTATTTGAACACTTAAGTTACTAGTTACAAACTTCAGCCCCCCCTGGCCGCACACAAGAACCGGCGCCCCTGTTTAAGGCCCAATATGTCCACACATCTTCCAATATCAAAATTGCCGTAAGTGAGGATGGGCAGGCGGAAAAAACGCATGATAGTGATATGCACCGACATTCTGCCAAGACCCGCCCCAGACCCGTAAAAGTCGCACTGCGATTGGCCAGTGGTCACTTTGAGTGACAGTTGGGGCAAACGCAGTCCCCACAACATCATTTACTATTCTGTGCCTATCGGTACATAACTCGGACGGCCCCCACCGTCCCCTCTGGGGGCGGAGTCCTTGTTTTCTCGTTTTTGTATTCAGCCAATCGCAGGGCGGGGTTTGGTCGAATGTCGCTGTACAACAATATTACGCGGAAAAACCACATCGTCAAGCTCATGTCACCATGATCAGCCATAACCATATAAGGACTTCCCAATGCTACGGCTAAATATGACTGTGTTGTCTAACATCATTGTGTCATCATGGCATCAGGCCCTAACAAATCAGTCAGCATACAGAGATCTCCATATATGCCCATAAAAGGGACAAGGACTGACAGATACAGATCTCCATATCATTTGGATAACTGGTGCAACGTATAGCTGTGAGTACCGCAACGCGGCCCGATCTCTAGATGTGAGGGCCGCGAAGCGGCCTGAACCTCTAGTCATTGGAATAGCAGAATGCCAATTCTGTTTTAGGGTGGATTTTCCCTTTAAAGAGTATCAAATCGGACAGTTGCTGATGTTTGTGAACAGTTTGTTTTCTATTAGTAGTAGTGATAGTGTTTACAAGGACGTTGCTGTTGAGATGCAGTGGCATATTTGTTATTTTTTTCCCCTTAGTAGTTAGGCATACAATTATGGACTTATGAGGCACCATGTCAGCAACAAATCTTTAGAACCTCATCACCATATTTCATTCATTTGGAAGACTTTAGTTAGCAGGGTAGGCACAAATAAGACAACATGGTAATGTTGCTGAGTTGAATCAGTGTGGGGACTGAATGGGTACAATAATCATTCAAGATATCCCAAGCACCACATTTACACCTAACATAATCCCCTGTCACGGTATATCTCTCAAATGAATTATTCCAACATGTTACTACCTGCTGTACTCTCACCTGGCGGAGGGTCCCTGGCCCAGTGGTCAGTTTCATCAGTGCCCACCCTGGTACAAGTACAATGGAGGAGAGAGCCAACAGCCAGCCCATAACGTTGGCCCATTCTGGATAGATATACCAACGGTTGTAAGTTAGGGGCTGGTACTCCACTAAGGAACCTATGAAACAGAGCTGAGGGGAGAAAGGAAACAAAAAAGCTTTTGTAACTATACATGTTATGTATTTTCAAGACAGTTGTCTGACTTTACTTGGAATTTAAATTCAAATGCTGTGAATTGTTTTAGATTGCTACAGTGTGTGGCTTAAACTATGGCCATTGGGCATTTCCAAACAAGACTGACATTATTCAAAAAAAGCAGGCTATTGGTTTTCATTCAAGCCATCTACTCAGGGAATATTTCTGTTTCTGAGACGGGACTTAAGGTGAATCCAATTATCTGAATGTGGATAAAGTCTTTGTCACCAGGACCACAGTTGTGAACCACTGCTACAGATCATGTTGATTCAACTCACCAGTGAGACCAAGGGTGTGAGATAGAGCCAGCAGAGTTTGAACATGGGATTGGGGCGCACGCCTGTCATGTCATGTATGATGCCACACATACGATCTGCTCCTGATTCAGAATTTGGTACAGGGTTATAGACAGATGTTAGCTGTCGAAATGTTTGGACACTGCGATTGCTTGTGAATTACTTTTTATTATTTCTGAAATACCCACCAAATATCCAGCTCAAAGCCAGGGACTCAAACACAGCAAGAAAGAAAAGGCAGGTTCCATTGCAGGCATAGTAGTCTAATAGCTGGAACACATACATCCCCCCCTGGTGGCAAGAGACATGAGGTGTGATTGCAATTTGCAACAAAGTTTATTTGCTGTTTTTTGGTGTTCAAACAATAGGTCACACCCATAGGGTCACACCTGAACCTAACCTAGATATTTTAAATGTCTTTTCCCAGGGTGCAGTTGCATATCTGACCTTAAGTTTTCTTTCTTTTGGTGTCAGCATTTCTGACCTTTGGGAAGAATTAGTGGTCACAGTACAGTGCAAGCTTTTAATGTTGCAACTATTATGAACCTCTTTATCCCAACTTTGAGCACACTTAATACTTCACAATATTGCCAATGGCATTTTAATTATTTTTGTGGTGGTCACTTTGCTACTATGATGCCTACTTGGCAACAGGCAGGCTTTGTTAGCTTGTAACCCGCCAAGATATGCTGTTGTGTAGTATTAGATGCCGATAGGCCTTTATGCATAAGAAGAAAAAAGAAAATAAATACTGACCTCAGTGACCATGAAAAGCTGGGAGAAGAAGCAGATCATGCAGAATATGAGAAGGAAGATCTCTCGTCGCCCTGTCCTACGCAGCACTGTGGGAAACATATCTGTAATGGATGTCATCACCACCTCCATTGCAACAAACTAGAAAAAAACAATGAGAATGAGAGTCAATAACTTTAATGACTATGGAATGGGTATATTGTATACTTTAATGCCTGATTTATTGTTTGCGAACCAGAAATAGCAGATAGCAGATTAGCAGAATAGCAGATACTTACAAACTCTCAACACATGGCATCATCAGGCATCAGATGGACTAACACAAACACCCACTTAGGTTTGTCACACTGACACCAAATAGAGGTGGAATTTATAAAGGTTCGAAGGGTTCTGGGTTGGCATAGTCCTTCTATGCCATGGTTTATAGACATTAATAGCCAAAACATTGTGGTCAGTTTGTTATGTATTGCATTAGGCACAGAATTGCAAGAAGCTCCTGGTTGGTCCAACCACTCATCATGGCATACATTTACAGTATCTGACAATTCAGACAAGGGGATCAATTACTTCACAGGTCTAGTGGGACTCTCATGTAGGCCTATGTTTTTATTTTGGGTAATATTTCATCAAGATGAATAAAAACAAGGCTTAAAGAGGCTAAAGGCGCTATATGTGTTATGTTCTAATAACACACTGTTGCACTGATGCATGGGGTTTACTGTATATTGCTATATAGTGGTTAAGGTCCCTTTAAGAGGTGTGGTTATTATGGGATGCTGACATTACGCGCAGAGCGCGCGCTGAAACAAGGAAGTATGATCTGTACTGTGAGAGACTACGAGAGTAAAGCAGTTTGTTATTGACGTTGAATCGTGTGTGCGTGTCAGTCTTTTCCAACACAACATTTGGCGACAAGGATGGCTGGATTTAGCCTTCCCCCACCCGAAGTGTTTCTCGCGGTGCCCGGGGACCCTGCAGTGCCATGGACACGTTGGCTTACAGGTTTTAATGCCTATATTGATGCGCTGGGATTCACCGACGAACAGCTTCCAGACAAACGGAAGACGGCTCTCCTCGTCCACTGTCTCGGTACCGAGGGCCAGCGAGTCCTTGGAGCGCTCGGGACAGCTACAACATTTGCTGATACAGTCAAGCTGCTGACGGATCATTTCTCTGGAAAACAACGAGTCTTGATACGGCGGTACAGGCTCAGAAAGCGTCACCAACGACCCGGTGAGTCTACACAGACTTTTGTGGCTGATCTACGTGAGCTAGCACGAGCCTGTGACTATGGAGCGTTGCATGACCAAATGATCAGAGACCAACTGATCGAAGGCACGTCATGTGACAAGACACGAGAGAAACTATTAATGGAATCTGACGATTTATCATTGACTGACGCGATCAAAATAGCGTTGCAAGTGGAATCTGCCCTAGAATGCTCTGCTCTGCTAGCCAGCCCTGCAGCACAACACACAACGCTAGCACAACAGCTGCAGCACACAGACGCGTCATCACAATTTGCCCCGCCCACTGACGACAGCCTGGCTGTGCAGCAAATGAGTAGACAGCGCCCCACTGTGGGCCCCAGACGCAATTGCAGCAACTGTGGCTCTAATTCCCATGCAACAAGGGCATCACAGTGCCCTGCTCGTGGACAGGCTTGCAGAAACTGTTCTAAACTAAATCATTTTGCTAAAGTCTGTCGTTCAGCTCCAACCAATGTGGCACAGCAGCACAGGCTTCCCCAGTCTGGTTCTGGATACACAGAAATTAGTAATATACGTTCTACACGAGTATCATTCAAAACCTGCACAGTGCAGCTGGGGGAGGTTAGCGTGCCACTCATCCTGGATACTGCGGCTGCAGCGTCGCTCCTCAATCTGACCACATACAGGAAATTCTTTTCCCACATGCCACTAGGACCCCCATCCACAAGCCTGCGGGGGTATGCAAATTCTGCCATTGAGATTGTGGGCACCCTTGACCTGCCTGTCCGCTATGGTACGACGCACCTTCCCTCCTTCCCCTTTCATGTGGCACAGCGGGGAACTAACCTCCTTGGCCTGGATCTCTTCATTGATCTGGGCTTCTCTCTAATGGACAATAGTGGAAGGGCTATAATGCAGGTGTCCCCGACTCACCAGCAGTGGCCAGTGCTGTTTGACGGCCTGGGCTGCTTGACAGCATTCACTCATCGACCCCTGGTTGACCCTGCCGTGACACCGGTTATTCAGCCCCTCAGGCGCCTGCCACTAGCCTTCCGGGAGGGCGTCACTGCTGAGCTCACCTCCCTGCTAGAAGAGGGCATCATCGAGCCAATAAATGCATCACCATGGATCTCAAACCTGGTGGTCGCACAGAAAAAATCAGGGGGTCTCCGGGTCTGTGTGGATCTGCGACAGGTCAACAAAGCTGTCATCCCAGACAAATACCCTCTACCTACAGCTGAGGAGCTCACCACTCTCTTCCATGGCTCAGCAGTCTTCTCAAAGTTGGATTTGCGCCAGGGCTACCTGCAAGTTCCCCTTCACCCGGCCAGCCGGGACCTGACAGCATTTGTGACACATGCTGGGGTCTTCAGGTACACACGCATGCCGTTTGGTCTTAGCTCTGCCCCCAGCTGCTTCCAAAAGGTCATGTCCACAATTCTTGCTGGGGTCCCGGGGACAGCAGTTTACCTGGATGACATTGTGGTGCATGGGCCAGACCAAGCCACCCACGATGCCCGGTTACACAGAGTGTTTGAGGCTCTAACCAAACATCACCTGACCCTGAACAGCGAAAAATGTCTCTTCTCAGTGCCGACGGTGGACTTCATCGGCTTCCGCCTCTCAGCAGATGGCATTGCACCTCTCTCTTCCAACGTCGAGGCAATACAGCGCATTCCAGAACCGACCTCCGCCACACAGGTCGCCTCGTTCCTGGGAATGACCGCTTATTATTTGCGTTTCCTGCCCAACTACTCACACACGACAGCACCCCTCCGCCAGCTCCTGAAGAAGGAGGAGCCCTGGGACTGGTCACCACAGTGCACTGAGTCCTTTATCGTGCTGAAAAAACAATTAACTTCACCTCCTGTCCTTGCCCATTTCAGTCTCTCCAGCCCAACCTTCATCACCTGCGACGCTTCCGCTGCTGCAGTTGGAGCTGTCCTGTCGCAGGTTCATGACGGCACAGAGAGGCCGATTGCCTTTGCATCTCGGGCCCTGACACCTACGGAGCAGAGGTACTCCGTCGGTGAACGTGAGGCATTGGCCTGTGTGTGGGCATGCGAACGATGGCACATGTATGTCTATGGCCGTCATTTCGCCATCAGGACAGACCACCAGGCCCTCACAACAGTACTCTCGACGTCGGGTTCGGGTCACAAGCCACTCCGACTTCATCGTTGGGCAGAACGTCTCCGCCAGTACCATTACGAACTCATCTTCACACCAGGCAGAGAAAACGTGGTGGCAGACCTTCTTTCTCGCTCCATCACAGCCCCAACGCCTTCTGTCCCGTCATACGATGAAGAACCGGCCCTCATCCAAACGCTCTATTCACCATTACAGCCAATAGTCACACTGGAGGAACTAAAAACTGAATCAGAAAGAGACCCAATACTATCCAGGCTGTGCACCTACATCAGAAACGGCTGGCCGTCCCGCATCCCTGAAGAGTTCAAGCCGTTTGCTAGGATAAAGGACGAACTCTCCTGCTGGGCAGATACGTGTGTCTCGAGGGGGCTCTGCACCGTTATCCCAGACACTCTGCGTGCACGTGTTCTGTCGATGGCGCATGAAGGTCACTTGGGAATCGTTAAACTCAAGCAGCGGTGCCGAGAGCTAGTGTGGTGGCCAGCCATCGACCGCGATATAGAGCATCTGGTCCAGGACTGCTCACCATGCCTCCTCAGTGGGAAGACCGGGCCCCCGTCAACCTCTCCCCTACAGCCGCTCTCCTGGCCTTCCCGCCCCTGGGAACATGTGCAGCTGGACATCTGTGGGGAGATCCATGGCCGTGGTGTTCCCCACCACCAGCGCTTCCTGGTGGTCGTGTATGATCTCCACTCCAAGTGGCCGGAGGTGGTGCCGGTGGGGACAGTGACGTCGCACGTCTTAATCCGAATACTGGATGGCCTCTTTTCACGCTGGGGGGTGCCTCGGGCCGTGACGACAGATAATGGACCTCAGATGACGTCTGCGGAGTTCTCTGACTTTCTTGCCAGCAGGGGTGTCAAACACATCCGAACCGCTTTTTACCACCCACAGGCCAATGGTGGAGTAGAGCGTTTCAACGCAACGCTGAAGAATGGAATCCGTGCACACCTGGCCCAAGGCTGTGCATTCGAAGAGGCACTCAACCAGACCTTACTGCACTACAGAGCAAGCCAACACTCCACCACTCTGGTGTCACCAGCGTTTCTGATGCTCGGCCGAGAATTGGAACTGCCATTGCACAGGCTCCGAGCACCAAATGGAAACTTCCCCAAACCCTCCCTGACCCAAATCCGGGAGACTGTTGCCGCACGACAGCGGGAGACAAAGGACAGAGTTGACAAGAAGCGCAGGGCGAGGCCACCGTCCCTTCAGGTCTCCGACTGGGTCAGGGCCCGACGGCCACACCGACAGAACAAGATGGCCTCGTTCTGGTCCGAGCCCAGACAGGTCAGACGCCTTCTCGGCCCCGCCACATTCCTGCTCGACGACGGCTCGCGGTGGCACGCTAGTAGGCTGAGGAAAGTCCCAGCACCCCTCTCAGAGCACGCGGCCACAGCACAAGCCCCGTCACCATTCCCCTACGCCATGGCCACTGATCCGGGACCACCCCCGGCCCCGGTTCCACCCCCCGCCCCTGCCCCACCCCCTGCAGTGCCACGCCAGGAGGCTGTGGTGCCGGACCCAAGGCCGGTGCGGGCCAGGGCTCGGCCTGTTACCTTGCAGGACTATGTCACAAGTTACCATGCTTAGTTTAGCAGTTTTTCGTCACAGACTCTTGCCTTGTACGTTTTTGCATTTCATACTGTTCAATTTGTTCCGCCATTTTGTTTACTGTATGCTTCAGTTTTCTTAGGAACTGTTTGGTTGTCAGTTTGGGGGGGGGGGGTATGCTGTTGGGTTTTTTTGAGGGGGGGAGAAATGTTATGTTCTAATAACACACTGTTGCACTGATGCATGGGGTTTACTGTATATTGCTATATAGTGGTTAAGGTCCCTTTAAGAGGTGTGGTTATTATGGGATGCTGACATTACGCGCAGAGCGCGCGCTGAAACAAGGAAGTATGATCTGTACTGTGAGAGACTACGAGAGTAAAGCAGTTTGTTATTGACGTTGAATCGTGTGTGCGTGTCAGTCTTTTCCAACACAACAATATGGCTATTTGATTGTTTTTAAAAGCAGTTTAAAAGTTATGAAATAGGCCAATAAGGTAGAGGGGTAGAACAAAGTGCCAAAGCCACGCTAGTAGAATCCACACATAGCAGGGATAGCCTAAAGGGAATTCCCCTTTAGGCTAGTGGTTAAGATGTTGGCTTTCCAAGAGGGAGACCTGGATTCAATTCCAGGTATTCCATGGCAACCTGTTTAACACTTCAATTCAATAACTTGCCCTACCTTTAAAAGAAACTGGTCAAATGAATGTACCGGGCTATCAAAATAATCACTGTACAGTGTACACTATATGCATTTTCTTTTTTTAAAGCATAATAAAAGTGCAAGTGAGCCTATAGGTTACATGGGCTTATTAGTGGTGCATCTTCTTCTAATTATTGGCATGCATCTAGTATTCGGTGCCATTTGTGGCATTCAGCATATCTTGTGTAAAACACATGAATTCCAAAAAGCTTTTCTTATACTTTTAAAGCTTCTCTACCATAGAACACAATGATATGTACCTCAGGGTGAATTAAATATAAAATAATCACTTTGATTTGAGTAGAAGTAAGCAAAATGCCATGTCCCTAATCATGTTTATTCAGCTTCAGTTAAAAATATATAAGTAATTCAAATCAAACAAAATTAAAAAAATCTAATTATTTTTATATGGTATTAGTTCTAATGTTTCTCACCAAATATTATTAATTGTGATAAACTAGAAGTTTGTGAGTTTAAGCCTCACATCTAGCATGACGTACCGCCCTTCGCAGCGCAGATCAGCCAGATCCACCCTCTCTCGCCCCCTTCCCCTCTCTCTCTGTCCTCCTCTCTCTCTGTCACTCTCCCCTATCTCTCTCCCGTCTCTCTCTCCCCCTGTCTCTCGCTCTCTCCCTGTGTGTCTCTGTTCGCGTTTGCACAAACGTTACACACACGCACGCACGCACGCACGCACGCACGCACGCACGCGCACGCACACACACACACACACACACACACACACACACACACACACACACACACACACACACACTAAAAGGTGTAAAAAATAATAAAAGGTGTAAAATATTAATAATAGAAACTTTAGGTTTGATGAACTGTCATTGACAAGTTCAGATTCTTCTTGAAGAAGATTAGTTAACATTCTTTGAAAAGTTAAGATTTGTTCCCATTCCAAGTGGCTATGACTGCCTGGCAAAGGTTGTGGACCCTGGGTAGACAACCCGCCCAGGTGGAGATTGCACTGAGGAGGAGTGCAGCATTGTAGTTATGTGAATCAATTGTACATGGTGCAGCCCTTGAGTAACTCTCTTGGCTTCATTTCGCAAACATTGCAGGCAACGCACTGTGTGTGTGTGTGTGTGTGTGTGTGTGTGTGTGTGTGTGTGTGTGTGTGTGTGTGTGTGTGTGTGTGTGTGTGTGTGTGTGTGTGTGTGTGTGTGTGTGTGTGTGTGTGTTAAAAAAAACAAATAAAATTCAGGAAAGGGCTCGGACTCTGATTGTGTGGCAGGATGTATTTGTAATGCTTAAAATCTTGAAATCAATGTGTGTCCCTGCGTTAACTGTCCCCCCTGTTACGATGATGCAAATACACAGTACATGTCCCCTGACTATTCCTCTAGCCACATGACTTCAGAAAGTAGCATATATGTATGGTAGGAAACCCTATACCAGAAAAGGTAGGCCTAATAAGCATCACTGCTTAATTTGCCTTCTTATCAATGTTTTAGGTTGTATTACTGATGTGGTTAAGCATAACATGTACACCCTGTTATGCTTAACTATTGAGGAAATTGATACATTTTCATAATTCTGAAAATATGGTTGATACACATATTAAAATTCCTACTCTGTGTTCACAAAGTGCTACCATATTCTTCATTACATGAGGAGTAATGGCCATCTTTAGCATAATGTCCCCCCTGTTATTGTCCAAAATGTGTCCTCCCTGTTATAGTGTTAAACATAACAGGGTGGACACATTGTTACATTGGGTTGACAAAAAGTGAGTAAAATGAATTATTAAGGGAAAGGATCTTTGCATTCTTTGTTCTCATTAATGTTTATAATAATTGTCTATGCTTAATTGTATTTACTTAAAGGTTTTTCTTTGCTTATTGGTTTAATGTCCACCCTGTTATGTCCTGTCCACCCTGCAAAACATAACAGGATGGACAATAACAGGGGTGTTTTTAAATCACAATTCAATTAAAACAACAAATAATCTGCATATTATTTTGGTAATATGCAGGGAAGGGATTGGTAAAACAAATACAAATATAGCTGCAAGCAGCGATAATACGGGGCCAGTGAGAGAGAGAGAGAGAGAGAGAGAGAGAGAGAGAGAGAGAGAGAGAGAGAGAGAGAGAAGAGAGAGACAGACAGACATGGAAACTGGAGAGGGAGAGAAAGTAATGGATACTGGAGAGAGAGAGAGAGAGAGAGAGAGAGAGAGAGAGAGAGAGAGAGAGAGAGAGAGAGAGAGAGAGAGAGAGAGAGAGCGCGAGCGAGCGAGCGAGAGAGAGAGAGACATGGAAACGGAATAGATTGAAGAGAGACATGGAAATGGAATAGATTGATGAGAGAGAGAGATGAAAACAGAATGGATTGATTGGACATCTCAACCTATTGCCATTAACAGGAATCGAACTCTCAACCTTCGGACTAATAGGCTGCAACTAGGGATGTCCGATATTATCGGCCTCCCGATATTATCGGCCGATATTAGCATAAAAATTGATATCGGGAAAATATCGGTATCGGTTTTTGAAAAAAACATTTTTTTTTAATATATATTTTTTTGCTTTATAAATAAGTTACAGGAGTTCTTACTGTATATGGTGTGTTTGATATGAAATTTGAGCTTACCCTAATCACAATAATCCCTGCATATATCGGTATTGGTTGATATCGGTATCGGTAATTAAGAGTTGGACAATATCGGTATATCGGTTATCGGTAAAAAAGCCAATATCGGACAACCCTAGCTGCAACACTACCTACAGTGCTATAGCTTTGTCCAGGCCGATATTGAAGATCATAAACTCTTGCTTTGTGTCATGAACCAAGCCAACACTAAGATCACTCGTTCACAAACCATTTACCAATAGAGAAATTGTACGTCTCCTCGCAACCGAAAACAGTGAAAGCAGCCGATCTACAAGCTCAGAAACACGTTGCTATCTGAAAAGTTTTGAGATTGTAGATCGGCTATTTTCAGAATGAAGTATGTCATACATTGAAAAAACTTACTCTCAAATATGCATTTCAGGTTATCTTTACCATTTGCACATGTATTGATACAGTCATTACGGGGCCAGAGCTCAGCTCTGGACCTGTTTTGTTATTGGCAGTATTCTGTCACTTCTTCTTCTTCTTCTGCCACTTTTCGCAGCTCTGGCTGAACCGTGCTGTCGCTTTTTACGAAACTCGGCCATATGGTAGATGGTCATGAAAAACGATCAAAAAATAATTCTCACAATCTTTCGTCCAAAGGTGGCGCTATAGCACTCAATTGAAAATCCCAACTTTGAACAGGTACAACTCATGCCCTGTTTGACCTACAGCCATGAAACTTCGATACACACATGCGTCTCTTCATGCCCGACAACTTTCGTGGTTTGACTTTTGACCTCTGACCTTTAGATCTCCCACCATTTTGAATTATATGAAAAACAGTTATTGGCTCCTAACTTCTGCATGTTTTCACTTAGAAAAAATCCGCTCGCATCATTATGTCGGCAGAGGTCCAAAGTTCATGTGTAAAGAATTTTGTGCAAAGTACTCAAAAATCCCAGGAGGAGACAAGTGTATGCAAATTTCACGACTTTCGGCCAAACGAGGCATGACTTTTGCCTCTTTAAAGTTTGCATTTTCAAAAACTTGCTATAGCGCCCCCCTTTGGCCAATTGGAGTGAGATTGGTTTCAGTGATATCTGGAATGACTCTCTACATTACTGCAACGTTTCAAAGAAATGTGAGTCTTGCATGTGTTAGGGGCAGATGAATAATTTTCATAAAACTGCAATAGTTAAAATCTATTTCCTCCTGGGATTTTTGAGTAATCTGCACGAAACATGAACTTAGGACCTTTGCCGACAAAACAAAAGCGGCGGATTTTCCATAAGTGAAAAAATGCAGAAGTTATGAGCCAATGGCTGTTTTTCATATAATTCAAAATGGTGGGCGATCTAAAGGTCAGAGGTCAAAAGTCAGACCACGAAAGTTGTCGGGCATGAAGAGACGCATGTGTGTATCGAAGTTTCATGGTTGTAGGTCAACAGGGCATGAGTTGTACCTGTTCAAAGTTGGCACTTTAAATTGAGTGCTATAGCGCCACCCTTTGACGAATGAGTGTGAGAATTATTTCTTGATAGTTTTTCATGAGCATCTACCATATGGCCGAGTTTCGTAAAAAGCGTATGCACGGTTAAGCCAGATCTGCCAAAAACAAGTATTTTTCAAACTGCTCAAAATTGCGGATAATCTAAGGGCGGAGCTTACTGGTCAAAGTGATACATGTGTTCCTCATGAGTCAAGGCACAAGTGTAAGCAAGTTTCACGACTTTCGGCCAAACGAGGCAAGACTTATGCCTGTTTAAAGTTTGCATTAAAAAAAAACTGCTATAGCGCCCCCCTTTGGCCAATTGGAGTAAGATTGGTTTCAGTGATATTTGGAATGACCATCTACATTTATGCAAAGTTTCAAAGAAATGTGAGTCTGCATGTATGTGTTAGGGGCAGATGAATAATTGTCATAAAACTTCAATAGTTAAAACCTATGGATACATGGGATTTTTGAGCAATCTGCACGAAACGTTTAACACTTGAACTTTGGACCTCTGCCGACAAAACGATAGGAGTGGATTTTTTCTAAGTGAAAAAATGCAGAAGTTAGGAGCCAATGACCGTTTTTCATATAATTCAAAATGGTGGGAGATCTAAAGGTCAGAGGTCAAAAGTCAGAGGGTGAAAGTTGTTCAGCATGAGGAGACGCATATGTGTATCCAAGTTTCATGGCTGTAGGTCAAACAGGGCATGAGTTTGCTATAGCGCCACCTTTTGACGAATGAGTGTGAGAATTATTTCTTGATCGTTTTTCATGACCATCTACCATATGGCTGAGTTTCGTAAAAAGCGACATTACGGTTCAGCCAGAACTGCGAAAAGTGGCAGAATCGGAAGAATAAAGGGAATAATAAAACAGGTCCAGAGCTGAGCTCTGGCCCCGTAATTAAAAGTTAGGGTGAAAATACATTGAAATTCTATTATATCGTAAAACATTGGATTGAAATTGCATCATGCCTTAATAAAATTATGTACTTTATAAGATAACAATTGTTTATAATTACTTTGATAAAATGCATTAGCATGGCAATGGAAGGGACATCTGGATCGCTTTTAAAATGTGAATATTATAATAATTATGCATTGAAACAGTATTTAATAGATATACATGTGTCCTGTAACAGGGGGGACATTTGTCCCACTTCGTGTGATGAATTTGGTCATAATTATTAGGGAACAATTAATTAAGCTGGACGTTTTTCTGCATGAAAGTGCATGTAGTTTCACAATTCTTTTTTAAACAGAATGTTAGAATCCTGTAAAAAATAGTAGGAATGAATTGATGTTATATAGTAAAAGTGATTTCACAGCAACCACTATGACCCGCACATGTTTCAGTATCAAATGTAGTCTTCCATTTGTACATCACCTGTGTATCCAGACCCAAGAGAATGATCATGAAAAAGAAACAGACGGCCCATAGCTGAGGTAGGGGCATCATGGCTATTGCCTGAGGGTATGCAATGAAGGCCAGCCCTGGACCTGAAAACAGAAACATAACACTGTTGATCATTACCATTTGTCAATGCACAATGTTATCCAACCATGAGCCAGTGTATGAGTCTGAGCCACAGCCAAGGCCTGATGCAACAGGGCTGCCAGTGTCTCCTCAGATGTGAATTCTACCAAATAATCGCTGGCAGTGCCAATTCAGTGCACAGTGGCACTTGTACTGAGTGGTCAGCTGGCATATAACCCATAACATAATCTAACCAACACACAGAGAATACATGTTTCATGACCTTCTGCTGCTAGCTTACTTGCTTAGTCGTTGCACACAATGTCTGGAACTCTGTATGACTTCAGAATGGATTACATATATAATTACTTAATAATTATATAATTTACGTAGACATTGTGACTTGCAGTAGGCTACCTGACTCTGCCACTTCATCAATGGGAACACCCTGCTCGTGAGCCATGAATCCCAACACTGAGAAGACGGCAAATCCAGCTACTATGCTAGTGACACTGTTCAGCAAACTCAGGTATAGGCAGTCTCTGCAAAACATAATAAAAATCATAGTCTTTAGCTTCAGATTTTACCTTATAATAATTTAAAAAAGCTGTATTCTGAATATCTTACATTTGGTCATTAGCACAGTTTTTACAACAAGTAGACCTAGTTATTATGGACCAGTATAGATAGGTTATGTGTTCACAGCCACCCATTGTTCTTATTGCTATGGATACAAGTAACCAACGCAACTTCACACAATCCATTTTGAACAGACTTGCCTGTAGCAGTTGTTGTTGTACGTGTTGTAGCTCCCTAGAACAGTTAAGGAACCCACCCCTATAGCGTAAGAGAAGAAGACCTGGGCAACAGCTGCCATCCACACCTGTTTTGACAAAAGTAGCAATGAGAGATGCATGCATAAAGCCATTCAGTTAAAGGTTTCATCATGACATTCAGTTTTACAACACATTGGAAGTCTTTATCATGGTCCTTCAAATGTTTTAACAGAAAAACCCACTCCAGTGAGCCAGGGAGAAGAGGGGGCGGGATTAAGGGACTAGGATGTCAAAGTCAAGGGGCCAATCCCAGCACGTTTTTTAGCCTAATTATTCAGAAAACCCCAGACCACAGAAGATCCACTGAATGTTCAAAGTTCAGTGTTCTTGAGTGTAATTGATGTCATTAACCCCCCCCCACCCCCCCCCCCCCCCCTGCTACCTGTGGGTTGGTGAGATGTGAGGGTTCAGGAAGGAGGTAGTACACAATGCCTTGTAGAGCCCCCGGTAGAGTGAGTCCACGGATCAGAAGAATCAATAACATTGCATAGGGGAAGGTAGCGGTGAAATATACCACCTGGAAATGATGGGTTGTTATTGCATCCACAAACATTTTAACAGTGAATACACTGGTAGAATGACTTTATCAGTGTTGTATTTGTGCACAAATACCTTTCCAGTTGACCTGACTCCTTTCCAAATACAAAAGTAGCAGATTATCCACATAGCAATGAGGCATAACACAATCTCCCATCTGATGCTGCCCACCTCTTCAATGCCTCCTGAGATAGCCAGCACTCGTCGCCTGGACAGACAGACAGATTGTTCAAAGAAGGGATGCATTTATTTTAGTGTCTGGCTGAAATGGCTGATAATATGAAAGGCTCTACTAATAGCAATAGTTTCCTATTGATACTTCCATCAATGTCAGCTTTACATGTGTGATAACTGAATATTCAAAGGAAGGCAATTTCACCACTTTAATGTAATTTGTCACAGTCACAAATCTTCAACAATCCTCCACATGAAAGTGCATGTTGTATGTATTAGCATACAGCGTTCATTTCTAATAGAAGCATACTGTAAGTAAAAGTTACTTTTCTTATTTAGTAATGTTGCAATATAAAAAACAGCTCTTTATCACAGTGTGCAACCCTGGCCTGTAGTGCAAAGGATCTAGGGAGCAGGAACAAAATGCAAAGTATCTATAATCATCTCTTATAAACATACTCCCAGAATTCTGTGGCAGCAGAGGTGGTGTTGGTCTGGTTAGCCCATTTGTTGAAAGCATTTTGTGATGAGAAGTTTACACAATTATCTGATGGAGTAGAGAGAACATATTTAACTTTGTTATCATAACAATGATGATAATAATAATATTAATATTCATTTCAATTATTTTATTCATAACGCACTTTTAATGAAAATGAAATTCAATCATGTTTTCAAGAGGATTTGAAGAGATTTGATTAATGTGTTTATCACAGACACTACAACATTTGAACAGTTCAATGGTTGAATGTGTGTTAAATCGATGTGTTATTTTACGTCAGTAATTACCCTTTTCATGTAATTAGTGTGTAACCATTCTACTAATTATGACATGCTCTCACAAAACACAAGACATTTACGGATCCTGAATGTTCCTTTTCTGGTGGGGAAGCATGGGATTATTGAATAGTTACATTAGCAGCATGGCATAGAATGGAAAGGGATGTAGACTATCTGATCAGAAAGGGTTTCAAGTGATATGTCAAATGTTATATGGGGCTATGCATAGCCTCAGTTTGTGAGACTATGGTACTGCAGGTCAAATATACTGTTCGATGTCTTACCTGTGTTCCAGAGGTTGTTACAACTAGCCCAAGGGAGCTGGGAGTTGAAGGATGAGACAAGGTAGAACAACCCCCATGCCAAAATCATAATATAACACATACAGAAGTAGAAAAGAATCAGCTGCCCTGCATACCCTATTCCTGTTGGGCAAAATGTAAATCATTTTGACTCATCAGCTTTGCACATAAACTAAATGGAGTTGGTAGGTAGGCCATAAGATATAACACATCTAAATCATACTAGTGGCAAATAAGACAGATAACTGAAAATACATAATGGAAATGTATAGACATGGGAATGTTTCATTTATTAAGCACATTAGTTGCATTGTAATACAAATTTGCAGCAAATCGGACAAAACAAAGGTGTGTGTGTATATATATATATATATATAGGCACGCACGCACATATATATATATATATATATATATATATATATATATATATATATATATATATATATTTATATATATGCTTTATAAAGACAAAAACGTCACTTTTATGCCTTGACCACCACCAATGCCACCATCAAATCCCTTTTCATCTTGACTGTGGAAAACCACAGTAGATATCCCAAATTGGTGCTATCGTTATGAATTACCTTCTGCCAGTGGACACAACTTCTTCCAGCAAGTGACAGCCCCCTCCTGGGTGAACTGGCCCATGGAGGTCTCCAGAAGAAACAGGGGTACGCCACATGTTGCCACAGATATCAGGTATGGCAACAGAAATGCACCTGCATTACACAAAGCATCGCTACCTTGAATAAATCATGAAGTGTCAAACATTTAAAAACTGTTGGCAAATGAGTTGTTCTCAACAGACTTACCTCCTCCATTTTTGTAGCAGAGGTATGGGAATCGCCACACATTGCCTAGGCCGACAATATGCCCCGCTACAGACAGGAAAAATTCCACTTTGCTGCCCCAATGTCCTCTTCCTTCAATTATTACCTCTTCTGCCTGGTCAACAGTGCATCTTTTCGACATTTCCAGAATCTTTGTCTAGGTCTTGGTTTATATCTTTCCTATAATCCCTCTCTCTGTCCAGGTCTTTCTCTCTGATTGTTGGTGTCTATTAGATCTACAGTGTGCCTTAAAAAGCCCAGATTGGGTGATTTATTACAAAATAACAGGGAGAACGTCACAATCACAACACTAAACATGATGTGACACCAAACATGATAAGGACGACAAGGACTGACTGGGGAACAAGGCTAATTAACACATGAGGGCTGATTACACATGAAACACCTCGGGAAGACATGAACATAGAACCATGTGTAGCCCAGTGATTAGTTCATGCCCTTATCCCTATTCTAATACATTTAGTTTAAGTCATTCTAAAACAGTTGACTAAGTTAAAAATGTATGCCTTTAATAAATAGTTGTCCGTCATAAAGAGATCTCTAAATAAATAGGTTTTGGTAAAAGACTTATGTTAGAAGTGCATGTCATGGTGTGTTAAAAGGTGAAATTCATTGAGAGACAGTGGAAAAAACCCAATAACGAGTAGTCATGTAAAACAGGTGTGCCAGTGCTGCTGGGTTTACTGAGCAAGGAGTAAACTAGTTGTAGTTAACGAGGTAATTGATGTGTTTGTCTTTGATGTTTTTCATTCTGTGTGATGTATGCTCAAGTGGTGTGTGCTGATTGGGGACTTCTCAATTGTAAGAGTGGGGAGAGGGGATGATTGCTGAACAGTATCACCTGTATGACCTGAGTGTTTGGCCTGACACAGGTTGGACTATAGAAGCAGCCAAGTTGGAGCTGCTGCTGGTCTGAGGCACAGTGCCTAATTATTTTCTGTTTTGTATGGCAATAGTGAGTTAAAAAAAGTCATAAGTGAGAGTTAAAAGTGTGTTTATGCTGAGGGAAAAAATCAGTTAGTCGCTCAACCCGAGGACACCAGGGCTGATTTTTAAGGACAGTTTGGAGTGGATTCCTAACGAGGATTCCTGCTGTTCGCTTCACCTCACAAACATTTTCACCTCACAAACTAGTCTCCAGAACTGAACAAGAACTGTGAGTTAATGACTTTTGTGCGCTCGTGTGTCAACAAGGACCGAGGACAGAGGGCCACATCACCCATCGACCCATTGCTCCACCATCACCACGATCAGGCCTGCAACTTTTTTGTTGTGTGTATGTGTGCGTGCACGTGTGTGGGCCCACTGTGTGTTTAAAGTGTATTAAGTTGATGTGTTCTGTATCTGCTATTTAGGAATAGTGATAGCCTATGTTTTTGGTTGAAGCAAGGTAATAGGGATTTTGCATTTTGCCAAGAAACTTAAAGGACATTTTGAGAGTTGGGTTTTGATATTTTGATTTAACCGGTCAAGTGTGATTTTGACTTTGAAGTGTAACAGTAATTAAGAAACTACATTAGGTAGAGTTCATCTGATTTCATCAGGTTAAAAAAGGCCTAAGGCCTAAGGTATTTTTGAAACAAAGGTTTACATTCTGTTTGTATTTGTGCTGTATGTCTATTTCATGTTTTTATTTCATGTTCACTTTAAAAAAGGGTAAAACACTTTGTGTTAAACTAACAACCCTAGTAAATTTGATTTACATTTAAAGTGTTGTCTGAGAGAATTATTTGAAATAGGTCTACTTTCAAGTTCATCAGCCTTGTGGTTTATAATATAAATACAGGGTTAAAAAGTAAAAGGTAACGAACTCAAGCGCCCCGTTTATTCCTTTGAACACGGTACCGGGGTGCTACATAAAATGGAGGCACTACTGAGATAATTTTCCTTTCTACTAAAAACAATATTTTGTTTAGGTTAAGAAGAAAACAAAACTAGTAAACAGAGAGTTTAACTAGGCAATAAAATAGAATTAAAAGCTTATCTCTAAAAACCCTGAGCTTTTTAGTTCTAAAGTAGCAATTTTCAAAACCCCCTAACAAAACCCCCTAACACCTTAACAGAATGGCTACGTTCCTCAATTGGTGCAAGGGAGAAGGGTTAAACCCTGAATATGCTCTGTTAGTACATGACGTCCCAGAAGACACTGAAACGGACCTCATAACTACTACACTGGAAACTGTCAAAGCACTAGGGCGTGTGAAAGTACGGGGACGGACTTACAACCCCGAAACGCAATGTCTGACAGTTTTATGCGAATGCCGTGAAAAGGTGAATCCTAAAGACCTACCCCCGAAGGTGGAGGCGGAGGGAAGAACAGAGCCTTGGAGGCTTGCAGCTGGAGATGAAGAAGGGACAAATGTTGACCCCACACTCCATGCCAGTTCCCCAGAGGCCATAATTAGAGCCGTTGGGGACTTGATGGCAAAAACTGCTAAATCTTCAGGTGAAAATGTCTTCAGAAGACTGCGAACATTCTCTGGAGTTGTTCCAACCCCGGCCGGAGAGGAACACTTAGATAACTGGATAGAGCAAGCCCGTCTCATGGTCGAGGAAAGTGATCGGCCTGACAAAGAGAAGAAAATGCGAATTGCTGAAAGTTTGAAAGGACCTGCTTTGGAGATAATCCAGGCAGTGAGGTTTACAAACCCTCATGCCACTTCCCACGAATACCTCGAAGCCATAGAAAATACGTTTGGGACATCTGAGTCAGGAGAGGAGTTGTATTTCACTTTTAGGATGCTAAGCCAGCACCCTGGAGAAAAAATGTCAGACTTCCTAAGAAGAATGGAAAGAGCCCTAAATAAAGTTGTGCAGAAAGGAGGCATGCCATTTGCCTCAGTGGGCAAAGCTCGCCTGGAACAGCTCATTAAAGGTGCTACAGAGTCTGACATAATGATGCTTAATCTCCGACTAAGAGAACGGAAGGATCAACCACCTACTTTTCTAGAGCTGCTGAATGAAATTCGAGCGGAAGAAGAATATGAGTCTGCGAGACGCAAGTTGAATGCCACAGTAAAGCATGTTGGTATCAAAAGTGACCAGCCTTCACAAGACTTGAGAGCTGAAATACGAGATTTGAAGTCACGTGTTGCCGAGCTGACCGGTACACAGCCAGTTCAAGCCACAAGTGTTCCAGAATCAGCGTCTGGGACTGATGACGTTGAAGACACAGACAGCAAGGACGTAAAAGCCTTGAAAAAGGAAATGAGGAAGTTACAGAAACAAATGAAAGTAATGTCTGTGAAACCCACTCAAGCTTCCACAGGACAACCACCTAACAAAGAGCCTCCCTCTCACTCTACACAGGGAGCGCGTCCATCCACATCTAAATCGCCAAATGGTTATTTCTGCTACAGATGTGGAGAAGATGGGCACATCGCCACAAGATGCACAGCTCCTGAGAACCCTCAGAAGGTGATTCAAAAACTGATTCGTGCTCAGCGTGGCGCTAAACGTCCACCGAGAGAACCAGACGCCAGTTCTGAGGAGAATGATCAAAATGCTTTTGCAAATAAAAGTGCTGTGAAAATCATGCAAGCCCATTGCATTCCTGAAGGACTGATAGGACCACCCTCCACTACCTCAGTGAAGGTTAATGGGACCGTTTGTGATGCCCTTCTAGATAGTGGGTCACAAGTAACTATCATATTTGACAGCTGGTATTCCAAATACCTGAAGCACGTACCTCTTCATCCTGTTGGTGGGTTGGCCATTTGGGGTCTCAGTGATTCCGCAGAAAGCTACCCATACAAAGGCTACATAGAAGTTGAGGTGGAGTTCCCTGGAGACCGCCAGGCCATAAACCTCCTTGCTCTTGTGTGCCCGGATCCTCGCTGCTCTGACCAAACTCCCATCCTTGTCGGCACTAATGCAAGAAAGGTCAGGCAATTAGCTGGTTTTGGAAAATCACCAGTCACTGCTCTAGATCACTCTCTACATGTGTGTGCTGTTGACTCAAAAGTGAAGCCACCATTGAGACCCACAGCAGAGCAGAACTTGGATGGTGTCGTGGCGGAAGTCAAGTGGATGGGTCCTGGACTTCTCATTATCCCTCCCACCAGTGAGCAAATCGCCCGCTGCAAAGTGGAAGAGATAAAGCCACTGGGGAACAATATCCTCCTGACTGAAGAGCCTGCTGATCTAGAGCTCCCCGCAGGTGTATTCATACAACCTACAGTATTGTTCTCCTCTACCCTGAACAAGAATAACTTTTCAGTGCTGCTAAGCAATGAGTCATTGAAAGCGACCTCCATTCCACCTGGCACCGTGATAGCTCATCTGTATGTCACTGACACGGTTACTGTGACTCAGAAAAATGGCTCAGAGATTCACCAAAACATTGACCCAAATTTGTTTGATTTTGGGGACTCCCCAATTCCTAACGGATGGAAAGACAGACTCTCCCAGAAATTGTCTGAGAGAGCCAATGTCTTCTCACTAGACGAATGGGATGTGGGCCTCGCCAAGGGAGTAGAACACCATATTAGACTCACTAATACCAAGCCCTTCCGTGAGAGATCCCGTCGCATCGCACCTGCAGATGTGGATGACCTTCGGCGCCATCTCCAGGGATTGTTGGCTGCCGGGATCATAAAAGAGTCTCGAAGTCCCTATGCCTCTCCTATAGTTATAGCCAGGAAGAAGAATGGGAGTGTGCGGATGTGCATTGATTACCGGACACTGAACAACAGAACCATACCGGATCAGTATGCTGTGCCACGCATAGATGACGCCTTGGATTGCCTGACTGGTAGCCGATGGTTCTCTGTCCTCGATCTACGCAGTGGATATTATCAGATCCCCATGGCCGAAGAGGATAAAGAAAAAACAGCCTTTATCTGTCCTCTAGGATTCTTCCAATTCGAAAGAATGCCACAAGGAATCACAGGAGCCCCTGCGACGTTCCAACGACTTATGGAAAAGGCCGTTGGCGACATGCACCTCCTAGAAGTGATAGTGTACCTTGACGATTTGATCGTGTTTGGGAAGACCTTAGAGGAACACGAGGACCGTCTTCTTAAGGTCCTTGACCGACTTGAAGAATGTGGTTTGAAGCTGTCTATCGACAAGTGCCAATTCTGCAGGCCACAAGTGAAGTATGTGGGACACATCGTCTCAGAGCATGGCATTGCCACAGACCCAACCAAGGTGGAAGCAGTAGCTAGCTGGAAGCGACCCACAGATCTAAAGTCCCTACGTTCGTTCCTAGGTTTCTGCGGGTACTACCGCCGTTTTATCGCAAGTTACTCTTCCATCGTGAGACCTCTTACAGAGCTCACCAAGGGGTATCCTCCAGCTCAGAGAAGTAAAAAGACTAACAAGTCTAAAGAGAAGTCATACTACAAGGAATCAGAGCCCTTCGGAGTACGTTGGGATAAGTCATGCACTGATGCTTTCCAGAAGATCATCTACTGTCTCACGAATGCACCAGTGCTGGCCTTTGCCGACCCCACCAAACCGTACGTTCTCCATGTGGACGCCAGCCTCAATGGGCTAGGCGCAGTCCTTAACCAACAATATCCTGAGGGTCTGAGACCTGTTGCCTTTGCCAGTCGGAAGCTCAGCACTTCAGAACAGCACTACCCAGTTCATCAGTTAGAATTCCTGGCAATGAAATGGGCAGTTGTTGATAAGTTCCACGACTACTTGTATGGAGCTCAGTTTACAGTGAGAACTGACAACAACCCTCTTACATATGTATTGACAACAGCCAAGTTAAACGCGACTGGTCATCGATGGTTAGCAGCCCTTGCTACCTACAACTTTAACATCCAGTATCGGCCAGGTCGGGATAACATTGATGCTGACTCGTTGTCAAGGAAGGATGAAAGAGGGGAGTGGATTGAGATTCCCCCAGATGGCATACAGGCATTATGCAAACCCATTCATTGTCAAGAGTTGTCTGGTGTTTCCCCCTACTGTGCAGAACAGCTGGGAGTTGATCCAGACGCCATCCCTGAATGCTACGCTTGTCCAACACTCCTGCAGATTGGTGGTCTCGAGCAACTCAGTAGGCGAGATCTAATCAAAGCCCAAGACCGGGACTCGCTCATCTCGCCTGTGAAACAAGCTGTCAGAGATGGACAGATGTCGAGAGCAGTCAAGGGCGGGGGCCTAGAAGTAACCTTGCTGAGGAGAGAAGGCCCAAAGCTGCAGGTCAGGGAAGACCTACTCCATAGAGTGATAAAGAATCCATCTGGACAAGAAATGCAACAGCTTGTACTACCAAAGGAGTACATACCAGCGGTACTAGCATCCTTGCATGATGAGTCTGGACATCTAGGAGTTGAGAAAACCACAGAGCTAGTTAGACAAAGGTTCTACTGGCCTAAGATGGCTAATGAGATTGACCAGTACATCAAGAATTGCGGCCGCTGTATAGCACGCAAGACTATTCCCCAACGAGCTGCGCCCTTGCAGCAGATCACCAGCAAGGGACCGCTTGACCTGGTATGCATTGACTTTCTGTCTCTTGAGCCAGATTCCCAGGGAATGTCAAGCATATTAGTAGTGACTGATCATTTCACGCGTTATGCGCAAGCATTTCCCTCGAAAGACCAGAAGGCCACAACGGTAGCCAAAATTCTCTGTGAGAAATACTTCATCCACTATGGCCTTCCGGCCAGGATACATTCTGATCAGGGGCGTGATTTTGAGAGCCAACTAATCAAAGAGCTACTGAGAATGTTGGGGATCAGGAAATCACGTACGACTCCTTACCACCCCCAGGGAGACCCTCAACCGGAGAGGTTCAACCGGACCCTCCTCTCCATGCTGGGGACTTTGGATCCAAAACGGAAACAGAAATGGAGTCAGCACATAAGCCAATTAGTGCATGCATATAACAGCACCAGGAATGAGGCCACGGGATACTCACCCTATGCTTTAATGTTTGGAAGAGAAGCAAGGTTGCCTGTTGACCTCTGTTTTGGCGTTTCTCCTGATGGGGATGCAGAAGTTCCATACCACCAGTATGTAGCTAAGCTAAGGTCTGACCTACGCAACGCATACCAGTTAGCATCAGACGCTGCAACCAAGAACCATCAGAAGAACAAAAGAGCACATGATAAACGAGTACGAGATCAAGTGTTGGAAGAAGGAGATCGAGTTTTGCTCCGAAACTTTGGATTAACCGGCAAACACAAGTTGCAGGATAAATGGAGAGCTGTGCCTTACGTGGTTGTCAGTAAGATGCCAAATCTGCCAGTTTATACCATAAAGCCGGAAAGAGGAACTGGAAAGGTGAAAACAGTCCACCGAAATCACCTGCTGCCAATTGGATACTTGGTTCGACTCCCAGTCGACACCGATGAACCAGAGCCTGCTCAAAAGTCTGTGACAAGGTCACATGGCAAACAGCCAGTGACCCAGACAGAACACAGTGATGAGAGGTCTGAGTTAGCAGATATTACATCATCAGACTCGGAGGATGAGGACATGGACATGTCGCAACCACGAGTTATGGATGGAGACCATGAGACAGGGAATGAGTCCTTGACACTACCTGAACCCCCTGTTCAGGAGGTCCGTCCTGTAATTGATGAGTCTCAAGCTACACTTCCTCTGGATGAGGCTATGGGAGATGCCAGGGCAATACAACCTGTAGGCCCTGATGTGGAACCTATAGCTGGTTCAGTTCCCTTGGACCCTGTGGAGGGCACAAGTCTAGAAGGGGGAGAAGGAATTGATAACCCTCAGTTACCTGTTGTGACTGAAGAGTCCTCACAGAGACTCCCACGGAGGGAGAGAAGACCAGTTGATCGTTTCAGTTATACTGAGTTGGGAAAACCTTCCACTCAATCCTGGTCCATACTGAGTAAAGGAGCGCTCGTACAGTGCAGTACCTACTTGGATCCAGACAGACTTTGTCACACTGTGTGGTGTCACCCCATGGCAAGATGTCCTGATTGTACAATGAAGAGGAAGAAACTGCAAATGGGCTAGTGCCATGTCATTTGATGAGGACATCAAAATCTAAGAAGGGGGAGGGTGTAGCCCAGTGATTAGTTCATGCCCTTATCCCTATTCTAATACATTTAGTTTAAGTCATTCTAAAACAGTTGACTAAGTTAAAAATGTATGCCTTTAATAAATAGTTGTCCGTCATAAAGAGATCTCTAAATAAATAGGTTTTGGTAAAAGACTTATGTTAGAAGTGCATGTCATGGTGTGTTAAAAGGTGAAATTCATTGAGAGACAGTGGAAAAAACCCAATAACGAGTAGTCATGTAAAACAGGTGTGCCAGTGCTGCTGGGTTTACTGAGCAAGGAGTAAACTAGTTGTAGTTAACGAGGTAATTGATGTGTTTGTCTTTGATGTTTTTCATTCTGTGTGATGTATGCTCAAGTGGTGTGTGCTGATTGGGGACTTCTCAATTGTAAGAGTGGGGAGAGGGGATGATTGCTGAACAGTATCACCTGTATGACCTGAGTGTTTGGCCTGACACAGGTTGGACTATAGAAGCAGCCAAGTTGGAGCTGCTGCTGGTCTGAGGCACAGTGCCTAATTATTTTCTGTTTTGTATGGCAATAGTGAGTTAAAAAAAGTCATAAGTGAGAGTTAAAAGTGTGTTTATGCTGAGGGAAAAAATCAGTTAGTCGCTCAACCCGAGGACACCAGGGCTGATTTTTAAGGACAGTTTGGAGTGGATTCCTAACGAGGATTCCTGCTGTTCGCTTCACCTCACAAACATTTTCACCTCACAAACTAGTCTCCAGAACTGAACAAGAACTGTGAGTTAATGACTTTTGTGCGCTCGTGTGTCAACAAGGACCGAGGACAGAGGGCCACATCACCCATCGACCCATTGCTCCACCATCACCACGATCAGGCCTGCAACTTTTTTGTTGTGTGTATGTGTGCGTGCACGTGTGTGGGCCCACTGTGTGTTTAAAGTGTATTAAGTTGATGTGTTCTGTATCTGCTATTTAGGAATAGTGATAGCCTATGTTTTTGGTTGAAGCAAGGTAATAGGGATTTTGCATTTTGCCAAGAAACTTAAAGGACATTTTGAGAGTTGGGTTTTGATATTTTGATTTAACCGGTCAAGTGTGATTTTGACTTTGAAGTGTAACAGTAATTAAGAAACTACATTAGGTAGAGTTCATCTGATTTCATCAGGTTAAAAAAGGCCTAAGGCCTAAGGTATTTTTGAAACAAAGGTTTACATTCTGTTTGTATTTGTGCTGTATGTCTATTTCATGTTTTTATTTCATGTTCACTTTAAAAAAGGGTAAAACACTTTGTGTTAAACTAACAACCCTAGTAAATTTGATTTACATTTAAAGTGTTGTCTGAGAGAATTATTTGAAATAGGTCTACTTTCAAGTTCATCAGCCTTGTGGTTTATAATATAAATACAGGGTTAAAAAGTAAAAGGTAACGAACTCAAGCGCCCCGTTTATTCCTTTGAACACGGTACCGGGGTGCTACACATGAAAACTAGAACAAGAACATAACGTAGAAATACAAGACCTAGACAAGACAGGCAAAGTCTGTGACTGTGTCACAGACCACAAGGCTCTAAAATGTGTAGCTTACACATTCTACACATCCCATTTGTATCAACAGGATGTAGCATGGGTACATCTTTCAGAGGTAGGGTTGCCACCCGTCCCGTAAAATACGGAATCGTCCTGTAATTGGAAACTAAAAGACGTGTTGATTGTTTATTAATGTTGAGTTTTTAAAGTCTAATAAATACTCATGTATTTAATATATATTAATCAATATAATTAAATAGTGTGCCCATTTAAAGAGTAACTCTTATGTTGTTATGCTCATCTGGAAAACGGAATTCTTCATAATGGATTAACAGTTAATAAATACATAAATAATATAATTCATATATAATAATTCAATATAATTCATATAAAAGTCATAGATTTTTTTATTTAGATTTCATAGATTTCTATGCATTTCAGGAGTTTGGGGGGCTGGCTCCCCCAAAATAATTAAATAACATAACCCTACC
Source organism: Gymnoscopelus microlampas (assembly GCF_963454915.1). Classification (NCBI taxonomy): domain Eukaryota; kingdom Metazoa; phylum Chordata; class Actinopteri; order Myctophiformes; family Myctophidae; genus Gymnoscopelus; species Gymnoscopelus microlampas. Next base: position 5,017,777 of record NC_139948.1, read on the forward strand.
CTAACCCTAACCCTAAAACTGAAATAAAGTAACAAAAAAACCTCCAAAATCCGCCCAAACCCCGAAAATGTTGTGCTGCGCCCGCGTGCATGTGTCCCGTATTTCCATTTCTGAAACGTGGCAACCCTACTACAGTGGGTTAATTTTAGTCTGAACTCAGTTTCAGCAGCTGACAGCAATAAGGAACAGTTTCCACAGATTTTACAGGGCAGGAAAAGACCCCATTTCAAATTAAACAATTTCAACAATGATGGTCTTCAACTTCTTTTCAGACCAAGCCGAGAGAGAGACAAAGACTCCCGCTACAAAACTGCTTTAAAAAAAAAAAATCTTGATAAGAGCCTTTCAAAGCTAGTTCACCATAGTAAATAGTCTGGATCGCTCATAAAAGCACAATGGCTTATTGTCTCCGCTAGGCCGTAAGGCATGGAGAGAGAGTATGTTTTGCACCCTGTCCATCCGTCCGTCCGTCCGTCCGTCCGTCCGTCCGACCCTCTGTGGACAGCTAATCTCTGGCTCCGTTGGCTTGATCGCAGCGAAACTGTGCACACACACTTGCTGGATGCCAATTCAGAACCTCTGCCCCATTTTTTTCACCTGGGCCTGTTATAGCACCACCAGGAGGCCACTTATTGCAAAGCACATTTTTTGACAGTACTCCTATAGATTTTGTCCAATTATTATGAACACGGCATGCAATTTCTGTGACATTTTGCATGCGCAGAGGAAGAAATGCCACTTGACATTTTTCAAATCAGCCTCATGGTGGCGCTCCCTAGAGGCCAAGTAAAAACCTTTGCCCTGCATTTTTCACATCTGTCTTTTATAGTGCCACCAGGAGGCCGACTTATATATTAAAACAAAATGATATTACTCCTTCAGATTTTATCAAAATTTCACGCAAATCGGTACACATGATCTCTAGTGTCATGTGATCAAGACGGTCTGTTAGATTTTTCATATTTCATCCTCATTGGCTAAGATTGACATCTAAAGTTTGCAGGAGTGGCCCGTTTTGAACAAAATGTTGCAAATCATGAACGCAGCGTCCGATTGCGGTGAGACTTTGCACGCACTTTCGCACTACGTTGAGGAACCATCCACCTTGATGTTGATGTTTGAAAACCAGTTTTTATTTTTATTTTTGCTGCAGCCTAGTTGGTTGTTGAGTTTCTAAGCTTGAGATATTTTGTCGAAATCATTTTGGTTCTAAGACGGGATAGAAAAAGATCCTGATAACATTTTGATAACCATAGGCATATTGAGAATGTTTTCTGGAATACCTAACACCAAGTTAGCACCGGAAATGGCATTCTGGTAAACAAATCAAATTGTAAAGCTTTAGTAAAGCATTCATAATCCAAATATTGCTTTAAACCCTGCTGTCAGCCTTTACTGGCCATCAAAATAATTGTGTTCTTGGGACATAATTTCCTTACACTAAACAGTTTGGCTCTCGTAGACAGGCAACAATATTAAAACGTGTTATAAAAAACAAGCAGTTCAGCCACCTTGGTCTCTTTGCCTTGGCCCTTCTTCTCAAAAGCATCAGCAACAACAGCTCCTCTTCGGCATCCAAATCAGCGTCCGACACATGTTTCCAACAACAACTGATCTGAACAACAACAACACTGCGACATGCAACTTGAGTTCCTACTTCCTACTTCCGTCTCAAAATGTAGTGTTGCATTATGGGTATACTACATACTCTCGCAACTGCCATCTAGTGGTGTATAGGCCTAGACTTTATTGTTTAAATGCATATATAGACATATTGGACTATAGGTGTGATAAAGAACGTACAACATGCCTCACCCCTCACACATATGAAAACCATCTACGTGCACTTTGAACACGCCTTAACAGAACTGAAGTAACAAGCCACATGACAGGCAACAATCAACAATGAACCCGCTCAGAATGAACTCTCGGGCAGTATTTGAAGTCTCTAGAGCTTGTTAGCCAACTATATGGCTGGCACTCGCAGGTGAGTCCACTCTAGGTAATCGGCGTCCATAGAGGAGATGGGAGGGAATGAGGAGTTCAAGAGGGAAAACAAATTGGACAAAGTCACAACAGGGCACAACTGACAGGGAAGGGGGGCATGATATTGTTCTACAGTGAGATTCTACGAGGCCCCGCCCTGACTGCCTTGCGAATGATTGGCTGAATGCAATAATGAGAAAACAAGGACTGCGCCCCAGAGGAGACGGTGGGGGCGTTGTCGCATTCTAAGACAGCCCAAAACCCTGATTTCTTGAACGTTCTGGTGGTGTGCCTCGTTGAGCATTGGACTAACAACCCCAACAGCCCGTGAACGAATCCCGCTGCCGGTACTCTTTTTCCGACTACCGCAGACTATTGTTTTTCGCTGATAAAGTATAGTTTTGGACCGCGACGGAGACACGCAGTCTCAAGCGAACTTGAGCCACGAGAGGCACCACCGAGCGAGCTAAAGCGAGCGAGTTGCTGTGTGGAACGTTGCGATGTTCGCTTGAGCCTACTCAGCGCCGTCCGAGTTATGAACCGATAGGCACAGAATCCTAAATCATGTTTTGGGGCGAGCGTTTGCCCCAACTGCCACTCAAAGTGACTACTGGCCAATCACAGCGTGTCTTTTCCAGGTCTTGGCAGAATTTTGCTGCATTTGACGATCACGCGGAAGGGGGACGCATGGCAGGCACAGAAGACATGATTGTGACAGATTTTATATCTACAGTACAATATCCATAAAAGTATTATACAAACATGACTATTTTTGCTTGTATTATATTGTAGCGTCCTGGGCTTAATTTAATTATTACGGGGACAGAGCTCTGCTCTGTACACGTATTGTTATTGGCAGTATTCTGTCACTTCTTCTTCTTCTTCTTCTTCTTCTGCCACTTTTCGCAGTTCTGGCTGAACCGCGCTGTCGCTTTTTACGAAACTCGGCCATATGGTAGATGGTCATGAAAAACGATCAAAAAATAATTCTCACAATCTTTCGTCCAAAGGTGGCGCTATAGCACTCAATTGAAAATGCCAACTTTGACCAGGTACAACTCATGCCCTGTTTGACCTACAGCCATGAAACTTGGATACACATATGCGTCTCCTCATGCTGAACAACTTTCACCCTCTGACTTTTGACCTCTGACCTTTAGATCTCCCACCATTTTGAATTATATGAAAAACAGTCATTGGCTCCTAACTTCTGCATTTTTTCACTTATGGAAAATCCGTTGGAATTTTTTGTAGGCAGTGGTCCAAGGTTCAAGTGCTAAACGTTTCGTGCAGATTGCTCAAAAATCCCAGGAGGAGATAGATTTTAACTATTACAGTTTTATGAAAATTATTCATCTGTGCCTAAAACATACATGCAGACTCACATTTCTTTGAAACTTTGCAGAAATGTACAGGGTCATTCCAAATATCACTGAAACCAATCTTACTCCAATTGGCCAAAAGGGGGCGCCATAGCAATTTTTTGAAAAGGCAGACTTTAAACAGGCATAAGTCATGCCTCGTTTGGCCGAAAGTCGTGAAACTTGCTTACACATGTGCCTTGACTCATGAGGAACACACGTATCGATTTGACCATTAAGCTCCGCCCTTAGATTTTCCGCAATTTTGAGCAGTTTGAAAAATACTTGTTTTTGCCAGTTCTGGCTTAACCGTGCATACGCTTTTTACGAAACTCGGCCATATGGTAGATGCTCATGAAAAACTACCAAGAAATAATTCTCACACTCATTCGTCAAAGGGTGGCGCTATAGCACTCAATTGAAAGTGCCAACTTTGAACAGGTACAACTCATGCCCTGTTTGACCTACAACCATGAAACTTCGATACACACATGCGTCTCTTCATGCCCGACAACTTTTGTGGTCTGACTTTTGACCTCTGACCTTTAGATCTCCCACCATTTTGAATTATATGAAAAACAGTCAATGGCTCCTAACTTCTGCATTTTTTCACTTATGGAAAATCCGTTGGAATTTTTTGTAGGCAGAGGTCCAAAGTTCAAGTGGTAAACGTTTCGTGCAGATTGCTCAAAAATCCCAGGAGGAGATAGATTTTAACTATTACAGTTTTATGAAAATTATTCATCTGTGCCTAAAACATACATGCAGACTCACATTTCTTTGAAACTTTGCAGAAATGTACAGGGTCATTCCAAATATCACTGAAACCAATCTTACTCCAATTGGCCAAAAGGGGGCGCTATAGCAATTTTTTGAAAATGCAGACTTTAAACAGGCATAAGTCATGCCTCGTTTGGCCGAAAGTCGTGAAACTTGCTTACACATGTGCCTTGACTCATGAGGAACACACGTATCGATTTGACCATTAAGCTCCGCCCTTAGATTGTCCGCAATTTTGAGCAGTTTGAAAAACACTTAAACCCAGGATTTTTCAGCTATTTGCGTGAAACTGTATCATCTGTGTGGTCTCCTTTTTCACAGTTACTTGTCTGTTGGGCCAATGGCGTCTCCCTTAAATGAATGCCTCACAATCTCAAGGTCGCCAGTTCAAGCCTCACTTGATGTAGACTTAATTTAAGTTGAATTGCAAACAACATGACTGTATCAATGAATACATGTGCAAATGGTAAAGATAACCTGAAATGCTTATTTGAGAGTACGTTTTTTACGTATGACATACTTCATTCTGAAAATAGCTGATCTACAATCTCACAACTTTTCATGGTTTGTGAGCTTATAGATCGGCTACTTTCATTAGTTTTGGTTCTGAGGAGATGTACAATTTCTTCATTGGTAAATGGCTTGTGAACGAGTGATCTTAGTGTTAGTGAAACAGGGGCTTGGTTCATGAAAGAAGGCAAGAGTTTATGATCTTCAACAGACAATATCAGCCTGGACAAAGCTATAGCACTATAGGTAGTGTTGCAGCCTATTAGTCTGAAGGTTGAGAGTTCGAATCCTGTTAATGGCAGTAGGTTGAGATGTCCAATCAAACCATTATGTTTCCATCTCTCTCTCTCATCAATCTATTGTTTCCATGTCACTCTCTCTCTCTCTCTTCAATCTATTCCGTTTCCATGTCTCTCTCTCTCTCTATTCACTGTCCCCGTATTATCGCTGCTTGCAGCTATATTTTTACCATTGTTTTTGCGAATGTGTGGGAATTAATGTTGTTTTGTAAAAAACTAAGAAATGCCTACACTCACAAGTCCTGTCTGTGTACTGGTTCAAGCCTTCTTCAGCATGAGCACACTGAACAAGGGAGAAGGCTTAACACTGAACCATGCTCGTATCTCACAGGGCCTTGTGTTTTGTAATTAAAAGTACCAGAAGGACTTGTGAGTGCTGGCAGGGGCGAAAATCTGGCTTGAGGGTTTCTTTTCGGTTTTTGGTTACTTTATTTCGGCTTTTTTTCACATCTGCCTTTTATAGCACCGACTTATGTAAAACCATTTTTTATATTACTCCTTCAGATCTAATCAAAATTTAAGTCATGTGATCAAGACAAATCTGTTTGATTCTTCATATTCCATCCTGATTGGCGAAAATTGATCTAAAGTTTGCAGCAGTGGCCCGTTTTGAACAAAATGTTCAAAAAATCATAAACACAGCGTCCGGTTGCACTGAAACTTTGCATGCACATTCGCACTATATTTAGGAACAAATGCCACCATTTTAAAGGAGAAATCCGGTCATTTTAAGTGTTATGTTTGATGTGTGAGCGAGCTAATGCTGGTTGCTGGTTTCTCTCCCGACCTGGCAACCTGGGGCTGCCATGCAGAGAGATAAGCAGCCCCAGCGTTAGCTCGTTTGTTATTAGCCGTTAGCTTGTCGGGAGTTTTAGCGCCTGTTACATTATCATGGGACTCAACAATGAGTACTAGAAGCAAAAAAAACAGACTTTGCATTGGTTAAAATAGGCGAATTTGGGCTATCCTATATCCTCCTATAATGCCAACGGTGGGGGTTGATAGGGGGCTCTGTGGAGTAACGCGATTTTCATTTATACGTTGGTAAGTGATTTGACACACATCAAACATAACACTTAAAATGACCGGATTTCTCCTTTAACATTGCCCTATTATAGTGCCTCCAGGAGGCCAATTTTTGCAAAAAAATGTTTTATATTACTCAAACATCACGCAAATCGGTACACACTGGCCCTCATTTATCAACGCGGTGCAGACCAAATAATGGGCGTACGGCGATATCAACAACTTTCGGCATTTATCAATATATTCTGATGTCGGCTTCGTGTGTGGGGAGGCGAGAGGGGGAAACTCTTTCTTATTGGCTTTTCATGATTTGTTTGGTCATATTCTGGCTCTTCATGTCGTAAAATCGGGGTGTTTCGAGAGTATTTAAGGCGTGTTATTTAAATGACGCTCGTTTTCAGACGTCAGATTTATCAAAGCTCCGACCAAATGTACACTAGGATTGGCTGTATAGGATCGCTTCATAAATGTGACTTTTACCTTGGTGTACGGCCGAATTTATGGAAAAATATAAGCTGTTTTTACGCTCCATCGATACATGAGGGACATTATTTTAAAACAAACCTGTCATTACAACATTGTTACACAGTTTAAAGTATTTTAGGGACATTTATAGTACTTAATTTCATTAAAATCTAACATTACAGGAAAGCCACCATTGTATTGAGAATGACACTTAAAAGTATTTCTAGGCTGCCTCTCACTGCTGAAACCAGAGCTTGAAAGCGCCCATAAATTCACACCTTTGAGTGTAAACGATGCTCAGCTTCCCATGTATCCTGTGTGTGATACCCTTGAAATCTGCATGAGATGAAATTATACTTTGTTTTTCATATTGTGAAATATTAATGGGGTGGGTATGGGGCTTGGGCTTCAACTCAACCGGGTCTGTTTTAGATTGTAATTTTCAGGCCCGTTGAAAGCTCTAAAACAGTCCTTGACATTTTCACGTCAAGGACACCCATCTGAAAATATTTTCTGCCAGGGAAATATTATGTTAATGTTAAAAATGTATCAAAATGTTTCAAAAACAGCCAATCTACAATTTTATTTTTCATTTATATTTTTCACAAAGTATACATACAACCCCCCCAGATCCATCCCCCCTCCCCACATACAAACCCACATACATAAAGGACAGCACAGATAAAAATAATCAAAACATAATCAAAAATAAAAGGTACAAAAAAGAAAGAAATGGAACATTAAGAAGAGACAAATCTGTTGTAAAAACATTAAGTAGCTTCGAGAAATAATAGATCTAGACCGAGATAGCTGTAGATAACAACCTATTCCATCTCTGATACAGGTTGAGGTAATGAATGAGTGTCTTTGATTATTGTCTGTCTTGTCCGTTTATTTTATTTATTTATTATTTTCATGACCTCTATTTAGTATGTACGTTGATTACTGTACCCATTTTATTGTTTGTTATAATGTGCTTTGTTTATTTGTAGGTTTTGTCAAAAAAAATCAGACCTCTTTGTTTCACTGCTTGACATAATTGTAATATGTATTTTTTTGTCTGAAAAAAATAATAAAGAGATTTGTTAAAAAAAAAGTGGTTAAACTGTTCCTCGTTTGCTGTGGACCCCCTGGAACTCCCTCAAGGAACCTTGGGGGTCCCAAGACCACACTTTGAGAACCACTGCTCTAACGGTAATGATACAAATATTATTGTAATTACAATCCTATTTAATCGTCGTCACAGTGGTAGTCCGGAATTAAAAATGTACTTGAGTAAAAGTACAAAAGGTATAGGTTACAATGTTTTACTTAAAGTACCAAAAGTATGCACTTATTATACAGAATGTATTTGTAAAAGTGACCGATTGGCCAAGGCTCCAAAAATTGACAAGTCCAGAGATGCAAAGTTTGGGGGTTTTATTTGTACCCAACCAAATCGTCCACCATACTTGACAGCAAACTAAACTAAAGAAAACAACCGTGGAACTTAAGAAACCTAAACAGGCGACACCGTTAAACAAGGGCCCTGGTAGCTATCCCCTAAGTGCTTACAGCTTGCTGCTCCAAGTCTAACTGAACTCTCCATTAGTGATGGCAGTCTGACACTGAAGTGCCGACACACGCTTCGAACCCAGAAATAAATTAACACAGAACCACTGCTTCGAGGCTTGCTTCAGGTGACCTATGACGTCGGAAGCAGCAAGTGGTTAATTTCCTCGAACTGGTTTGAGACCATGAGTTGCCACGGATCGGCTGCCGTAATGATAATAAATCCGACAAAAAATGGCACAGCAGTAGGCCTATGTGTCTTTCGTGGCCTGGTCCGTAGCGAGCGGGACTGGTGAACGGAGGATCGTGGATTCGATCCTGGGGTGTCACACTTATGGTAACCGTCTTCCATGCCGACATCTCGCCACTCCGACTAGTGGCTTCCGCGTGCGGTTAGGGTTAGGGTGAGGGTTAGGTATAGGGTTCGTTAACGTCGGAAAGGCGACATGTCGGAAAGCCGCCATGTAACCCACACTTATTTGTCATATTAAGTAACAGTGGCTGATCTATTGTGTTACTATAAAAGTTATATAACCAACACATTTAATCAACGTTGCAAGTAACTCGCATGGAATCTGTTCAATATGAAGTATTAAAGTTGACCCTTATGATTAATTAAACACATTTGTGTTAATGTAACAAAAATGAGAAGGCCATTGAATACTTTTTGAAGTTATAAAAACAATGTGGTTTTATATGACATGACTGTATAGTCATGGCATAGACCTGCCTGCTTCATTTCAAATTAAATCTGACATTAATGTATTAATTTGCCATAATAAATAAATTAAATGTGTCAAATCTTTGAGTGTTCCCCATCCTACAAACATAAGCACACCCTGCTCCATACACAGACAGTTTATTTGTGTTTATTTTATTTTATTTCAATATTTAATTACAGGATACACCTTGGATGTTGCCCAAATAGTTGAATACAAACATGAATCAGTCAAGTCTTTATTTGTACTGTACATTCCTTGCAAAAGGAACATTTCACAACAAAAATATAATCTGATAATATATTTACTATTGTTTTACTGTCTCCTATTAAAAGCGTTTCGCTGTCTCTATTAAAAGCCTCTGCTTTTAAATGAAATGCAGTCTTCCATTTCAACAGGAGATGTCACTATCACTGAAGCTTCGAGCAATGAACCCATTTGTGAACCGATTGGTTCAAGTGGTTCAGTGGTTCAAAAAAGCTTCATTTGCCATCACTACTCTCCATACATGTAGCTTGCCTGCCTTTTAACCAGGTGGGATACACCAAGCAACATGAAAGTAATTTGTATCCATTATCTCAAACAAGGCAAACCAAGGCCCATGAGTTAATCTACAATTACATAAATGTTTCTTAAACATAATGTCCATGAATACCCTTCAATACATATTTCAGGCACAAAACAAATACTAAACAACATTAAAAACACCCCTCCTCCTCTACAGTACTTGGCACGTTCCACCCCTTCTTAAACCAAATGGACTAGCCTGCTCTGTTTTGACAGTTACAAGTCAGATTCAGAGGGTGCCAGTACTGCAGAGGAAAGACCAGGTGACAAACAAACATTTCAGATCAGTTCTAATAAACAGTGTTTAATTAAACAAAGTTTGAACCCCTTAAGTCTGTGTTATTTCTGCATTTGAATGAATACAGGTAAAAATCACATCATGCTACAAACTGTCCCTTCCCTCTTAGCATGTCTGTGTATAGGGCACAGGCTGCCAGTGACAGTCCTGTTTCACAAGTTAGTCTAAAATGTATTAAAATCTTTTGAAAACAGCAGATCTACAAGCTCAAAATGCGTCGCATAGCGACACAATGCCCAACCTGTCCCTTATTGCTGGAAGGCAATGTTGGCAACCCTAACAGATAGACAGCCTGGCCCCTTTGACACCATGCTTGAAAATATGTGTCCTATCACAAGTTGCTGGACCGGAACATCTACATAAGTGCTGTACATATCTATCATATATGTGATTCCCATCTATTTTAACCACACATTGTACATGTACACCAAAAATGCTACAATGGTAATAATGTACATTACCAAGAACACAATATCTATGTATCTGGCCAGTGTAGTGTAGTATCCACACTTCTTCTTGTCTTGTCCTGTCCTAGCAGCAGAGAAACAGTCCTGACGAGCCTCTTTCACCTCCTCTAGGATCAGTTTCAGCAGCACAGCATCACTCACTGTTCTGTCCTCACCATTCACACCATCTCCATCACTCACTGTTCTGTCTTCACCATTCACACCATCTGCAACAGGTTCTGAAAGGGTGAAATCATTTATCCAAAAGGTATAATCTATTATGAGGATATATCTATGAATTAACTACAGATGAACAAACAACCATTGTTGTCTAGAGTTTTTATCCATTTGTTTTGATGTAGTGACATGAGGCGAGTATCTTTTTAGAGTGAGTAACATACCTTTGTGAAGGTCAGTTTCTTCCAGAGTCTCCTCAGAGGCGTTGATGGAGTTCAGAGCTTCCTGACTGACATAACCATCCATGTCCATCAGGAAGCTTACCATCATGGTCTCCAGGACACTTAGGGTCATCAATGAGAAGATGACAAGGCAGTACAGAGCTACAATAAGGGCAGAGTGACACCGGCATTTATAATGAGGGGAACACAGGACAATGCATGACTTTATTCTCCAATGTACTCTGTAGATGCAGGTGTGAAGGTTCCCTCACCTATCCTGGGGACGTTTTCAGTGGTGGAGGGCAGCATGTCTTTGAGCATCATCAGTAAGAAAGAGACAGTGGAGATAGAGGACAGCAGGAGGATGACTTTGAAGCTCAATTTTCCTCCTCTTGTCTCACTGATGAAGAAGGAAGCCACATCCAGAATCAGGAAGTAGATGAGAGGCAGTATGATGCTCGTTACATACAGCATCGGCCTCCTAGCTATGGTGATCTGGATTTGTAAGGTCACAGAGATAAGGCAAGAATGTGTGTGTAACAAATGCAATGTTTTATTGTGTGTGTGTGTGTGTGTGTGTGTGTGTGTGTGTGTGTGTGTGTGTGTGTGTGTGTGTGTGTGTGTGTGTGTGTGTGTGTGTGTGTGTGTGTGTGTGTGTATATATATATATATATATGTATATATATATATATATATATATATGTATATATATATATATATATATATATAGTGTAATACCTCATAAGTAAGCCTTGTATAACCTGTTCCATCTACAAAGGTAATATCACTTGCAACAACTGTAATCTTCTTGAGATCCCATTCCCCTTGTGTAAATATATGTTCTGTTGACATCTGGGTCACAAGTTCAGAGCCATTAGAGAATTGATCCAACATTATGCCTCGGTCTGAGAAGATGAAAACAATTTCAAGATCAACAAACAATGACATAATTAAGTATTGATCATAAATGAACATGTAAGGACAACAAACATGCATACATGCACACACACAAATTTGAGCAGTGTCAGCATGACTTACCTGAGTGGATAATGGATATAAAGGTGATGCTACATTTTTGAGTATCAAAAGGGAAGTCCATAGGATCCATCTGACACATGGTGGTCAATCGGCGAAATTGTGTTGCTTGTATCCCACCATTGGGATACACAATGACATACGGACCATTTATAGTAGCCCCACGGTCAGATACACTGATAGGGCAGTAGAGAGATATGTTTTTTTTTTTTTACATTCAACACTTTTGTACAGCGGTCAATAATATGAATGCAGTACTATTCTAGTGGGCTAACATTGAGTAAATATTTGAAAGAGGGTGCGCTTCTTGCTTTCATTCAGCCAGACACCGAAAGGCAGCACGGAGGAGTTGGTATATGCAATCTGGCAGGGCCGGCGTGCCCATTAGGCAGAGTAGGCAGTTGCCTAGGGCGCCACTTTTTTTTTTGCAGGCTCTAGGTGGCGCTGTGGCAGAAAACGGTAGAGCAGCGGGGGGGGGGGGGGGGGGCAGGAAAGATATTGCCTAGGGCGCCAAATTGCCTAGCACCGGCCCTGCAATTTGGGAGCAGTAGAGGCTTCCCATGATAGCAGCTAATGTAATGTTGAGTGTGTGAACATAGAATTTCTCCAGCAATATGTTTGTAATGAAGCAAATATATGAGTGTCTGTACTGTTGTACTTAAATGTCTTTGTGTATGCCTGCACACTCGTACAAGCACATACATGCTTCAGGCCATGTGAGACATCCCTTTTGACTTATATACATTATTGTAAGTAGAGTGTCATTGCAAATTATCTTGCGGTGACAATGGACAATACAAAAAAAAATCAACAAACAAGGATGTAATTGCAGAAACATGCTGATTTTGACATACTCCTCAATGATAGCTATATCTGGGAACCACAGCATGTCTCTTGGGACGATAAGATGATCTATTCCACAAAACTCATTTGGATCCCAGGAGAGGAATTCATTGTTCCAGCCCTGTGTACAGAAATGATTAGTTTAGTTTAGTCTCTAAATTACGCAATGGGAATTTTCCAAACAATAATTATGAGGTAGCACAATCATAACACCAACTTGGTGATATTTCTAGCACTGACCATGACAGTTTAAACACTATCTATTGTAATACCATCACAGTTGTTTCTCAATTGTGTCTCAATTCTCACCATCATGATTCGGGAATGGCAGGTGAGGGTTTGATGCATCGCATTCTGCACAGAGTTATTTTAGAAGGAACAGTGAAAGTGACATTTTACAATAAAGTTGCACAACATCTTCATACAGTTTAATCAATATTAGAAAAGGTCCTTACCGCCTCCATGCCATTTATCATAAACTCCATCCTAACAAGGGTGGGTGTTGTCCAGTTTTTCACAGGTCGCACATTTGCGTGCACATCACTTTTGCTTGTCAGGTTCAAGTGATCCAGCAGACCAAAGTATGAACAGTCCACCCCCTGACTATTAGAAACACCAGCTACAGACAAGGAAAAACATCCACAAAATGACTGGCAAAATAGTTAACAGTGAACTGGTGACTACTGTGAGAACTGCCTCAGTCAAGAATCAGCCAGGTGAACCATTAACTCACAGCAGCAGTGTAATACATAAGTTAACTTAAACGAATAACTTCTGAAACTGTATTTAATAAAAAACAACTATCTAATTTAACAACTCACCCATCAGTACGAGGAACGCTACTGCCTGTGGAAACAGCATTGTGTGCCTGTGCAGAGGGCTGGCCACATTATGTAGGTGGACCGTCAAGATTGGCACATGTCCAAACACTTGTAACAATAGGACAGTGTTTGTACACAAGCAAAAACATGTATTAAAGGTTAACCGGGGAACCTGATGAATCTGCCAGCTGGCTGTGCCAGGCAAAATAAAGGTATCAGTCATGATCTAATTAATCTTCCCTTATGGTACAAGTGCTTTGATGAAAAAGACAAATTTCAGTGTGAACTGACAATAAAGTATTTCGTATCGTATCGTCATTCTTCCAGGTGATTGAATGTGCTGTTTGCCAGGGCTGGACTTGGACAGAAATTCGGCCCTGACATTTTGGCCCAGACCGGCCCACCACAACAAGCATGTAGATAGCACATACTCTACCACCCCGCTCTGTTGAGGCACACACAAACACACAAGCCCTAATACCACCACTTTTACTGAAAAACCTCCCTCCATATTCTGGAGCCTTGAGTAAATTAAATGATAACTACACAAGTCATCATTATGATGTACAACTGCACTGTCATTCAATGTTTTTAATAACTATGTATGACCCATATGAACATTTTGTAAGGTCAGTAAACAATAACACTGAGACTGAAACAATAATATTGTGATGCCTAGATTGCCTACATATTGTTATAAGCCAATATGGGCTTCCTGGGCACCAGGAAAGATGCACGACAGTTTAACCACTATTACCCTGTGGTGTCCTGGTTTTGGGGATGTAATTATTGGCAGCAATTGTCATTCATTGCAAACATAGCAGATCTATAAGGACACAACAATTGCAATCTGCAACTAGAAAAAGTGCTCCTCGGAGCACAGGTCTCCGCCAAGTCAGGTAGGTTATTGTGGCCTCCTCGTGGCGCTATCGTAGGGAAATATGTGAAAAGAGTGTCATTTCTTCTTAGACCTTTCAATCGGACACTGGATTCATGATTTGAGGCATTTTGTTCCAAAAATGTGTTTTGCTAAATTAGACCTGCTGGTGGCACTATAACAGGCCAATGTGAAAGGGGTGTCATTTCTTCCTCGGCCTAGTGGGAATATGCACGTGAAATTTCACGGAAATCGCAAGCTGCGTACATGATTTGAGGCATTTTCTTCAAAACGGACCAATCCTGCAAACTTTGGAAGCCAACCTTAACCAATGAGGATGGAATATGGGAAATCAGACAGATCCGTGTTGATCACATGACTAGAGAGATACTGTGTATCGATTTGTATGACGTTTGGATACAATCTGTAGGAGTAAATGGGTTTCGCGCAAATCGGCCTCCTGGTGGCGCTATAACAGGCCCATTTGAAAAATTTGGGGCAGAGGTTCTGAATTGGTATCCAGGGAGTGTGTGTGCAAGTTTCACAGCGACCGGGCCAGCGGTGCCGGAGATTAGCTGCTCGCAGACGGACAGGACACACGGACACACGGACGGACGGACAGGGGGTAAAACATACTCTCGCCATACCTTTCGGCCTGGTGGAGACAATTACACTTTGTGACTTGTGAGCTTGGAGATTGTTATTTTCGCATTACATAATCATATGACTAAAGTATAAAATAGGGCTTAAGTGGTTAATAAAAGCAACAAATCAATCAATTAGGACTTTGTTGAATTTGTGTATGCTCCAAGCAGCAACACTGCCCTCATGCAAAGATGCCACGTTTGTCGGGCAAACATTGCAATAGGGGAAGTGGAATCTGGTGTATGTTATGCATAGTGGCAGCATTATGGTATAATTCCTGGCACACACCTGCCAGCAAATGGTACCAGGGCTAACACCACATACTGTGTTATCTGCTTAACGGAACACCAGCTTCCACTTGCCCTATTGCACAGGCCTTATCCTGAAGGGACAAACGTGGCATCTTTCCATGGGGGCAGTGTTGCTGCTTACACAGTGTTGCTGCTTACACAAAATACACAGCATACACAAACTCAACAAAGTTGCAAGACCCATGCTCAGGTGCCAGTTACACACCTGTGACTTGCACCTCTCAGCAAGTGTGTGCTGGCAGGTCGCTCAAAACGAGAGTGATTACCAACAGAAGCATATTGGGGGATTTTGGCAATTCGTTTTGGAGGCGCTACCCACACGTTAGCTGTGTTGCTATAAGTTATACCTCGTTGTAAAGGTGACTAATCACCGATGAAAATATTATCAATTATTATTGAAGGGGAGAAATAATCGACCAAAGTTAAGTTTCCGAATATATTGTGGGCAGTTTTATATACTTATTTTTGAACATTTGCATAATAAACTGAGGAACAGAGGTAGGCTACTGTAAATTTTACCTGTATATTTGATGATGTAAATATCACAGTACCATGTGTGTGCCTTGTACAGTACAAGCTTTAAGAATAGCTGTTGACTCTTATTTGCATTCATCATTTAACCCATTCAAATCGGGAACTTTTTTTTTTAATCGTGAAAATGTGTGCAAATCTTTGAATATATCTTTTTTAAAGTGAATATTTTTTAACTCAAATCTTTGCTATAACAAACTTTTTCATATCAAGGACATTGAACAATATTTTGTTCCAGGGACCGCCAGAAGCAAAGATTTGAGTTAAACATGTATATATATATTCAAAGATTTGCACACATTTTCAGGATTTGTTTTTTCAAAAATAGCATATCTACAAGCACTCTGTGCCGCGCTATGAGCTTGTATATCTGCTATTTTTGAATAGCCAAAGAAATCTAAAAATGTCACATAGATGCGTTCCCGGTCTAAATGGGTTAACAGTATACAGTATAGGCAATTCATAGGAAGCCTGAACAAAATAATGTCATGCATTCCTTTATACCTAAAGTAAACTTATATGATGTGACAATACAGTTTAAGTTGAAGATGAACGTGTACCTTTTTGAAGCTATAATAACATGAACAGGTGAATAGACATCATGACGTTTTGTTCTAGTGTTCTACAGAACAGATGTCATGAAGAATAAGAGGCAGGTTGAATTCTATAGAAAAGTCAAACATAGGCTACTATTTATGTAAAAGATACACTTTGTAATATAAGTGATGTTTTACCAGTAGTAACCTCGTAACACGTTGGCTTATCATGTATTATTTGTTGTGGACAATTAGCTCTTAGCTGAGAGGGAATTCAGAAAAATCGTTTATCATCGCAAGCAAGTTGGGATCGCCCCCTAGTGGTCTGCTTGCAATGATTCCAATATTAGATTTGTCAGTATATGGTTGAAAATCCAAATAATTGATTTTGTTTTCAATGGATTCTGTTACTATTGGGCATGCTAAAAAGCATACTAAAAATGTAGGGAAATCTGAGTGGAAAGGCATTATTTTCAAGATAGCGTCCGCGATGGCTGCTGGGAGCTTAAAATGGCTGTAAACTGGTAGGGAATATGTAAAAAATCATACAAATTGTGCACTTGGTGACAAGCTTTTGAGTTTTGGCATGGTGTTAGGTATGGGCATAAGATTTTCCAAAACCATCGCAAGCAAGTTGGGATCGTCCCCTAGTGGTCTGCTTGCAATGATTCCAATATTAGATTTGTCACTATGCATTGCTTTCATGAAACCGAGTCATGGCTAATCCAAGATAAATTCATCCAGGATACTTGGTGACAAACTGTGTTGAAAGCACAACGTTTCAAGCTAAAAGCCAAGACGTTCTCTATCACAATGCTTAAGTTAAGGTGGAGAAGCGGTTCATCTTGGAAATTGCAACTAAGGACTCTATCTATTAACCTTGCATTTTGAGATTAGCCTACCCGTTTTGGGGATACTTCTAATGGGTTAATATTTTCAGTTGTTACATTTTAGAAGGTTTTTAGAAGAAAGAAGAAACGCACATGAGCAAGTGAACAGAGTTTAGTAAAGGTTAAGAAGAAAAAAGACATTCGATTTGAAATTAAGATTGCAATTTTGTGTTTTAGGTCAGAGGACCTTGGGATCCATAGAGTGCACTTCCTAGCCAGTGAATTCTGGCCCAGATGTGAATACCCAGTGCAGATGGCATGGTGCAAAGGTGAAGCCACTGGTCAGTGACACTACACTTAGAATAAGGCATACCACACACAAGGCCGACTAAGTCACACACATGTACATAAGAAAGTCACATTCAAACATTTCATTTGTTCTTTTCATTATTTAGTTGCAAGAAAACCCCACATTTCAAATAATGAGTGATTTTGGTGGGAGTGTTAGTGCTAACTGTAAACATACTAAAATTGCTAATTCATAATGTCATAACATAAATAAATAATAGATTTCATGTAAGGTTAAAAACATTTTTTTGTATATGTATTAAACGTTTTGGCGCGGAACGTTCCCTGTCTGTCAGTGCACACACTGGACCATTATTGACTGATGCATGAGTGCATGTCATTACACACGGGTGGTTTAAACAAACCTGTTTTATGACGCTCATCAAACAGTTTGTCATTTCATCTGTCTGTTAAACATTAAGCAGACTGGAACTGTAACTACAGAGGCAGTAGGCATATTTAAGTCTATGTTTACGTGGCCAGATATTATTACCATACAATAACTAAATCATGCAACCCTTGGTCATCAGCACGATGGGCATGAATGATGTAATAAACTAGAAAAAGTGCTCCTCGGAGCACAGGTCTCTGCCAGGTCAGGTAGGTTATTGTGGCCTCCTGGTGGCGCTATAATAAGCTAATGTGAAAAGGGGTGCCATTTCTTCTTGAGCCTTGCACGGCAATCGGACACTGCATTCATGATTTGAGGCATTTTGTTCCAAAAATTTGTTTTGCTAAATTAGAGATGCTGGTGGCGCCATAACAGGCCAATGTGAAAAGGGTGGCATTTCTTCCTCGGCCTAGTGATGTATGTGCAAAATTTCACAGAAAAATGCACGTTGCGTTCATGATTTGAGGCATTTTGTTCAAACGGACCTATCCAGCAAACTTTGGAAGCCAATGATAGCCAATTAGGATGGATTTTTGGGCAGAATCTGAATGAGTAATAGCAACAAAATAGTTTTACAAAAGGCAGCCTCCTGGTGGCGCTCTAAAAGGCAGATGTGAAAAATGCATGGCAAAGGTATTTCCTTGGCCTCTAGGGAGAGTGCGTGCAAAGTTTCAAGCAGATCAGTTATAGGTAAAAACGTGAATCGGCCTGTTATAGCGCCACCATGAGGCTGATTTGAACATTTTTAAGTGGCATTTCATCCTCTGCCTAGTGGGAATGTGCGTGCACAATTTCACGGAAACCGCATGCTGCATTGATGATTTGAGGCATTTTGTTCAAAACGAACCAATGCTGCAAACTTTGGAAGCCAATCTTAGCCAATCAGGATGGAATATGGAAAATCGGACAGATCCGTGTTGATCACATGACTACTCAGATACAGTGTACCGATTTGCGTGATGTTTGGTTAAAATCTGTAGGAGTAATATAAAAAGATGTGTTTTGCACAAATTGGCCTCCTGGTGGCGCTATAACAGGCCCAAGTGAAGCATTTGGGGCAGAGGTTCTGAATTGGCATCTAGGGAGTGTGTGTGCACAGTTTCGCAGCAACGGTGCCGGAGATTAGCTGTTCACAGACAGATGGACGGACGGACGGACACATGGACGGACACACGGACGGACGGACGGACGGACAGGGTGCAAAACATACTCTCTCGCCATCCCTTTCGGCCTGGCGGAGACAATAAGCCGAAACCAGGAAATAGCTACGGTATAGACATAGTCTGTTTATTTTATCCATATCCAGAAATGTGTCATCTTGCCATAACTAAATCATGCATCCATTTGTAATTAGTATAATTGTCATAAACAATGTAACAATTTGTCTGAAACCAGGACATACAGTAGACATATTTTTGCTAATAATTGAGATAGGTGATCTGAGAGTCTAAGTCTGTTTCTTATAACTCTCTTCCAATAACTAAATCATGGAACCTTTCCTTATTAGTATTATTTGCATACATTATGTCAAAAAATAATAATGAATATACAAAATTACAACCAAGATTACGTTTATTTTAATAGCAATAAACTGCATAGTGCACATAAAATGTATGAAAACAAGAAATGATGACCAAGTTTAAATATACAAACAAAATAAACTAGAAAAAGTGCTCCCCGGAGCACAGGTCTCCGCCAGGTCGGGTACGTTATTCTGGCCTCCTGGTGGCGCTATAATAGGCCAATGTGAAAATGGTACCATTTATTCTTAGGTCTTTCACGGCAATCAGACACAGCATTCATGATTTGAGGCATTTTGTTCCAAAAATGTGTTTTGCTACATTAGACCTGCTGGTGGCGCTATAACAGGCCAATGTGAAAAGGGTGGCATTTCTTCCTCGGCCCAGTGGGTGTGTGAAATTTCACGGAAATCGCAAGCTGTGTTCATGGTTTGAGGCAGTTTGTTCAAAACGGACCAATCCTGCAAACTTTGGATGGCAACCTTAACCAATGAGGATGGAATATGGGAAATCGGACAGATCAGGGTTGATCACATGACTATAGAGATAATGTGTACCGATTTGCATGACGTTTGGTTAAAAACTGTAGGAGTAATGGGAAAAAATGGGTTTTGCACAAATCGGCCTCCTGGTGGCGCTATAACAGGCCCATGTGAACATTTTGAGGCAGAGGTTCTGAATTGCCATCCAGGGAGTGTGTGTGCACAGTTTCGCAGCGACCGGGCCAACGGTGCCGGAGATTTGGTGGTAATACACGGACAGGACGGACGGACGGACGGACGGACAGAGGGTAAAACATACTCTCTCGCCATGCCTTCGGCCTGGCGGAGACAATAAGGCAAACCACACACAAGGTCAACTAAGTCACGTACATGTACATAAGAAAGTCACATTCAAACATTTAATTTGTTCTTTTCATAATTTGGTTGCTATAAAGCCCCACATTTCAAATAATGAGTGATTTTTATGGGAGTGTAAGTGCTAACTATAAAAAATACTAAAATGGCTAATTCATAATTTCATAATATGAATAAATAATTGATTTCAGGTAAGGTTAAAAAGTGTAAAAACATTGTATTGTATATGTATTAAACTTTATTATTAGACCACAGGAGAGACTGGTGACAGCCGGAATGTAGACGTCATCCCGGGAGCAGTATGGGTTAGCGCCCCATGCTGTGTCTTCCGTGAGGAAGAAGCCCAACAAACCCGCGGTGAGGCCTTTAGGAGGGCCATTCCAGCGTACCGCAAGCGGAGCTAATACCATTATACGGCCCAATTTAGTGGTATCAGCCCAAGGAACCATCACGCCAGAAGGAAATGTTTGGATCGGGGCGGTGCACCTGATCTGGCGCAGCGCTCAGGTCCTGGACCTGGTGAGACGAAGGAGGAGCCGGGCCAGGAGACAACCCACAGAGCCTAGTCCCTCCACGTGCCAGAGCCTCCCCGAGTCCCAGCAGAGTACTTCCGGAGAAGCGGACTGAGTGGCCCTGTCTTTCCCTAGAGGACTGACCGTGGGTGCTACTGGGACGTAAGTCGGGGCTTGATCAACCCTGGCTGGGTCACCTGGGCGAGGGTGTATGTTGTATGTTGCGAGACCCGAAACACCCTATGACCCCAGGCTACAACACTGATGATACGTCCCAGTTGCATCCATGTGATGTTTTTCTTTATTTTGGTGCGGAACGTTCCCTGTACGGTCAAAAAATATATAAACATGATGTGATTAAAACTTTCTGGTGCGGAACGTTCCCTGTCTGTCAGTAGCACACACCATTATTGAATGATGTCATTACACACGGGTGGTTTAAACAAACCTGTTTGATGAAGCTCATCAAACAGTTTGTCATGTCATCTGTCTGTGAAACATTAAGCAGACTGGTACTATAACTACAGAGGCAAGTGTGTCCTTGATCACACCTGGACTTTTTGACAATGAGGCTCCATCTCCCAGCTTGATCAACAAATCTTCTGGATTGCAGACCAAATAAGGTTATCTGATCTTCATCTATTTTTGTGATACTGATATCATACATCTACATTGCTTGTACATACATTATACGTTTGTACCTGTACGCATAAGGACAGGAAGCTAAAGAGAGAGAAAATAAGCTAAAGTGCACTCAATGACAGTCATGTTTTGTATGCCAATGTTTAGAAGGCCTGGGGACCCCCAGGGGTCCGTGAAGGGGTTCCCACAGCATAATGAGTTAATGTAGCATCATAATCAGTTTAACCACTTAACACAATGTTATAGTTCTGTTATCGGGGTCCCTAGCACAAAATCTTTTCAGATGGGTGTTCGCGGCCAAATACATATCAATGTGGGGGTCCTTGGCATGAAAATGTTTGAAAACCACTGGCATGGAAGACAAAAGTTCCATCTGCTTGGTTGTATGGTGATAAGTGCTCTTGAACTTGGGAAGTTTGTTGCATTTACTGTGTGATCTTCTTTCCTCAGCATGATGACTTCTCTTTATTTATTTTACCTTTATTTTTAAAAAGTAGTCACTTGAGTTCAAAGATTTCTTTATCCAGCCTGTGCTTTAACGAACAAGACCTTGCCAAAAATGGCAGCATTTTAAAAAGGGGTCCACAGAGAGCTCTTACCACCAGTGCATTATTTGTTTTTGTTTTACTATTTCTTTATCATCAGTTGTGTTGCAGTATTATCGCATCACATACATGAACAATAGTTTCATTGCATTAGTTATTAGAATATTTTTAAACCAAAACAAATTAATTGCAACACAAACTGAAACAAAGCAAGACAAAAAATACTCAAAATAGTCAACCAAATTATCACACACATAAGATATAATATTACAAGTTAAACATTAGAGAATTAAGTAACTGTGTAGCTAAACATAATTTAAAATGCAACGTAAGTAGGGTGGTAACATTTAACACCCAGGGCCAAAACAGCAGTTATTAAATAAAACTCAAAAAACACAGGTTGGTATGACTTTAAGAACTGCATTGGGGAGCTCAGTGAAGACACTAGAATTTGCAAAAGATAACATTTTATTTCACATTAAATACAAACGGATACAGATTTTTCCACTGCTATACAATATAATGAATATGACTGGTCCTCAACACAATAGTGCACATTTTTCCTCCATACGTCATCACGAGCAGGTAAGCCACACCACTCCAAAAGAGAGCATTAACTCATTTAGTTTCACTGCAGAGCAAAAATAAGCACACACAATTAGTTTTATAAGCTTAACAATACCCAGGCATGGTATCAGTGGAGAGTAGCTCAGGCCTGATGGTGGATTTGAAATCACTGAACTACAGGCTTCAAAACGGGTCTGTATAGACGGATTTCCGCGCGACGTCATCACAGAGCAGAATGCGCAATCTGCGCATGCCCGGGTGAAAGGCGCGTTCGAAAATACAGCCCTGAGCGGCAGTGAGCGCACTGGCCAATACAAACTAATAGGCGAGTGTGCTCCGGTGCGTAATTTCCAAACGCACCCATAGGCTTCCCCCTCCTCTGTGCGGTCATATTCCTCTCATGTTTACTAACAGGAAACCCGTCTATAGAAACTGTCACGTCCCCTTAGTTTTTTGGTAACAGTCTTCCACGCCGACATCTCGCCACTCCGACTAGTGGCTTCCGCGTGCGGTTAGGGTTAGGGTGAGGGTTAGGTATAGGGTTCGTTAACGTCGGAAAGGCGACATGTCGGAAAGCCGCCATGTAACCAGTTTTTTCACCCCCTTTTCTTTTTGTTTTACTGTCTATGGTTGGAATAGTGCAGGCATCACACTGTGTGCGAGCACTAGGCCTATGGACATGATGTCCAAAGCACTTCTCAGCTCAAAAGGCGTTCTCTGTGGACACACACAGAAGGAGGGGGTAGAGTACAGCAGTGGTTCTCAACCTGTGGGTCGGGACAGATGACAGTAAAATGACAATTTGTCAAATAATATAAGAGGCATTTTTTTTTGTTGAAAATAGCCGATCTACAAGCTCACAACGTCTCACATTGCGAGGCGTTGTGAGCTTGTAGATCTGCTATTTTCACAAAAT
This sequence comes from Gymnoscopelus microlampas, assembly GCF_963454915.1. Taxonomy (NCBI): domain Eukaryota; kingdom Metazoa; phylum Chordata; class Actinopteri; order Myctophiformes; family Myctophidae; genus Gymnoscopelus; species Gymnoscopelus microlampas. Next base: position 5,040,910 of record NC_139948.1, read on the forward strand.
GTATCTGAAGGAACTGAGTCAAACTAAATGCAATGCCTCAACTAATTCCAAGTGCTTGTCAGGGTGGGGGGTCCCCAGTTCATATATGATTATTTTGGGGGGTCGTGTCCTGAAAAGGTTGAGAACCACTGTTTTAGAGGGTAGCTGCAGCTGCTGAGGGGAGAAGGTCACGTTAAATAAAATAAATATACAGACTAATATATAGTAAAACTTTTGCTCTGGCTTTGACCCAGTGGCAGTGCTGAGAGTTCTTAAAACAATTCCTTCTAACAATATTATTACATACTCCAAGCCGACTGGTATCAACACAGCAGGTAGAATGAGACATTTCTCCTGTAGAGAGAATCTTATCAGACAGGATAGAGCAAGTGACCTCGCATAGAGAGAAGTAATCAGAGACTACCTAACATTTTATATGCACTTCACATGAGTCAGGCCAGAGATGACACTAAACAAATGATTATTAAAACACATCTATCAGCCCTTTTCTCAAATCCACTGCAGGTTCTCGGTCACTGAGGCAAGTAAGTAGAGTCCCATATGCTGTAACATGGCTTTATTTGACGTAATAGTGATGTGTGAAACCAAGGTGGGGAGCTAACAATGATTGATTTATAGATGAAGGTGTCAGGGATTGTCGGTTGACTTTAGGACACTGAGTGCAATGATGGGTGAGTGATCTATAGCCAGTAACTTAACCTGTGATGGAAGAAGTACTCAAATCTTTTTAGCCGCATGCGCTAGCGCGGCTCTATAAACAGCACTAGTCCTAGTCGACACCCGAGTGACAAAGTGTCGACACCCGAGTGACATTTAGTGACACCTAAGTGTCATTGGCTGTCCTGGCTGTCCTTCACACTTCACGCCAATGGGGAGACGGTACTTTGAAGCACCCGCCTCTCCTCCTTTGACACTGTTACGACCCCCTGTCTAGGGTAGGGGAGGTGACATAATAATGGAGGACAAAGTCGCTTTCACAAATGAATTGTTTTTATTTCCTTTTTTTATGCAGAGATTTCAAACTCTTTTTGTCTTTTTTCACCAGTGCCAAAGAACTTCAGGGTGCCGGTTTACAGTTGTAAAAAGGCTGCCTAATAAAGAAAATTACCCCTAACCTAAACCTAACAAAAGAAAAATATACATTTACTAAACTTACTTACCTAACTAAAGAATATACAAAAACAAAGTGGTTTAACCAACAAAAAGACCAAACACCCCTACAAGGCGAGGGAATAACTAAATACAAGAAATAATGGAAGTGGACAAATAGTTACAAGACAATGCTTAACTCAAAATAATACTGGACAAAAAGCAACAAGTTTAACTATTATAGATTAAACTAAGAAACTGAAAAGTATAACTGAAGGGCAAACAAAAGTAGCTAAAGAACAAACAAAATAACTGATTGAATCAAAAGTCACTGATGGACAAATGAACAAACAGAAGGCAAAGAAACAGAAACAAAACACAACAGAACAGATCAGACCAGGCTACATGGGTTCGGGGAGACAGAGGGATTGAATCTCTGCAGCTCTTTCAAGTGAGAGCAACCAGTCCCCATGACAGACAGAGCAGAATGAGCTTTTGTAGGTGAGCTTCAGAGAACAGCCAGCCCTGGCTAGGGCGGAGACAAAGGGGCGACGAATGGGAGCAGGAGAACAGGGCCAGAGGCTGGACCTGTCAATCTGGACAGCTGGAAGGCAATCACTCACTCACTCATACCAGCACCACACCCAGACTCAGACTCACAGCTTCCACCACCACTCATGACCTTATATGGAACACAGAAAGACAACAATATAACACAAGCCACACATAGCACAGACATATAACCAAAATATAACCACACATAATATAACCATACGGCTAGGGCCGTAACAGACACCTATTTGTCATTGGATGTCCTGCCTGTCCTTCACACTTCCCCCCCTTTAAGCCAATGGGGAGACGGCGCTTTGCAGCACCCGCCTCTCCTTCTTTGCAGCAGAGAGAGAGAAAGGGAGATAGCCTCAGGCCGGAGGGATAGCCTAAATGCTAGCGTGCTTCATTAGACCTAGTTTGGCTATTAAGTTATTATTTGGCCATGTTCACACTGACTTCAATCTTAGCTATTGTTGGGAAGACCCGTGTGATGTTGCCACCACTTATATAAAAAACATTAGAGCGTTAATCTGCGTTAATCTGTTGCCAGGTTGCCAAAAAACAAGTAATCAGGTCTATGAAAAAATTGGGCCCAAAAAAGCCTGCCCTTGCGGCTTTATTATGACTTTGGTCATTCTTGTTTACTTGGTAAAAGTATCAATACCCTATTGCAAAAAATAGTCTGTTACAAGTACAAGTTCAGTATTCAAAATGTACTTGAAGTATTGGCAACAAAATGTACTTAAAGTACCAAAAGTAGAAAGTACTCATCATGCAGAATGTCCCATTTAAGTTAAATGTATAAAATGTATAACAATCTTTTGAAAATAGCAGATCTACAAGCTCACAATGCGTCGCATCGAGACGCATTGTGAGCATTGAGGGGTATTTTCAAATGGCCACAATGTATATGGGTTGAAGTGGTTAATGTGTGTTTCGTAATAATAATCAAAATCTACAAAGTAACTAGTAACTACAGTAAAGTTTTCAAATAATTGTAGTGGAGCAAAAGTACAATATTTGCTTCTGAGATGTAGTGGGGTAGAAGTAAAAGCACTGAAACTGTAAATACTGGAAAGTAAAAATACCTCAAAATAGATTTTTGTAACCCATTTTTTTCACCCAGTGCCAATGCTGTAATCATGGGCACTACTCTCCCTCTGCCAGCCTGGGGAGAGCCCCAAACTGAGCTCATGCTTCCTTCAATGGATGAGGAGTGAGCAGGCCGCTGCTTATCACCTGGCAGCCCGGCTGGCAGAATAGAGACCAGGATTACTGCATTTTTTTTGTGAGGGTACCTACCCGAGGGGACACAGGGATAACATGCAAATTCCACACAGTTTGGAGGCCCTTTCGCCAACCCCACCTAGGATATGGGCACTGATGACATGGAGGAGAGAACATGCCCCCAGCGCCCACAGTGTCCCTGGTGGGAATCGAACCCAGGCGACATCGCTACCGTCTGCACCACTGTGCCCGCATACCTTTAGTTTCTTAACCAGACTTTAAACATGGACATGTTGTTATCATTTCAAAAGCCTTTAAAAGTATTTAAGTTGATACAGTCTGAATTGGAATATGTGTGCATATATAGAGGCAAGACAATGCACTTTTGTTTTGGACTTATATTACACATTCTGCACTCATTCTAACCACAATAGTAGCAAAACATCAGCTATCGTAGGCTATGACTCAGATTGTGATACTGTACTGTACTGTAACTTACATTATGTAAGGAATTAAAAAAAAAAAAGGTTGTACCCATGCTGGGCACAAAAAGGGGGTGTAACTGATATGAGAATGTATATACAAATAACAGTTATTTACTTTTGATTCAGAGCAGTTTAGCGAGAGTCCCATCTCCAGATACAGTATGGTCCTTTTGCCCCTGAGGGGAAAAGAAACAAGTGAAAAGGCATGGAATTGACTGCATTTTGCAGCATTCATTATAACATTTCCGTGATAAATAATACATTTTATCATTAGACACACCCGATGGCAGCATCAGCCATGCATGGCAGCAACAGGAACAGTTAGGGATTCAATATATATCTCAAGGACATAATGTTAACTGTAACACATCATGTCTGCTTGCATTTGTGTGTTACAGTTTCACGATGGCTCTAAACATAGCTGCGTTGGTAGCACTGTTGGTCTTCTATGCCTTGATCCTGGCGATGGGGGTCTGGGCTTCTAGGAAATCCATGAGGGAGGAGAAGAAATGTGTGGGATCCAGAAGTGAAGTCACCATGATAGGAGGACGCAACATCAACATTTATATTGGCATCTTCACAATGACAGGTGAGAAAATACAATTTGTACGACGATGCATATATCATAGATCAGGGATACACAAACCTTTTCATGTCAAGGACCCCCAAATTGATGTGAAAGCCGACCCCCAATCCGAAAATCTGTGCCAGGGAAACTTTTCACAATTATTGGAACTTTTCACAATTGTTCAAGATCTCCAAATGTTTCAAAAACAGCAGATCTAAGCCCAAAAATATCTGAAGAAACGTAATTATCTGAAAAACATGAATTGACATAGCCTTCCGAGAAAATGGTTTCACAAAGACTGGTGGCGTCATCTTTGCATCGGTACGGCTGGGTCTATGTATACAGTAAGTCATCGCTCTCCACCAGACTTTGTCAGTTCGTAAAACCATTTCCTGGATTTTCGTAACCAACATCCCATTGTCAGCTTTAGGTAGAGCAATAATTCTCTGTGAGATTGCCTTTTCCCATGACCCCCCTGTTCCCATACTGTAGTTTGAAAATCATTGGTGTCGGGCAGAAAACTTGGCCCTCATTTATCAAAGTGGTGTAGACCAAAAAACGGGTGTGCGGCGAGATCACCACAATTGTCAGCATTTATCATTCTATCGTGACTTTGACTTGAGGGGGTACGGCATGCTCAGATCTCACGTCTGATCTGCTTGTTCCATCGTAGACCTGCGGAGCAGCATTGTCTAACAATTTGACAAGCATCTGGACACATGTATCCACTCCAAAATGAATATCTAACACACTTATAATAACTAATCCCTGTGAAAATATAACATTTTATAAAGGCATACATGGACATGCACGCCTATTTAATTTCCAAGTGACAATGACGAGCAATTAAACTCAAGCGATATGGACACAATCTAACATAGCCTATTTGCAAAGTTATAAGTTTGGTGCTTAATCATTCACCCATTTAAACAAGTGCTTTAACAGTCATTCAGATAAGATTGCGGATCTGGCTCAGACCTAGGCTATACGAACGCTTATGCGAGAGCTTTTTCGGGAGTCGGGACAGGCACAGCTGTAAATCTTTTCATAACAGTGAGGTCTCCAAACGTATATACAGAAGCTACGTCCTCTAAAGTTGTGCAACCTCGGTTAAGGATAAAAACCTGACGTTCCAAACATGTGCCCAGCTAGGTGATCTTTACGCTGTGGATTTATTTGGGCCACGGGAGATCGGAGCTATAACCATCCCAGCACACACCAGCCTTCATCCATTAATGTTTATGCATTCACTCATCAATTACTCCACAAACGTTCAGATTATGACTGCCTTCTCTCATTAACGTGGCTTCACGGCAGCCCGTGACTCACGGGGAATACATGATTGCTTTATTTTAGTGTAACTCGAACGCGAACTGCACACGTCGGTAATGGCTTAAATTAACATACAAACGTATTGCATTCATGACAATGGGATTGGTGTCATTCATGTAGGCTGCTAGCCTACTTGACAAAGATTGTACCGTTGACGGAATACATGAAAGACTGCTGTTTCCACAGTGTGTGTGTGTGTGTGTGTGTGTGTGTGTGTGTGTGTGTGTGTGTGTGTTGGGTATGTGTGTGTGTGTGTGTGTGTGTGTGTGTGTGTGTGTGTGTGTGTGTGTGTGTGTGTGTGTGTGTGTGTGTGTGTGTGTGTGTGTGTGTGTGTGTGTGTGTGTGTGTGTCTGTCTGTCTGTCTGTCTGTCTGTCTGTCTGTCTGTCTGTCTGTGTGCATTATAGGCAGCAAGACAGGCGAGGGTAGCACTTTCTTATAGAGCGTGCCAAAAAATCTTATGACAGCATTGTGAAAAAGTACTGAAAAGATGAAATGTGTTGTAGATTTGCTACTTTTGACAATGTGTGAAACATTTTGCCTATAGTGACATGTTCAAAATAGGGACACCAAGTTGAAAGTGATTAAGTCTTCCATGTGGTCTTTTTGCAGTAAATCATTTTAACCAATGACAAGTATTAAGACAATGTGGCTCTCAATACTACATTGGATCCATTGGAACACAAGTTCTGTATTTTTTCTTCTATTTCCTGAAAAGTAACGGTTTTGGTCATACAGTAGGCCTACAAGGTTTGTTCCCGGCAGCAACAATTTGTGTTGTGTGCAAGTGTCAATCTGTGTGTGTGTTCATGTGTGTGTGTGTATGTGTAACTGTGTTTAATGCCTTATCTTCATCATCAGCCACCTGGGTTGGAGGAGCCTCCATCATGGGTACAGCTGAGGCTGTCTACAGTCCCTCTCGTGGCATCATCTGGGCCCTAGCACCCCTTGCATCTGCGATGACCTTCCTCATCGGTAAAAAGCAGCATGTATATTCTTTCCAATTTCAACTGTAGTCCATTGTAGTCTGGGAAGAGCTGAGATTCAAGTCTGTGATGTAACAGACTTGGAAATCACGTTCAAAATATATGTATTCATTTAATAGAAAAAACTCAAATCACACTCCAACATCATGTTTATTATGCCCTCAACTTCATTAAAATGGGATTTGGGTACACAATCGGTGGGAATTCTTTTGAGCATTTGTGAAAATATAACTTTTTAGGGTATATAATTTGCTGTATTGGGGTATGAGTGTGCAAAAGTACTGATATAGTATATTAACTAGAAAAAGTGCTCTTCGGAGCACAGGTCTCCGCTATAGAGATCATGTGTACCGATTTGTGTGAAATGTTGATAAAATCTAAAAGTATAATATCAAAAAAATGTGTTTTACATAAGTCGGCCTCCTGGTGGCGCTATACAAGGCAAATGTGAAAAATGCAGGGCAGATGTTTTTCCTTCTTCCCTTCCTCTAGGGAGTGTCCTTGCAAAGTTTCACACAGATCGGTGCGGTTATTGTTAAAAATTCAAATTGGCCTGTTGTAGCGCCACCATGAGGCTGATTTAAACATTGATCACATGACTATAAATACTGTGTACTGATTTGCGTGATGATTGGATAAAATCTGTAGGAGTAATATAAAAAAAATGGTTTTGCATAAATCGGCATCCTGGTGGCGCTATAACAGGCCCATGTGAAAAATTTGGGGCAGAGGTTCTGCTCTGGCATCCTGGGAGTGTGTGTGCACATTTTCGCTGCGATCAAGCCAACGTTGCCAGAGATAGCTGTACACAGAATGACACACGGACGGACGGACGGACGGACAGAGGGTAAAACATACTCTCTTGCCACGCCTTCGGCCTGGTGGAGACAATAATCCATAATGATGTGATGGTTGTCATAAAACATGTGGACGTGTTTTGTGGCCCACTGAGAAGTGTCTGTTATCCAGTGATTCTCAACCTTTTCAGGCTGCGAGCCCCCAAATTAATCATATTTGAACTGGGGACCCCCAAAATAATCATATTTGAACTGGGGACCCCCCAAAATAATCACATGTGAAATGGGAAACCCGCAAAATAATCATATTGGAACTGGGGACCCCCCACCTTGACAAGCACTTGGAATTGTAGGAGTTGAGGCATTCAATTTAGTTTGACTTGGTTCCACAGATAAATATTGTGAAAATAGCAGCTCTACAAGCTCACAGCTTGTAAATCGGCTATTTTCACACTTATATTATTTGACCATTTGGCCAATGTTTGACCAGTTTATATAGTATAGTTTGTTGGCTACTTTTGATGCAGTAATGTATTTTTTCTTTTAAATTAAATTGTCTCTTCACTGTCTTCTGTGGAACCCTCAAAAAATAGTGGTCGCAGCACAATTTACGGTACACTAATTTGACACAATAAGCCGTTATCACAAATAATGTGTTTCTTATTAGCAATAATGTTTTTTATTAGAAAGAAACAAACGTTGTTATACCCTTATTTTCCACTATTATCCCTTAATTATGTTCTAATTAGAAATTGAATGAAACATAACAAAAGGCGTTATTAGAAATGGTGTGCTTTGCTATTAGACAGAAACAAATAAACACAGTTATACGCTAATTATGGAACATAATTCCTAGAGGCTAACAAAGCCTAATAAGACCTAACAAGGCCTAATAAGAACTAACAAAGCCTAATAAGACCTAACAAAGCCTAATAAGATGTTATTTCCACTTACTTGACCATACAACCCCGCAACTACTAACTACGCGATGTGATGTTAGGCTAGCTACTATTAGTCTACTGTAAGGGTTTCGTTAGAACAAATGTGTTCTTTATTAGGCCTTTATTTAATGTTATTTCCACTTACTTCAAGTTACTTTACATCTAATTACAACAGAACTGTACCGTAAATTGTACATCAGCTATTCTGGGCTAACTTCATGACCCATTATACTTCTGCCTACCTTTTTGCTTAATAAAAAATATTTTGTTGTTATTAGGAACAAATTACCTCTCATTACCACAGAACTGTACCGTAAATTGTACACCAGCTATTCCGTGCTAACGTCAGGACACATTATACTTCTGCCTACCTTTTTTGCTTAATAAAAAATAATATGTTGTTATTAGGAACACACTACCTCTCATTACTACAGAACTGTACCGTAAATTGTACACCAGCCAGTCCATGCTAACGTCATGAAAGGAAAATGTATGCTCGTTATATATCAGGTGAAGACAAAATAGCCTAAACACATCCTATTGGCTGGTTGCTGTATAGATCATAACATCAACTCGGAAAGCTTAATAAAGTGAAACAATTGCTGCAGCTTATTATTTTATTTTCACTCTCTGCAAAATAAGCCATTTTGACAATGAAATCCAGTATTATGGACACATTTCTTTTAAGCTTTGCCACTCCAAGCACTTTGGGGGAAAAAAATGAAGGACACTAAAACAAACCTTGACAATTAACAATAAAACATTTGTCTCACAAACGTTGAATAAAATATATAAAACAAGTGTCCGAAAGTCTTTATATTCCAAAACGATCCCGGTGTTGCTTGTCACACTGGACATTAGCTCAGCTAGCATGAGGCTAACACCAGTGTAACTCGAGACGCCTGCTTACTACAGTAACGTTAAAACCAGGACTCGTCTTGACTCCAAACAGGATAAATATTAAACACTATCAATACAGATGAGTAAACTCATTCATCATTTATGCACTAAGTGGTACGATTGTCACGTAATGCTCCCGTTTACATACACATATGAGTCCTTCAGACACACCAAAACCACTTCCTCTAAAATTGACTTGCACACACACATCCCAGGTCGTCCCGCCCCCCAACCAATCATATGCTATGGAAAAGTGATGGACCGTCATAAAGACCAATCAGTCAACAAGTTAGATAGCCCCTACGGAACCTCTCCCTCCGCTGTATAGCTCCAAGATGAGGTTCCTCGTTTCTCTGTGCCGTTTTAGCAGGACGTTGTCGCACATTTTCCACTTTACATGTTTCTTACCCCTTTCTGCACATCGTATCCAAAAAGTAAGGGTTTTCTGCCATGCTCTCAAATGTTTTAAGTTCTAGCGCACAATAAAAGCTATCCAACAAGTTGAAAAAAGTATTTAATTTGCCTCTGTCCTCATCCGGTTACATGTTTTTAAGACATTGCGCAAGAGTTGCGCCCGTAGACATAACATTGCTGATTCCCCTACTGGTCAAATGTTGAATTGCATCTTCTAATGCAAAATATTATGGAACCGGCTGAGGACAGAGGCGAATTAATTAGATGTAAAGTAACTTGAAGTAAGTGGAAATAATATTAAATAAAGGCCTAATAAAGAACACATTTGTTCTAACGAAACCCTTACAGTAGACTAATAGTAGCCTAACATCACATCGTGTAGTTAGTAGTTGCGGGGTTGTACGGTCAAGTAAGTGGAAATAACATCTTATTAGGCTTTGTTAGGTCTTATTAGGCTTTGTTAGGTCTTATTGGGCTTTGTCAGCCTCTAGGAATTGTTTCATAATTAGCGTATAACTGTGTTTGTTTGTTTCTGTCTAATAGCAGAGAACACCATTTCTAATAACGCCTTTTGTTACGTTTCATTCAATTTCTAATTAGAACATAATTAAGGGATAATAGTGGAAAATAAGGGTACAACAACGTTTGTTTCTTTCTAATAAAAAAACATTATTGCTAATAAGAAACACATTATTTGTAATAACGGCTTATTATGTCAAATTAGTGTACCGTAATTGTGCTGCGACCAAAATGGTAATAATGTGGGTTCCCGACCTACAGGTTGAGAACCACTGGTCTAATCCATCACCTTCATGTTGTTTCCCAACAGGAGGCTTATTCTTTGCTAAACAAATGAGGTCTAAGCGCTACGTGACGATGATGGATCCATTTCAGCATCGCTATGGCAACGCAATCACCACAGCCCTTCTGCTTCCCAGTCTGCTCAGTGACATTCTGTGGGTGGCCGGCACCCTGGCTGCCTTGGGTCAGTCATAGCCTCGTTCCCTGCCTTTTCTCATCTACTAGGAGAAAAGCCTGGTCACGACCTAATGCAGAGAGTGTCTATAGGGGCGGGACTTCCATCGTATGTACTTCCCCCGGAAACAATCTTTTTCGACCAATCACAACACTTGTTTGCTTCACAGAAAAAGTAAACAGACTTCTAAGCCTTAAAAGGCAAGACCACTTTGGTAGAGGTTTGGGTTGTGTAGTTACCTTGCCATGATCTAACTCCAACGGTGGACAAGAAATCAGAAATAACTGCTCCATTGATTATAAATTCATATATGTTCCTCATTGACTTACATTGTACGGTAACACAACTCTCAAAGTCACTCTTTTAGCACATAAACAAACGCAAACAAAGTTGATTCAGACAATATAGAACGTCACCAAACCCAGTACTGTTTGTTTTTTTAATAACATTTTTAACTTTAACCTGTTGATTTTGCTATTTTTACTAAGAAGAAAACCTGGATCTGTGGACTGGATCCACCGATCCGAATCTTCAAATAGTAAAATCTGAAGGAAGTTGACATTAGTATAAAAAAAAATAAACAGTACTGGGTTTGGTGATATTGTCTGAATCAGCTTTGTTTGCGTTCGTTTATGTGCTAAAAGAGTGACTTTGAGAGCTGTTTTACCATACAATGTAAGTCAATGAGGACCATATTTTGAATTATCAATTTATAATCAATGGAGCAATTATTTTAGATTTATTTTCCACCTTTGGAGTTACAGCATGGTAAGGTAACTACACAACCCAAACCTCTACCAAAGCGGTTTTGCCCTTTAACATAATTTCCTTGGGTGGTACTTCCGCCAAATTCCGGTACTTCCGTACACACTCAACACACAACCAACTAGGTCTTGCCCAGTGTGGGTCAGTCATACTTTATATCACTGTTTATCAATGTCGGGTCCAGTGACCACCTGTGGTCCAAATGGACCCGTACAGATCTGTAACTCTGAGAGTTTACAAATGGCACACAGGATGCAGGCAACATCAATGCTGTTTAACTCTGTTTAGCTGTTCACTATTGCTTATCAGTCAGTACTTCCTACCTAGAGCTCCAAACAGGTTTCAGGAGCAGAAACAAAAAAGAAACAGAAACAAAAGGATATTTTATAGGAACAGAAACCTAAATGGAAACGTCATCATCTTTAAATGTTAGAAATTAGACATCTCCATTACTGGTTAAATAACGTTATGTTTTCTTTCCTACAATATTTAACAACTAGAAAAGTGCGCACCGTGGAAGGCATGTGAGGTTGTAAATCTGCTATCTTTGCTGAACGTTTACCTATTTTCGTGTTTTGTTTCACCTACAGTATTGTGACTTGTGCAGAGTTGGGACACTAGGGTTAAATTGGCTTATTCTGTTATTAAGCCGTCAGAACAACTTCCGGGTCCAAGTGTGTGTGTTTTGCCAATATGCGCAGTGCTGTGTCCCTCACTGTTTTAACAAATCTGAGACAAAAATAACGACTAAAGTGTCATTTTACCGATTTCCTGCCAACGCCAAAAAGAAGAGGAAATCGAAGAGGAAATCGTATATATATATATACTAGAGTTTCGGGGGGCTACGCCCCCCTCAACCCCAGCCGCGCACGGGGCCCAGCGTGGGTGCGTGTATATTGGGGTACCCAAATGGCCGGAGTAAAAGTGTCCAAAAGGAAAAAAAAAAAAAAAAAAATTTGGAAAAAATGTTAATAGTGATTGTTACTTTGGTGGTCCGTGGACCCCCTGGTGGTCCGCCGACCCCTGTGAGTGTTGGGACCCCCGGGGACCCCCCTGGAACATGGCGGACCCCTTCGGCAGTTTTTTTTTTTTTCATGCACGGTTTGCTTGTTTCTGTCGCTTGTTTTTTAAAACCTGGCAGCAAACTTGGCAACCCGACTGACATCACTGACCTATCCTTGGTATTTGTACTTCCGGGTTGCATAATGATGACATCACTGTCGAGTCCTGTGGTGTCATGAACCTAGGCAGGTTTGTTTACCAGATTACCCTGGCCAGCGTGCTGTGCTGTGGCCGACTGGCCGTGGCTGTTTGTTTTTGTGTTTGGGATGAACATGGCACGTGAAGGACGGACATATTGTGATCGAGACATGAGTGAAGTGAAAGTAACGGCCTGGGTGGAACAAAGGAGGTACGTAAGAAGGGGGGGGGGGGGTTGAAGCAAAGGAGGTGTGTGTGTGGTGTTGTGGAGGACATGGGCAGAGTGCAATGGCGGCCGCTCGTGTTGTTTCGGCGAAACCCGTCGCCGTGCGGTGTCGGTGGTGTGCACGGTAAACGGTACGAAGCTGCCTCCCCTTCCGTTTTGTCCGACATTTGGTGAGTAGAATTAATTATGTTGTGCGGTGGAAAAGGTGTAGTGAGCAATGAGATGTCCCCTACGCGACGCGTAAATTCAGCGCGGCCGCCGTGGCGAGTCAGTTGGCGACATGTGGTCTGGCGGTGCGTTGTTTATTCGATAACAGAGCTGTGGGGTGTCGCACCGAGGGTGCGGAAGTCGCTCGCCATTTATATAGTTAGATATATATATATATATATATATATATATATATATATATATATATATATATATATATATATATATATATATATAAAATATTTATATAAATATTATCCTACTTTTTACTGTGTATGATATTAGCATTAAGACCCCTTTTAACCCTCAATGGTTACTTTCTGAAAAAGGAAGTTATTGTTAAAAGATTTACGGGTTCCAACATGTTTGTCTACAATGAAGAGTGGACGGCGCTTGATGCCTCTTGGACCCGAAAGTGACGTCGAACTACAAAAAGGTGTCATACTTAATTGTTTTTTTTTTTTTTTTTTTACAGGTGGGACAGTCAGTGTGATTCTTGATCTTCATTCGTCCTACGCCATTGTCCTGTCTGCAGGTGTTGCTATCACCTACACACTGCTGGGAGGCCTTTACTCAGTGGCCTACACCGATGTCATCCAGCTGTTGATCATCTTCATCAGTCTGGTGAGAGCAGACATAATAATAACTAGAAAAAGTGCTCCTCGGAGCACAAGTCTCCGCCAGCAGACTTGGGAATGTTTGTATAAGTGTCCTATCCGTCCTGTCTGTATAAGTGTCCTATCCGTCCTGTCTGTATAAGTGTCCTATCCGTCCTGTCTATGTAAGTGTCCTATGTAAGTGTCCTATCTGTCCTGTCTGTGTAAGTGTGATTATTCCTGTCTTACCTCACTTTGAAAAAGGCTAAGACTCTTTCAAAGTGACACATGTATTTATAGGCCCCTATACGTCACTAGCCAATCAGATCACACTATTTCACCGAATCACCGTATTGTCACGTGTCACGTGAGGCTTGACCAATGTTAGCTTGACATGTGGAAAGTGAAAACAAAATAATAATACATATAGCTGCAAGCAGCGATACACAGGGTCAAGGAATGCAGAGTGAAAAAAGAAAACAAAAGAAAGAACAAACTATAAGTAATATGCACAATAAGCCATAGAAACATAGAAGACTGAACTTGAGAGAAAGAAGACCATGCAATTAACAAATGAGCATTTTAAATAGCTGACCCTAACCTACTGGCATGCAAACAGCCCTGGGGTGAAAAAAGTAGTGTTGTAGTACTGGAGACCGGTCTCAAGTCCGCATTTTGATTTACTCTGTCTCGTCTCTCGTCTCGCCCATGATTTTACTCGGTCTTGACTCGGTCTCGGACTAAGGGACTCGGGACTCTACCCCCACCGAGTCCACTCGAGTCCAAGTCACTACAATGCAATGTAGGTGGTCTCGACTACAACCCTATAGAAAAAAGTGACAATGTACTTCCCCCACCTCCACCTGTCTCCACCCACCCCCACCCACCTCTACCATGGGCCATCTTGTATGAGGCTGCTGTCCTAGAAACTTTCATTAACTTCAAAGCCACTTTGTCCTGTGCGAGAGTTTGAACAAGCCCCCCTCACCCAACTCCACCCACACCATGGACCATCTTGTATGAGGCTGCTGTCCTAGAAACCTTCATTTCCTTCAAAGTTACTTTGTCCAGAGCGAGAGTTTGAGAAAGCCCCCCCTCACCCACCTCCACCCACCATCACTAACCCTAACCTCAGTAAAACTATGCCTAACCCTAAGCTCAAGAAAAACTATGTCTAAACATATAAATGCCAAATCATGAACACCTCAATACATTGTTGGGGACAGGGATCGGAACCACTGACCTTCAGAGGCTGCCTCTCTTCCCATTGAGCTAGAGCTAAGACCACGCTGTTGGTGTCTGTTGATATGTATAAAGTATTTCCTTCCATTATGAATCAAGCCCCTGTTTCACTATAACTACTCTAGATCAGTGATTCACAAAATGGACGATCTACAAGCTCACAGCGCGTTGCTATCTGAAAAGTTGTGAGATTGTAGATCGGCTATTTTCACAATGAAGTATGTCATACAGTGGAAAAAAACACTCTCAAATAAGCATTTCATGTTATCTGCATTCATGTTTTGTGCGACGCAATTGAAATGTAGCCTGCGTGAGGTGAGGCTTGAATCGGGAACCTTGTGTCTGAGAGGCAGATCCCTTACTGACTAAGCCATTTAATCCACAGACTTGAACCTGTGAAAATTGAGCCCACACAGATGACACAGTTTCACGCAAATTGCTCAAAAATCCTAGGTATAATGCTTTTTCAAACGGCTCAAAATGATAGATGTGTTCCTCATGAGTCAAGGCACATGTGTAAGCAAGTTTCATGGCTGTCGGCCCTTCCTCACGGAGAAGGCAGCCCAGGTGCTCATCCAGGCTCTTGTCATCTCCCGCCTGGACTACTGCAACTCCCTCCTGGCTGGCGCTCCGGCATCTGCCATCAGACCCCTGGAGCTTGTTCAGAAAGCTGCGGCTCGTCTGGTGTTCAACCGCCCCAAGTTCTCTCACACAACTATCCTTCTCCGTTCCCTGCACTGGCTCCCCGTAGCGGCTCGCATTCAGTTTAAAACCCTGGTGCTAGCCTATAGGGCAGTGAAAGGAACAGCTCCCTCTTACCTCCGGGTATTGGTCAATGCCCACAACCCTTCCCGACCACTCCGGTCGGCCACCAAGGGGCGACTGACTCCCCCGCCACTCAACGGTCCTTCTGGTCGATCGACACGGTCACGACTTTTTTCTGTTCTGGCCCCACAGTGGTGGAATGAACTTCCCACTGATGTCAGGACAGCAGAGTCACTGCCCATCTTTCGCCGCAGGCTGAAAACCCACCTCTTCAGGAAACACTACCCTTCCTCTTTGCCTGGCCTACTTGTTGTTAACTAGTTTAGGAACTATTGTTGTATTGGATTGATTAGCTCGTGCTCATTTGATTTGGCTATTTTATCTCATGTGCTTGAAAGTAGATAGCTGATATATTGCACTTTTACCTTAGCGCTAGGTATACTCTTGGTTGCTTGTTTTTACAGGGAAATACACTTAAGACCTCTGGTGATTAGTAGTTTCGTTCCCTACCTATGTTGAATACACTTATTGTAAGTCGCTTTGGATAAAAGCGTCTGCTAAATGACTGTAATGTAATGTAATGTAATGTAATGTCGGCCAAACTAGGCATGACTTATGCCTGTTTAAAGTTAGCATTTTCTTTGGCCAATTGGAATGAGATTGGTTTCAGTGATATTTGGAATGACCCTCTACATTACTGCAAAGTTTTAAAAAAAAATAGTATGCATGTATGTGTTAGGGGCATATGCATAATTTTCATAAAACTGCAATATTCATTGGCTCATAAAAGCTTCATTTTTCACTTGTTTTTTTTCAGGAAGAAGAAGAAAACAAAAGTGTAGAGATGCAATAAGGGTCTAAAGGCCCTATGGCCTTGGCCCCTTAATAATAATAATAATAATATCTCAATTTTATATAGTGCTTTTCGAAGTACCCAAAGACAATTAAAATGGGGGGCATGAGAAAACAGCGAAGAAAAAATACTTTTTAGGGGGAAAAACTCTAAGAAAAGACTAAGGAATCAAGGAAGCAAGGAAGAAAAAAGAAAGAAATTACCTAACAGCATACATTTCCATTACAAATGAGGGGCTAAATACATGTAATACTCCCCCCTCCCTCAATTACAGTACATGTAGGACCCAATACAGCACATTTGAATACATGAAGGAGTAAATGACAGATTTCTTTGTTATAGAGCTCTCTCCACGCTCAGTGTTGCCATGTCCTCTAAGCAACATTGCCCTTGTTTTTCTGTGAAGGTACTTGTAAAGACTGGTGGCTGGGCTTTGTCCCTGTTTCTAAAACGTTGTTGATATATGGCATGAGTTATTTGTTGAAAGCTTGTAGATCTGCTATGTTCTACTACCACCACCACCACTAGTAATAATATAAATAATAGCTAGAAAAAGAGCACAGGTCTCCGCCAGGTCAGGTAGGTTATTGTGGCCTCCTGGTGGCGCTATAATAGGCCAATGTGAAAAGGGTGGCATTTATTCTTAGGCCTTTCATGGCAATCGGACGCTTCATGCATGATTTGCGGCATTTTGTTCCAAAAATGTGTATTGCTAAATTAGATAAGGATAATTCCTTTTAACAGGTTGTTCATGAAAGTCCTTGCGGTCTTGTTTCCAATGAGAACCTGTGAGCAATTAGGGGTTAAGAGTCTTGCTCAGGGACAAATTTCATTTCATTGACACATATGCTGACATGGCCTGGAATCGAACCTGGGAAAACCACGGCCTCTGGCTCCCTTGGCGGGCTCACTAACCATTCAGCTATGGCCGCCCCTGCTGGTGACACTATAACAGGCCAATATGAAAAGAGTGGCATTTCTTCCTCGGCCTAGTGGGAATAAGCGTGCAAAATGTCACTGAAATTGCATGCTGCATTTTGTAGGTGGAGTTAGATTGATTAAGAGTCTAACTGTAAAGACTAGTGGTTGCGGTTTGTCCCTGTTTCTAAAACGTTGTTGATATTTAGTATGAGTTATTGGTTGATATACTGATTTTTGTACCACACCTCCTCAAGTCCATCTGTGATTATTACCAAGATGTTTTACTCTACCAATTCTTATTAATTAAATATTGAAATAATACAGAATCCCAATCAATTGTGATGTAAACATTACAAATGTAACTAGAAAAAGTGCTCCTCGGAGCACAGGTCTCCGCCAGGTCAGGTACGTTATCGTGGCCTCCTGGTGGTGCTATAATAGGCCAATGTGAAAAGGGTGCCGCCTCGTCTTAGGCCTTTCACGGCAATCGGACACCGCACTCATGATTTGAGGCATTTCGTTAAAAAAATGTGTTTTGCTAAATCAGACCTGCTGGTAGCGCTATAACAGGCCAATGTTAAAAGGATGGCATTTGCTCCTCCACATAGTGTGAATGTGCATGCAAAGTTTGACCGTAATCGGATGCTGCGTTCATGATTTGCGGAATTTTGTTCAAAACAAGCCACTACTGCAAACTGTAGATGTCAATCTTAGCCAATCAGGATGGAATATGAGAAATCAAACACATCCGTCTTGATCCCATGACTATAGACATCATGTGTACAGATTTGCGTGAAATTTGGATAACATCAGAAGGAGTAATATAAAAAAATGTGTTTTACATAAGTCGGCCTCCTGGTGGCGCTATAAAAGGCAGATGTGAAAACTGAAGGGCAAGGGGTTTTCCTTGACTTCTAGGGAGTGCGCTTACAACATTTTACACAGATCGGCGCAGTTATAGGTAAAAACACTAATCGGCCTGTTAAAGCGCCACCATGAGGTTGATTTGAACATTTTCAAGTGGCATTTTTTCCTCGGCATAGTGGAAATATGCGTCCACAATTTCAAGGAAATTGCATGCTGTGTTCATGATTTGAGGCATTTTGTTCAAAACGGAGCACTCCTGCAAACTTTGGAAGCTATTTTTAGCCAATCAGGATGGAATATGAAAAATCTGAAAGACCTGTTTCGTTTAATGACTAATAGAGATACTGTGTACCGATTTCCGGGATTTTTTGACAAAATCTGTAGGAGTGCTGTCAAAAAACATGTTTTGCACAAATCGGACTCCTGGTGGCGCTATAAAGGGCCCATGTGAAACATTTGGGGCAGAGGTTCTGCTGTGGCATCCAGGGAGTGTGTGTGCACAGTTTGGCAGCGACCGAGCCAACGGTGCCGGAGATTAGCTGCTCGCGGACGGACAGGACACACGGACACACGGACACACTGACGGACAGGGGGTAAAACAAATTATACAAATTCACAATAACAAATTCTGAACAACTTGTTATCATGTAACAACTACATACTCTTGTAAATCAGGTAACAACTACATATTCTTGTAACTCATGTCTTGCATTACCAATGCTGGCCAAATCAATTAACTACATGACAGAAAACACAAGCATCACACATCCCACTATCCACTACATGCCTGACCTAAAAAAAACGCCTCCCACAGACATACAGGGGACTGACTTGTTTCACACTGTCGCCAGTCTATGCTTGACATCTATGTCATAGGTTCTTGTTTTTTAAAGAGTGTGGCAAGTTTTGGTTAATTTTGATACATTTTAGAATGTGTTAAGGCAACCTCCATCCCCCATCCCTGATAGCATTGGAGGTACACTTCTTCACTGGCGGTGAACATAATTATGTTTTTGTTTAACTATTTCCTTGTTCTGTTTTATCTTGCCTTCCCCAGTGGCTCTGTGTTCCCTTTGTAATTCCCCACCCATCATCATCTAATGTGACACTCACACCTTTACACTCACCGCCCTGGATGGGGGAGCTCAAGACAGAGGATGTGGGAAAATGGATCGATGAATTCCTCTTATTGGTTAGTAGTTGTTTTCCCCCAAATCCTATTCATGTACAGTGAGGGTGCATCTGTGTTGACATAATCCGCACTGTCAGGCAGAGACTTTCAATGTCCATATTTCATCTTTTTATGTTTTTCTCATAAATTAACGCCATATTTTATACTTTATGGTGTGACAGTGTTGCACAAAAGTAGCGGAAACAGCCTACATGCTGGAAGATCTACAATTTTCACATAATGTTTGCCTCATAGCTATTGGGTTCATGTGGTAACAAGAGTTTGTGACTAAGTAATAACTGCATAAACGGTTTGTCTACCCTATCTAGAATAATAAAATGTTTAACATCGTAATAATATGAACTTTGGGTTTTTATGAACTGTCATTGACATTTTCAGATTCTTCTATTAGCTAATATTCTTTGAAAAGTTAAGATGTTTTCCCATTCCAAGTGGCTATGACTGACTTCCAAAGTTTGTGGGCCCTGGGTAGACAAACCGGCCTGGCGGAGATTGGCGGAGATCTGCACTCTGAGTGTCTAGTTAAGGCAGTCCATCAATTCTACATGGCTCAGTCCTTTAGTAACTCTTGCCTTTACTTGTGCTCAAATGTGATCTGCTGCCACGGCACTTTGTAACATTCTAGAATACTCTTTGAATATTTAAATCCAGCATTCTCCACCACTGCAAAGGCTCTTCTTGAGCGCAACCCGCGGGTCGAATCATGGGAGAGTTTGTGGGGAAACACACGGTTTCTCTCTCTGTCAACTCTTCCTTTGTGTGTGTGTGTGTGTGTGTGTGTGTGTGTGTGTGTGTGTGTGTGTGTGTGTGTGTGTGTGTGTGTGTGTGTGTGTGTGTGTGTGTGTGTGTGCAGTCTCTGGGAGGACTGGGTTACCAGGCATTCTATCAGAGGATTCTTTCTGCTGCATCACCTGCTAAGGCCCGAATCACATGTTTTGCATCAATGATCATCTACTTCATCACGTTGATTCCCTCAGTCATCATAGGAGCAGTGGCTGTTTCTGCAGGTACTTTACAAACACACAACTTTCACTGTTAAAGCTGCAATCCGTAACTTTTGTCCTACCCAGGATTCGAACCCTGATCTCCTGCATGAGACTGAATTTCTACCGCTTAGCTAAGACAGATCGCCAGCTTGGCTAAGGGAGAATATTGCCCTTCAGGCAATACCACTTGTCAACCTAGCCTGGAATCCAGACTGATTTGCTCCGTTCGGTGGATTTGTTTTTTTCTCACTTCGCTTCCCAGTCTGTCCATGGTCCTATTTGACTCATATTTCCAAACGTCACCAAATACGTAGGCAAGTCAGGAAGTGATCAGAATTTCACATTGGAAGCCGCTGGTCGCCCCCACAGACCAACCAGAAGCCGCTGCGCCTGGGTGCCTGTGGGTGCTTGTCCTGCCTGAAAAAACCTGCCGAACAGAGAGAATCAGTCTGGGTCCAAGGTGTAAGGTTGGACAATATTGTCCAACCTTACACTTGGGTCTAAATTTGTCAATGGAAGATAGGCAGACCTCCTCCAACCACTGTAGATGTACTAGTTGTATTTATTAACATTGTTAACCGTTCCAGACCACGACTGGAGCGGTACAACACAGATAGGAGGTCCCCTTCACTCAGGGACCTTTTAAACAAGCAACACACAGAAGTGCAGACAACTGTATATTTACTTGTGGCGACGTGAGAACTACCTTTTCTCCGCCATGGTGAATTCAGAGCAAACTCGACCGTGTTAGCAGGCCTGTGGCCTCCGGGGAAATAGCGGCTAATTTTGGATCTAAGTCTGGTCACCACCCGTAAGCCCTTTAATAACTTGATCCACTACCATAATATCCAGTCCCCGACTTAAGACAACCTATGGATCTGAGGATACTGTGTTATAAGAAAGGCAGGAGGCAGAGGGGCCCCCTAAACTTACTGACCAGCTTCAACAGAACATCAACTTGACCTTCACTCAGTCAACAGACACCATTGAAACAACCTATCTTACTCCTATGACTAGAGAAATGCATAGAAGCTCATGCGTTACAACAACCCATTACCTCCCTATGGCCTGCCACCCAGAACTTCACTCATTCTTGAGTCCAGTCACACATAGGGACAATGAGCCCCTCTTCACGCCAAAATGCCAACTCTCAGCACATCATCATAGCACACAGTCCTTGCAACACACCTAAATGCTTACAATTCATTGCATACAAAACATTGCGCTCTTAAAACAGTTGCTCAATACATTACTCCGCTTAGCATTGCATCAAACGTTGGCATCTGTATTAGCCTCAATCACAAATCTCCACCTGTATGGGGTGTGTATTGAATGTGTATGTATATTGCCGTAGTGTGGAATTCTCATACTCACGAGGGCTTGGTGGTGTCCTTCAGAAGAAACCCCTAGTGCATGCCTTATTCTTAGAAGTCAGACGCTATAGGTGATTCTCAGAAGTCAGTGTGTCTGCATGTGGGTGTATGTGTGACTTGACCAACAGCTACCCACACACACAAAAAAACGCTTACTTTGCACCTTGCAAGACATTATCAGCATGGCCATATATGGGCATACTGAGGGGTTAAATGTCCCCCAAAATGTGTCTTATACCTGAGCATAATTCAGTAAATGCAATTATACTACATATTATCAGCAATTATATATGATTAAATTAAATCATTAATCAGAAAATCAAATGATTCACACTTGCATGTGTGCATGTAACATTTGGTTAAAACTATCAAATCCTTGGTACTCTTTGACCTCACTGATCAGCCATAGATGCAAGCTGTATGTCACGTACGCCGCGAGTGCAGCTCACATACAGGAAATGCACATAAAGGAAATGCAGGCCTCTGCCTGCTGCAAGCCTTCGAGTGCACCTCAGCAGTCATTTCAACCAGTCAATATCATATTTTTTCTTTAGGTAAATCTAGTGATAATATAATTTAAAGCCTATATCCTAAAGTGAGCTGTCCAACATAAATTACGTTCTAATCAGAGCACGTGAGCGGAGCGGGTGGGAATGCCGCTCGGCGCTCCAGGGGGCTGGTTTCACGCTCGCTATTCGCTCACGTCGACTCCGCCCGCGCTCCGCTCCCCGTCGCTCCTCACTCACGTTGATTTGCGCAAATCTCGCTCCATGCTCCGCTCAAACCGGGTCGCTCAACAGTAAAAAAAAAGAAAAGAAAAAGAAAGTAGAAATTCTAATGAAATCTGGGTGCGCTGTGCACTGCTGGATGTCTGTGTGTCTCTGAGTCCGTGCGACCGGGCATGCTCAAACATTCGGTGCGCGGCCCCCGCGAGGGCGGCTTGGAGCGGGAGGCGGTCCTCGCTCTGAGTAGCGCTCCAACCTTTTATAAACCAGCTCCGCGCTCACGTCAATATCGCGTCGCTCCGCTCCGCTCACATGCTCTGGTTCTAATACATCTCCAGATGTTCAACAACATACTCTACAATACAGATTGGTTCAAATCATGTTGAAGTTCGAGATTGCAGCTTTAAACTCACACTAGGCTACGTAGGATTTTGGATATCATTTTACAATCATTTTTCAATCATTTTTCAATCAGAATAATTATTCCACATAAAAGTGTTGTGTCCACCACTAATCTAAATACAGTTTTTATTTGCGAGTGTCTGCCCCTATATTCCCACTACACTGAGCTTTTGTCCTTGTGAGATGAGAAAATTATGGAAATGATGTTACATTCCCACCAAACAGCCTATTCTTAATGCAGTGCTTGCACAGGAAATGATGCATGCACGTGCAGGAAGGCAGTAATAAACAAATGCAGCAAAATGCCTAAAGAAACCCATATGGTTTGAATTTGATCTTTAGCAACTGAAAATGTTATTCCAAACATAACATCCAGCATTAGCGAGAAAGAAGATGAGACTAAAAGTATACTATGCTACTACAAGCATGCTAGCTGTGGCTAACTGGAATGCACTGGGATTTGTATTAAATTAAATCACATTTGATGTGGCCACTAGTCACCATAAGGTGTCGCCAAAATACCAAAGATCCAATGCCCCCGATTCACTAAGCTGGTCGTAAATAAGGTGTAAATAAAGTTACTAAAGGAGGGTGAATTTTCTGTAAGCTAAAACTGACATGCAATTCACAAAGGGGTGTGTATATCCCTCAAATGTGCGGATCACAGGTGTAGGTCATGATGAATCTGGACAACTGCCAGCTCGTCGTAATATCTCAAGTGCGTTCCAGAGAAGGTCATTTGCATTGTTCCACTCCCCTTTTAAGGCAACATGAAATTAAATATCCAACTTCAACTTCACCGTACTAAACAGTGTTGCCAGATCCGCTTATTAACTTTGTAAATATTGGTAGTTACAGGCTGAGTTTTTTTTAGCTTGTTTCTAATCTCTCAAGAACAGATTCAGAGCTACGCTACTGAATCTATCGAGAGCCCCGTTCAGAATGTGTGCGCGTTAGCTTACAAGTGGGCGTGCCTTCAGATCAGGAAGCAGGCCGTGCTTTACCCAATCAAATGTAGTGGGCGGGATTGACTGTCTCTGCGCTCCCTTCCCACTGAAAACAAACTGAAACTCATTTAACAATAGCGTCCTTGGAGCAGACAAAACCACGGAAAGATATTCACATTTTAACTTGCTCTTTCATCATAGAAACAAGTGGGCTTATAACCAAAACGATCCATCTTCTCTGGGAGAAGTGGTGTTAGTGTTCCATGTAGAAATATTGTTAGTGGGAATGAGCGTACCACCGGAAGTGGAGTGCTGAGGGCAGACCAAAACCCTGGTTTCCTTGCGTACGGGTGCTCCATTCAGCTTGGCCCAGAGCCAAGTGAAAGAGTAAAAAACAGCAGAGGGCGCTGTTTTTCCTTTTTGTTTGGCAATGGGTTCCCAGATTGGCTTGTTTCTAATATGTACAGTAGTTGCTTATTTGGGCTTGCTTCACAATTTTTTAATTATTTCAACCAGTACTTCTCAAATAGTTTCATGTCATGGACCTCCAAATTAATGTAGTGTGGTGGATAAGTGGTATGTAATGATCTCATGTGTGATGAGACTAAAGCAGTTTACAACGGTTAACCCCCACCACCAAATAATAGACTAATAAAGCCTTTTCTACTGAACATTGCTCACCTTTACCGAGGTTTCCTCATCAGATGGTAAGAAGACTTATTAGGCTATTGTGTTTTGCGTTCATGTGATCAATACAGTATTAGAGTCTACTAGGCATGTAACGATTTATCGTATATCGATTTAAATCGATTCAAAGTGGTGACGATTTAAATCGATGCAATAAAATATGACATCGCGATGCAACCAGCAGAGGGCGCAATCGAGTCAGACTCCCTTCCTTGTTCTCCGCCTACTATTTTGTCCCCTCAGGGCCACCATAGCTTCCTGCCTTCGGTCTCTTCTTCACTCACTCAACGGCAGGCTATGAACGGCAGAGTGGGGTTCACGTCCTCTCAGGCTATGAAATCTAAACAACTAGGCGATCGCACTGTATAAAGAGGGAAATGTGCGTCGCATGTAAACATGTTTATTTGATTGATGAATTGCCCAAACTATACCGTTTACCCCCTCCCCCGTCTGACGACGTTGTTAGCTGTCTGATTTAAACTCTGTAGGAAACATACAACTGATAGGCTTCCAATGAAAACGGCTAATTCTGGAGTGCCTCGGTGCGGCTGCAGAGTACAATGAATGATAATCTAATTTAATAATTTAACAATTGTATCAGACCGCTGACAACGCCAAACTCCTTTCAACACTGTCTTTCAGATATATAGCGAATTTCATTGATATTAATCAATTAATTCTTATCTTATCTCATTTGGAGCAGTTTAAAACAGTTTCCCTTTTTACTGTACATAAATGTGTTGTTTTATACAGAATGCTGAGAATGTAGCATAGATAAAAAATAACTTTTAAATCCCAAGGCTAAGCCTTAGTTTGTTTATTTGAAGGTTTTCTTTATAATTTATTTCATTTGGGATATATGTTTTAAAATTAATTTATTTCACAAGACTTATATATTTAAAGTTATTATTTTACAAATAAAAAAGTATATGTCTTAATGTGACAGTTAATGCATGTACCTCGTGAATAAAAAGGCTTTATTTAATTTCATGTATTAAAAAGAGGATAAGAGAAAATATAGTTTTTTTTAAAATACATGATTTAAAAAAATAATAATAATCAAGGTTTTTCAGTAATTTGTCTGGAAAATAAATGTGCTAAAAAAAATCGTAAACAAAACGTGAAAAATCGTATCGTGAACCTCGAATAGTGATTTGAGTGAATCGTTACATGCTTAGAGTCTACAGTATTAGAAATTAATATCGCGGACTGTGCTAACCTGACTCCCAGATGGAACAAACTTGCGTCACATTTGTTTCACACGTTACTTCCATCTGGGACCCCGGTAGCAGAATCGATGCAAGACGGCGATCCCTTTTTTCAAGCTATTTGGCAGGTTATTGGATGGGACGGTCTGTCTATCACCTTCTATCAACCAATCATATTGACATGTCTACATGACGTATAGTACCTGCGCCAGCAGTAGTTCTTTTGTATACTATTCAACCATGAAGAACTACAACGCAATAAGCGCTTCTCGATGGCGTCACATCCGGTCTCGCCAAGATCCCGATCCTAGCAGCCGCTGATTGGGTCGCACACCCAGCGGTGCGGAGTAGCCTTACTCTCTGAGCGAGCCCAGATGGATGCTGTATTGTGAACCTGTGTCAATACTGCCCCCATCTGGCGGAGTCAGGTTACGTCTGTGCCTGCAGTGACATTAAGGCATGATAGCCTATTTTCATCATTAAGTGAAACTTTGTCTGAGTTGGCCGACACTGGCACCTAATAATTCAGCTCTAAATGCAACTGATAGCCTAGAACATTGTTATTTAACGTTAAATAACAATGTTTAAAAAAAAAAAAAAACTTAAAAACGTAATTAAAAAAAGCAGTGGAATCTGCATCATGTCTATTTTAGGCATAGGCTACAAGCAATACATCGTTTGACATATTTTTTCCTTTTATATATATATGTGACTGGGTACAATGGTTGATGCCGCAAGGTGGCATTTCATATGTAAGCTTTATGATGTATCATTCATTGAAATTGGAATTGAAGATAATTGTCACTTCTAGCACCTTTCAGCTCCAGGTAATGGGCGTGAACAATGGGTAATTTATTCAACCTGGCCACTCCTCTAATCACTCCCCCATTGACACCTTTCAGTCAGCTGTCCACTCTATAAAATATTGTGTGCCAGGGACCCCCATACAGGATCTGTGTTGTAAAAAATAGGCATATTAAATAATCATCATCATGATAGATTTAAAATAGCAGATCTACAAGCTCACAATGCATGCTTGTAGATCGGCAATTTTCAAATAGCCGATAAGTACATGTATTTATAAAATGTATATGTTTATTTGTATAAGATGTACTGTATATAGGGTTAAATGCTTAGAAAACTAAGCATTTAACCCTAGCTATAGCCTAAAGACCAGTCTGGTCTAGGGCTTTCACTACTAGTGATTTATACAGACGCAATACCGTCTCAGGCACCCGCTAGGTAGCAATATCTAGCCCTGTGAAACTTCAACCTGGTGTTTGCACTTTACCTGTACATCTACATAAACGTTCAGATTTTAAATATAAAGTGCTTACCCCATGGCCACAGATGTTACAATTCACTTTGGGTGGGTATAAGTACCCGTATCTTCAGCATTGTTCAATAAAAAGCATTTTAATCCGATCAGCGGCCATTTTCTCATAGAGTTGTAATGTATCAGAGTGCAATACACCTCCCAACCGATACGGTCGCGTAGTTGAAAGCAAATGGTGAGAATGGCCACCGATCGGATTAAAATGCTTTTTATTGAACAATACGGAAGATACGGGTACTTATGTGGTCCCGTACATAATTGTAACATGGCCATGGGTTAAGCACTTTATATTTGAAATCGGAACGTTTATGTAGATGTACGGGCTGTAAATGAAGAAAGTGCAAACACCAGGTTCCAGTTCAGGCAAGACGCTCGCCTCAACGAGCTAACAAGGCTATGCTATCTAGCCTAGATTCACGTTGTTTTGTCCACATCTTCAGTGGAATACTTACATACAAATGAATGTCGAGCGGCCTGTTTAGCTGAAAGGTTGGTATAGCTCAAAATGGGGGGGGGGGGGGGGGTCATCAAACACACAGAGGAAAATTAATGAATAATCCTTTCTGCTGAGCAGATCAGAGCAACTTTCGCTATGCGCCGAAAGTTTAGCAACAACGCCATAGTTTCAGAGACCAGTGTTGCCTGATTCTATGAGAGAAATAAGCAACCAGGTATAGGAAAACAAGCCCAAAAGAAGCGACTATGGGCCACATGAGCACTTTAAACTTACTGTATACATCGGCTATTTGAAAATTTGCCATTTCTACTGTTTATCAACTGGCGACATGAGGAAGGTTCCACCAGGAGAAGTCACACGTGTTGACAAATGTTGGGCACATGCATATTTTATTTGAGGATTGTCACTGTTGTAATTGATTTTGCATGAAGAATAAAGCATTCTAATGACATATGCACCCATTGTTCCTGGTAAGTCAGACTCGGAGCTGACTTGAGAAAGAGCGTCTAAAATCACAGACAATAAAACATTAGTGAATCAGACTACTAACGTAGGAATTGTCATAAATGCCGGTACAATCAAAATATGGGCGTAAATTGCTTTGTGAATCCGGCCCAATGACTTTAAAGATTGATTGATTTTGTTGAATCGTTGCCATCTTGCTGATCAATGATGACATATTTGTCATTGGGCTGCCCTCTGCTGGTCGACAGACTATAAGACAAAAAACATATTCAAGTTCATCTTCTCGTCACTTTGGATGTCCGGTTCCCCCTGTAGTGTGTATGGGGTAATTTAGTGATTAATTATCATTAAATGTCATGAATATCAATGAAATTATATATCACCAGTTTACCAGTTTTTAATACAGATCAGTCTCATAAAATCTGAAGGATTTTGAATTCTTGGCTGAGGCAGGGTCATAGATCATCCAACAATATACAAAAGACAAACAAGTTTTATTTCTAATCAAGGAAGTTTTATTAACTCAAAGGCATAAGCCATAGGAAATATTAATGTTCCAATACAGCCGTACAAGATGTAATTTCTGCTGTGGTCCCTGATTAGAACTTTTTGTGCTAAAAATGGTATACTAATTGTTGTGAGCTCCTAGACAGAAAGAGATAGAAAGAGGGGAAGGTAGGTGAGGGCTGAAAAGAAATAGAAACAGTAGTTAAAGAGCCCTGTCAATAAGGTGATGAAAACAAGCCTAATACACATACAATCCTATTGCCGTTGCACATCAGATGATGGGAACAGACCTGTGATTGACAGGGGTCACTTCTCAAGTAGCGTTCTGGGGCTGTTGGTATTTGTCGCCTGCCTCACTGCCTGCCTGCCTGGCTTTCTTCACACTCCTTAAGTGCCAGCAAATCTTCACTGATTCAACAGCCGTCTTCATGCTGGGTAGACCAACTTTTCTTCGACACTCCTCAAGTGCCAGCAAGTCTTCACTGTTAACAACAGCCGTCTTTTATTCTTCTTTAGAGTCTATATTCTTCACGAAAGAGAATGTAGGTGATACTTTCTCTCTCGACTTTCCACTTTCCACTTTCAAACTTTCGACTTTCCACTGTCCACTTTCGACTTTCCACTGTCCACTTTCCACTTTCCACTTTCCACTGTCCACTGTCCACTTTCCACTGTTGTGTTGAAAGGCACAACTTTGATTCCTTTGCAGTAGTTGAACGCAATATGTAATGACTTGAAAATGTCAATGAATCTTGTAGCTCCCGTTCAAATTGAACAAAACAAAA
The DNA here is from genome assembly GCF_963454915.1 of Gymnoscopelus microlampas. Classification (NCBI taxonomy): domain Eukaryota; kingdom Metazoa; phylum Chordata; class Actinopteri; order Myctophiformes; family Myctophidae; genus Gymnoscopelus; species Gymnoscopelus microlampas. The sequence continues at coordinate 5,069,887 of NC_139948.1, forward strand.
ATACACCTAACTGACACTAAGACAAGAAAAGGGGAGGATAACATAGATGAGACCAGAGAAGACGAGACCTAGACTGGACTGGACATTGGTCACTAAGAGATGGTCTTTTATTCTCCATCCTAAATACCATGCGAAACTCAATCCTCTGCCTGTCATTGGCTCAAACACAGGAAGGTATGTTTAGAAAGAAAGGGGGGGGAGAAGAGAAATCTGAACCCACAACAACACTAATTAACTCAACCTAAAGTTGATTCTCTTACAAGGATTTATTCATTATATTATCGATATTCTCCCATTGTAACTTAGTGTCACGCATCTGGTTCCTATTTAAAAATAATATTGGAAATATATTGGAAATATAATGAATAATAACAATCAAATGATAATATAAATGTACCTTCATGCATAAGTGAAAATATGATAAACAGTTGTACTTAATCATACTGAATGTTACAAATATAACAGCAAGCTTACACAGTAGGACACGTAATAACCACTTGTTTAAAATGGATAATTAACTATGAACGTATGAAACGAACTCTGCCTCAATTCTTTGAGGAGTGCTTGAGGATCGATGATCTCAAGGTCATAGGTCGCAGGCCATTTGGTTGGAAGCAGAGCTCTCCCTGTGACAGCCAACTGTCACAGACTGCAAATTATGGCATTATTTCCAGTTAAATTTGTCCCAAGTTCGTGTCCTGATATCATGGTTCCATGTCAGCAACATTGTCAATCCTAGCCAGTGGGTCTAGGAAACTCTGTGTGTATGTCCGTGCACATCAGTATATTTGTGCGTGCATGTGTGTGTGCGTGCAGGGCACGTAGACTGCAGGATGTGTGTAAACAGAGCTGTTTGGGGCATTTGACCTCTGGGGTCAGCGGCTCCTTCTTCATATGCTTGTAGAGTTGTGTTCATATGCATCAGCAAAAATGGAGATCCAGTTTGGATCGGTGAATGGTTTGATCATAGTGGAATATTCAATTGATAAACCCTCCCCCAAAGCTACTACATAATCCCCCCTTGACAAATGAAAGATGACGTCAGGAGCATCTTGGAATTTGGCAAAGTAGAGAAAAAAAAGAAGAAGAGGATCAATTGAATACATCCACATGTTAGGCACTGTTCATGCACCATCTGTATGTGTCACGGCAAGAGGATATCTAACAGACAGAGTTGAGAGATAGAATTAGAGCGGTAGAAAGTATTGTTGAGAGTGAGTCTTTAGTAATATATCTGAGCTATACTTATCTATGAGTATAATATCACTGAGACAATATAGGACCGTTTGAAGTTTAAAACTCAAATGAACAAGCACTAACTAAATCAATCAAAATTAATCATGCATGCTAAATACTGATAACTTTGATATTGGCTGGCTCGGATCTTTGACTTTTGGTGGCTAAAGAGGGAAAGTCCGGCCTAAATTTAGAGTATCCCTCGTCTTTCAAGTTCAGCGACTAACAGGTCACGGATAGATTGGTTCTCATGATCGTCATCCTCTGTGTCACTAGGTGACTCCATTAATTCCTCTAGTTCCCTGTACGGGGAGGAAGATCTAGATCGGTCATCAGTAAAACTGAGCTCCCGATATGAGCTATGGTTTTGCGATGGACATTGAGAACCATTGTCTGAGGAACGGTATCGATTGTCACCCCCCTTTGACTCCACGGAATAGACCTCCTGGGAGTCAGATGGTTGTTGCTTGTTGTTCTTGTTTGTCATGAAGACTCTATTGGCATGCTCTCGTAATTTAGTGCTATGCATCGTTATGGGGTCCACCATGTGCATTAGCGGGTTGCGGGTACTTGGATGGAGGTTTTGGACAAAGAGTGTCTTAAAATTCACGTCTTCTTCCATGTCAACCTCCAAACGCATGCCAAAATAAGCATTTCTCAGCCTGTTGAAATAGATATTTGGTAACTCATTTCGTTCTTGCTTAGTATGCATAGCGATAGTCAGGTTTCCTTTGGCATTGGGGTCAGAGAACTCAACCATCAATGCCTGCTTGAGTACATCGTAGTTACCCAGAATTATTGGTGACTGCCTCATCAAGAACTTCCTCACCTCACGAAGTGGCATTTATTAGATAGAGCTTCTGATCTACTGTGGCCTGGGGATAGTCTGTAAGATGCATGTCAATATCCATTAAATACAATGCTGTGTCAGCAGACCCCTTGGTCTCAGGCTCAAACTTAGTCATATGTCGTGCAATCTTGTCTAGCATATGATTATTTAATGGAGAAAGAGGTAGTGCGGGCTGAACATCTTCTGCCCATGGAGGCATGTGTTGAGCAAAAAGGCCACCTTGGGCCCCAAAAGGGTGTAACTGCTTTGTGGCAGCTTGGGGGTCAGGGGGCATTGAAGCTGGTGTTGGTACATGTTGGACTGACATGCTATTTTGGGCCCTGTAAGAGCCTGGGTAAATGTATGGTGCCGGTGTTTGTAAGTCCTCATCTGAGTCGAGGAACAAAGCCTGCCTAAGTTGTTCAATTCTCACCTTTTGCTTAGCAATCTTGGCTTCGGCTTTGTTTAAAAGGTCATGGCACTTGCGGTCAGAAGTGGCAGTATCTTGGGCATCGAGAAGGGCTTCCTCGAGCCAGGAAACTTTCTCTTCCAGTTCAATATTATGCTCATTCGCCTGTTTGAAGCGTTTTTGAAATTCAGCAGCAGTGGCCTCGCTAGCCTTGGCCTTGTTGCTTTCAAAATTTGCACTAATTTGGTGAGCAATAACGCTTTGTTCCAGGTTTGTCACTTGGTCTGCGGCGAGGTCGAGGCCACGAGTCTGACGAGCTGACAGTTGACATTTAGCATCTAAAGTGTCCTGTTGTATTTGACAAAATCTGTGAAGGTTGGATAAAACCATTCGAATGACGTTAGAGATGTTTGATGGTTGCTTTGAATCAACCAGTTCAGCTGTTATAGCTTTCAGATTATCATGGATAGTGACCTCAGCCGCTCCTGCCAATTTGTCAAGATAACCTTTGTCAAGATCCCTGGCTAACAGTCCGATGACAACCTGAACTTGATCAAAGGTGTCTGGGTCGCTTGGCGAGGCAGACATTTTGAGCTATGAGCAATATTGCAAAACTTTCTGGTGGAAGAAAGTTCACCAGCGCACGCTTTTATAGGGATAATGAGAAGCCCTATTTAACGTTTAGTGGGGCTAAGGTTGTGCACAACTCTTAACTTTAGATAAAGTGAAGAATTTCACCACTAAACTTATCAAATGGGTATGGTTTATACCTACCCAACGTAGCACTAGGACGTGCACGATTATAGATGAGATTGACTGATATCTTCCTGCGATTCAATTAAGGAATGCAATTGACTGACATTCGACTTGATAATGAAATTACAAGGAATGCAACTGACTTAAATACAACTTTAGAATTAAATAAATAATTGCAGGGAATGCAATCATGAGATTGACTGATATCTACCCAATATTTAATTAAACAAACCGTAAGGAATGCAATTGACTGACATTCAACTTGAAAATTAAATCACAAGGAATGCAATTGACTTAAATACAACTTGGAATTAAGTAAATAATAGCAGGGAATGCAATCTAATCTGTTTTGAAGCACAGGGAATGTGGCACATGTAAACCAACTTAAATCAACCTGTACTAAGGATGACTCATATACAACTGGCTGTTACGAAAACCGCCAGGAATGCACCCCAACAAAGTGTAATAAAATACACTAGGGAACGGTCGACCTGGCTCTGTTTGGACGCACAGACTTAATTTCAACTCACTGCGACAAAGTAAATGGGAGACTTAAATCAACACGTGCAATGACAAGGGATGTCAGTTTGATTAACCAATGAGTAATTGACAGATCAAAAACACCCCATCATAAGCACGGAATGCTTTTTAAAATAGACTTAACGTCAACGCGGACCGCTAATTTAGGGCCAGATACTTATCCTACAGTAAGGAACACTGCACGACTTTTAACCAACAGGTAGAGAACTCCTGATGTGGTTAAAAATAGCTGGACCACGGAACAGAGTAGCTAATTCTGTTCAGCCCAGTAAATGGTACCAAAACATTGAACGATTTGGGAACGTAAATTGACAATAAGTCACAATTTGCCGGACTCTGCTTTTTAGCCAACAAAGTCTGTCTTTTATATATCGCTGAATGATATTTATGAATAAACCTCAGCCTCACAGGGGGCGCACCAATTATGTAGTGTGTATGGGGTAATTTAGTGATTAATTATCATTAAATGTCATGAATATCAATGAAATTATATATCACCAGTTTACCAGTTTTTAATACAGATCAGTCTCATAAAATCTGAAGGATTTTGAATTCTTGGCTGAGGCAGGGTCATAGATCATCCAACAATATACAAAAGACAAACAAGTTTTATTTCTAATCAAGGAAGTTTTATTAACTCAAAGGCATAAGCCATAGGAAATATTAATGTTCCAATACAGCCGTACAAGATGTAATTTCTGCTGTGGTCCCTGATTAGAACTTTTTGTGCTAAAAATGGTATACTAATTGTTGTGAGCTCCTAGACAGAAAGAGATAGAAAGAGGGGAAGGTAGGTGAGGGCTGAAAAGAAATAGAAACAGTAGTTAAAGAGCCCTGTCAATAAGGTGATGAAAACAAGCCTAATACACATACAATCCTATTGCCGTTGCACATCAGATGATGGGAACAGACCTGTGATTGACAGGGGTCACTTCTCAAGTAGCGTTCTGGGGCTGTTGGTATTTGTCGCCTGCCTCACTGCCTGCCTGCCTGGCTTTCTTCACACTCCTTAAGTGCCAGCAAATCTTCACTGATTCAACAGCCGTCTTCATGCTGGGTAGACCAACTTTTCTTCGACACTCCTCAAGTGCCAGCAAGTCTTCACTGTTAACAACAGCCGTCTTTTATTCTTCTTTAGAGTCTATATTCTTCACGAAAGAGAATGTAGGTGATACTTTCTCTCTCGACTTTCCACTTTCCACTTTCAAACTTTCGACTTTCCACTGTCCACTTTCGACTTTCCACTGTCCACTTTCCACTTTCCACTTTCCACTGTCCACTGTCCACTTTCCACTGTTGTGTTGAAAGGCACAACTTTGATTCCTTTGCAGTAGTTGAACGCAATATGTAATGACTTGAAAATGTCAATGAATCTTGTAGCTCCCGTTCAAATTGAACAAAACAAAAATACACCTAACTGACACTAAGACAAGAAAAGGGGAGGATAACATAGATGAGACCAGAGAAGACGAGACCTAGACTGGACTGGACATTGGTCACTAAGAGATGGTCTTTTATTCTCCATCCTAAATACCATGCGAAACTCAATCCTCTGCCTGTCATTGGCTCAAACACAGGAAGGTATGTTTAGAAAGAAAGGGGGGGGGAGAAGAGAAATCTGAACCCACAACAACACTAATTAACTCAACCTAAAGTTGATTCTCTTACAAGGATTTATTCATTATATTATCGATATTCTCCCATTGTAACTTAGTGTCACGCATCTGGTTCCTATTTAAAAATAATATTGGAAATATATTGGAAATATAATGAATAATAACAATCAAATGATAATATAAATGTACCTTCATGCATAAGTGAAAATATGATAAACAGTTGTACTTAATCATACTGAATGTTACAAATATAACAGCAAGCTTACACAGTAGGACACGTAATAACCACTTGTTTAAAATGGATAATTAACTATGAACGTATGAAACGAACTCTGCCTCAATTCTTTGAGGAGTGCTTGAGGATCGATGATCTCAAGGTCATAGGTCGCAGGCCATTTGGTTGGAAGCAGAGCTCTCCCTGTGACAGCCAACTGTCACAGACTGCAAATTATGGCATTATTTCCAGTTAAATTTGTCCCAAGTTCGTGTCCTGATATCATGGTTCCATGTCAGCAACATTGTCAATCCTAGCCAGTGGGTCTAGGAAACTCTGTGTGTATGTCCGTGCACATCAGTATATTTGTGCGTGCATGTGTGTGTGCGTGCAGGGCACGTAGACTGCAGGATGTGTGTAAACAGAGCTGTTTGGGGCATTTGACCTCTGGGGTCAGCGGCTCCTTCTTCATATGCTTGTAGAGTTGTGTTCATATGCATCAGCAAAAATGGAGATCCAGTTTGGATCGGTGAATGGTTTGATCATAGTGGAATATTCAATTGATAAACCCTCCCCCAAAGCTACTACACCCCTTTCAGACTGGAACCAGACAGAGTATGGTCTTCCATCTCCGTTGGAGTGAGGGGAGGCAGGGAATGTGCTTCCACTGGTCCTGCACAACCTCGCCCCGTCCTGGGTGTCTGCGTTGGGCATTGGGGCATTGACTGCAGCCGTCATGTCCTCCGTAGACTCTGCCATGCTTTCTTCTGCATCCATGTTCACTCAGAATATCTACAAAGGCTACCTCAGGAAACAGGTTGGATACTTTGCTTTATGTGTACTATAACCATAATATGGTTATAGTACATTATGTACATATTATGTAACTATGTGTTTCTGCATGTGTGCGCCTGCTTGTGTTTATGTGTCTTCATGTATAGGAGTGACCATAACACTTTGCATCCTGCCAAGAAATGCTACACCGTTGTTGTGATAAGCAAAGAGGACCTGTTGTGCAGCAATACGCAAAAGAGGTTTTGATGTGATAACAGATGGGTGCTCTATTAAAGCTGCAATCCATAACTTTTTTTTAGCCGCTAGCTGAAAGCGCGGCTCTGTATTCACTCTGACTCTGACCCGACAGATTTCCGACATGTATTCAACACTTTTTTTGCTATTGGCTGTCCTGGCTGTCCTTCACTACTTCACAGCCAATGGGGAGACACTACTTTAAAGCCAATGGACGGCCGTCCTAGCCAATGGACGGCCGTCGTTTGCAGCACCCGCCTCCCCTCGCAGCACCGCGGCGCAGGCACGCCCTTACCTCTGACTGCAAAGGTCTAATAGCGGCCAAACAACGGATGCACGCTTATACAGTACTTGAGTAATGTACTTAGTTACTTAGAACATTTATTTTTCGCCGACTTCACATCGCCCGTCCCCGCAGGGCAGGGGGTTCCCTGGCTCAAAACAGATGGGGGGGGGGGGGGGGGGGCTGTTGACAAATACATATTAATCTGGGGGTCCATGAACATGTTTGAGCACGCGAGTTTTCCTTTCGCCTCCGAGGCACCCAAACCAGTAGAGACGCGAAAGGAGTTGGGGAGAGCCTGGCTGTGTTGTTGACTGACAACGGGTGCATTTCTCCTTTCCGACATGTCGCCTTTCCGACGTTGACTAACCCTATACCTAACCCTAACCTTAACCGCACGCGGAAGCCACTAGTCGGAGTGGTGAGATGTCGGAATGGAAGGAGCACCCCACTGGCAACAGATGCACGCTTTTATGCGAAACAACAACAATACAACCTGGCGCAACAGTTGCGTGCATTAGCACAAAGGAAACGTGTGTTTCAATCACCGTCACACAGAGTACTCACACACGCGCATACTGTCTGAAATACTCTGAAAACAGCCGATCTACAAGCTCACAATCATTGTACTTTACTGGAGTAAATGTACTTAGTTACTTTACACCTCTTAACAGACGAACATACGTGTTGAGGCTCCGAAAAACTCAATGAGCCACAACTCACTATCTCTCGCCCCTAAACACGGTCGCCCCTGATCGCAACGGTCTGGGGTGAGCGACCAGTGCCGTTCTGCCTCGCCCCTAAACACGGTCGCCCCGGATCGCAAAGAACGGTCTGGAGTGAGTGATCTGCTCTGCCCTTCAGTGCATATTTGCATGCACATAATGATATTGTTGTTGTGGTTAAGTTGAAATAAGTTGCACAAGTTGTAACAATAGTGCTGTATCCTTACTTTGTTGCAGTAATCAATTCATTACAATATACGTACAATGACTGACAGAATATATATATATATATATATATATATATATATATATATATATATATATATATATATATATATATATATATATATATATATATAAATACATATATATATATATACATATAAATACATATTCCAAATATTATTTAACTTTTTCTCTCAAGATCTTTTTGAAAATAGCCGATCTACAAGCTCAAAAAGCGTTGTGCATGCAACACTTTGCGAGCATGTAGATCTGCTATTTTCAAATAGCCAATGTACTAGTCTGTGCTACTGCTCGTATGTGCATATATATATATATATATATATATATATATATATATATATATATATATATATATATATACATATATATATCTATATATATGTATATATATATATATTCCAAATATTCTTTAACTTTTTCTTTTCAAGATCTTTTTGAAAATAGCCGATCTACAAGCTCAAAAAGCGTTGTGAATGCAACACTTTGCGCGCATGTAGATATGCTATTTTCAAATAGCCAATGTACTAGTCTGTGCTACTGCTCATGTAGCCTAGTCGCTTCTTTTGGCTTTGTTTTCATAGAACTGACTGCTTATTTCACTCATGCAAGAGAGCCTAGTCAGCCTACGTGACACATAACATCACACTTTTGCGGATTCCCCTGTATTGCACGTTTAGATGGAGAAGCGAGGCTGCGTCATTTTCACCCTGAAAGGTGGTTTCACTAAGGATTAGGGTTGCACTTAACTTTCATAGCCTAAGCATAAGTAGGCTAGGCTAACTATTTTTGTTGCTGATACAAATTTAATTTACTTCTACTCAACTACATCTCAGAGGCAAATATTGTGCATTACATTATAAAACATACATTTAACACTTTAGCCCTATTTTACACCTACAAGTATAATACCTACTTGTAGATCTGCTATTTTCAAACATTTTAGTACTTTCACTTTTGGAACTTTACGTACATTTTGATACCAATACTATTGTACTTTCACACAAGTACATTGCGACACACGCGCACGCGCACACACACACACACACACACACACACACACACACACACACACACACACACACACACACACACACACACACACACACACACACACACATCCTTTATATTGGTAGCCAACCGATGAACCTCTCTGTTGAGTTATTTTGGTTGCATTGGAATGGCTGAGATTTCATTTTAAAGACCACTTTTACATTTTGTGCTGCAGATTGGGGCAAAAAAAGCCTGCCGCTAGCGGCTATATTATGACTTTAGTCATTTCTTGTTTTTGAATAAATTCAAAGGGAAATGTCTCTAATTATCTCAACAGTAGAAATGTCAGCACTCGCAAGGGGAACAAACCGAATCCTGGTTACTACATGGTACAACTTCCTAAATCTCTTAAAAAGAGTTTTCCTGTATCACATTTAACCATGTTAGACGGATATGTAGCTCTGATGAGGACTTTAGAAACCTGCTGACACTTTTGGTGTTAGTAGGTCAAATTTGACCCGTTATTTAACCCTGTAGAACCTGAACTATGAAGGAAAGGTCCGAAAATTCCAACATTTTGAAAAGGGACACTTTACTAGGTCTTAAAACATTTATTTTTATTTTTTTTAACAGTCCTTTGTATGATTTATTTGTTGTATCATAAACTGCTCAAAAAAAGTTCGGAAACTTAACTTCGGTCAATTATATCTCCACTTTAATAATACCAATTTTTATCGTTGATTAGTCACCTTTACAACGAGGTACAGCTTGTAAGGATCGGGCATTCGTGGAATGAGCAACACAGCTAAACGTGTGGGTAGCGCCTCCAAAACATTTGGCAAAATCACCCAATATGCTTCTGTTGGTAATCGCTCTTGTTTTGAGCAACCTGCCAGCACACACCTGCTAAGTGGTGTGTGCCAGTAGTCACAGGTGTGTGACTGCCTCACAGGTGAGTGACTGGCACCTGAACATGGGTCCTGCAACTTTGTTGAGTTGGGGGTTGGGTTGTCTTGGGTTGTTGTCTTGCTTGTTGACTTCACCAGTCTCACAGAATTTGGTTCTAAGTTTGCAAATGGTACCAGGGCTGACATCAAATAATGCGTAATCTGCGTAACGGAACACCAGCTTCACTTGCCCTATTGCACAGGCCTTATCCTGAAGGGACAAACGTGGCATCTTTCCATGGGGGCAGTGTTGCTGCTTGGAGCATACACACTCCAACTCAACAAAGTTGCAGAACCCATGTTCAGGTGCCAGTCACTCACCTGTGAGGGAGTCACACACCTGTGATTATTGGCACACACCTCTCAGCAGGTGTGTGCTGGCAGGTTGCTCAAAACAAGAGCGATTACCACCAGAAGCATATTGGGTGATTTTGGCAAATTTTTTGGAGGCGCTACCCACACATTTAGCTGCGTTGCTCATTCTACGAATACCCGATCCTTACAAGCTGTACCTCGTTGTAAAGGTGACTAATCAACGATAAAAATGATACAAAACACAATACCAATTGGTATTATTAAAGTGGAGATATAATTGACCGAAGTTAAGTTTCTGAACTTTTTTTGAGCAGTTTATTTGATACAAGGGGTATTACTGCCTTTAGTCCATGAGCCAGACAAGATTTCATTACCGAAAGAGTGGGCAAAACCAAACCTATATAAAATTGTTCATAGGGTCAGTACGAGTAAATAAATATATGATAACCTCTCCACAGGAGCAGCTTTTTCATGGTTATCACACATTTTGTGATTTTCCCCATACGTACATGACAGGTGAAAAAATGACAACATTTAAAAAAGAGTTATCATAATGAAACTTCCTGAGTTGATTACTTACATGAAGACAATGATTTTTCGTATTACAAGTTTTCTGAAATTGTATATTTAAATATGCAAATTAGGCATTAGGAAAATATGCCTGAATTTGCATAACTTTCCAAATCAACATTGGAACATTGGACAAAGCCAGAGTCAACATTCTTATTTAATTTTGTTAAGATGTTGGAGTCAAAGGTTTTTAACAAGGGAATATTCAATATCTGGCTCAATTTTGGGGCTCTGGCTCATGGACTAAATGCCAAATTTGCATATTTAAATATACAATTTCAGAAAACTTGTAATACGATAAATCATTGTCTTCATGCAAGTAATCAACTCAGGAAGTTTCATTATGATAACACTTTTTCAAATGTTGTCATTTTTTCACCTGTCATGTACGTATGGGGAAAATCACAAAATGTGTGATAACCATGAAAAAGCTGCTCCTGTGGAGAGGTTATCATATATTTATTTACTCGTACTGACCCTATGAACAATTTTATATAGGTTTGGTTTTGCCCACTCTTTTGGTAATCATTTGTCAATTTTGGGGCTCTGGCTCATGGACTACTTGGGGTATTACTGGTTTTACTGCCTCCCCCTGGCCAGCCGAGGCGCCTGATGGAGGGGAAAGGAACTGGTTGGAATAACGTGTTCCTTCCACGCGCTACGTCCAACCAGGGAAACTCTCCCCTGTCAGGTGACAAGAAGGTCAGTTGGCTCTTATGCATTGAAGGAGGCATGAGCTCGGCCCTGGCCTCCCTAGGTTGGTAGAGGGAGTGTAGTGCCCAGGATTACATAGAGATTGGCACTGGGTGTAAAAAATAGGGTTAAAAAAAAAAAATCAAGTCGGTTTTAACATTACAAAAAAATATATTTTAGACCTAGTATCAAATATACAAATTGTAAAGGACTATAGACCTGTAGTATCAAATATGATACAAACACTTTTGACATCATAAAAAACAAACTCCAATGCTACATTTTGAGAGCTCATAAGTGCATTCAAGTTATCCAACACTTATTTCAAAATATTAGTAAAGATATACTAGGAAAACTTGCCCGAACTGAAAATAATTGTTTGTTAGTAGTGCATCAACCTCTCCTGTTTAGTTGATGGCAGCCATTTTGGGTCAGACCACCTGAGGCTCTGTGACTACCTGCAATGCAAATGGTATGGTCCAGGGGGAAGTGGGGATGTGTCAGATGATACAACAGGTTATTGGTCCAAGTATTGATTACACTGATTTATTAAAAAATCAGTGTAATGTGTGTATCATATATGATACGTTTGGTGATATAGGGTTAACTAAGCCCAAAATACTAAAGAAAAATTATGTCCCACCTCATAGCTGACTTATTATGCATTCATACATGTTAACACTATTTAGAATATTATTTTGGGTTAGGGTGTCATCTTTCAATATTAGCTTGTTTTCAATTATACAAATGTAAAAATGTACTCATTACATTTCCTATAATGAAGACAATGGATAATGATGTTATCTGGTTATAATAGACTAATATTAGAACACACTTCCAAAAAATACCAGTACCACGAGAAGGCAGCCGGGAATTCCACATTTTCCCGGCCGTGAATCTATAGACGAATCCACGGAGCACTGCCCTGCCCGCATCCATTGCTGCGGTGTCAGTCTCAGTCAGCTGTTGCTGCAGTGTCAGTCAGCTGCAGACAGTCACTGACTGCTCACCTTACTCTTTTACCTGCTTTTTACTAACTTTTACTAACACTAACTTTACAAAGATGTACAGAAAATCGGGACAAACCACCTACGTCAGGTGCCAGTTGGCTAGTTTATGGCTGCTCTGCTAACGTCAACAGACGGACAGAACCGCAGCAGCAGCTGACTGACACCGCAGCAATGTGGCGCCCTCTACAGGGTAGCGCTCCGTGGATTTGTGTATAACCTTGTGTCACCAGGATTTTCCAAAGAGCGAAGTTGAGTCGGTCACATGAAGATACCAAGGATGTGTCAGTGATGTCAATGTGGTTTATAAACAGCTTCGTCCGTGCTACTTCCTGTTTTATAACAGTGACATCACTGTTGAATCATTCATTGCTATCTTTATCTTTGCCTTTGTTTCAACGTGTGTTGAATTTCAGCGCCATCGCTACAAGCGATGGTAGCCAATTTTGTCACGATCGCGCTAATGAAACACTAAACGGTATTGTTATTTCATGTCAGTATTCAAGTACCAGTATCAGAAGATGTAACCCAAGTAAAGTAAGTCACTCTGCAAGTTGAACTTAAGTTTTCCACCTGTCCAAAGTCATTTCTGATACAGAAATAACCTTTATTTAAAAAAAAAAGGTCAATGATATAACATTATGTAGTGATATAATAATACATCAATAGCAGCCAGTGATGTGTCATTTGGCAGCTACACCGCCCCCCCCCCCCCCACCCCCACAGGACCATGCTGGCCCGCGAACATTTTAGGAACTGTCAGCCAGTCCGTGGTAACAGAAATAGCTGGTAAAAATTTAATTATTTTTCATAAACCAAAACTTTATTTTAATCCTAATAGCAAATCAAATTGAGGCCAAGTTTCTCTCTCTCAAACATGTAAACATTGAATATTGACAATTTGGGGGGAATTGAGCCACACTTATCTGCCGGTCATATTTGACCCATCTCTTTTTTTTATAGAGACCAATTCTGTTGTTGAGCCGTGACGTATGCGCCCCGTCACAACGACTTCCGGGTCCAAGTGTGTGTTTTCCCAATATGCGCAGTGCTGTGTCCCTTGCTGCTTTAACAGATCTGAGACTAAAATAACGACTAAAGTGTCATTCTACCGCTTTCCTGGCAACGACAAAGAGAAGAGGAAATCGTTTTATATATATATATATATATATATATATAAAAATGTAATATTATACTGTTAATAATAATAATACATAAATATGTATATAAATATATATATATATATATATATATATATATATATATATATATATATATATATATATATATATTAGCATACCTTTTACTGTCTATGATATTAGCATTAAGACCCTTTTTAACCCTCAATGGTTAATTTCTGAAACCTTTTCTTTTCTGAAAAATTGTAAAAAGATTTACGGGCTCCAACATGTTTGTTTACAATGAAGAGTGGATGGCGCTGGTGCCTTTTGGACCCGGAAGTGACGTCGGACTACTAAATGACGTCAGACTTAAAAACCGAATAACTAAAATAGGGATATTTAATTTTGGTGCGTTAAAATAGCTGTTTCTGAGGATATCATGAAGCCTTGTTCCAATAAAGCAAATGTAAAGGCTTTTTATCTATTTAAACTTGAAAATTACCCTAACACAATGGAATGGTTAAGGAACAGTCAATTATCCTTAAAGACCATTTTGAAAAAAGTGTTACAAAGAAGTGACCTTGAGATCCCTGAATAGCAGGATCACTGATTGCAGGAATGCCCTTCGTAACTATGATGCATCCAGTCGAGTCTAGCTGTCCACTTTACTAAGGCTAATCATAGTATTTCTACTCAGTCCAGTCTAGCTGTCCACTTTACAAAGGCTAATCGTAGTATTTTTACTCTCAAAATATTACATTTTGATAGGATATTTTAGCATCGGAACAGTATTAGATTAGTATGATTCATGGACTCCATGGATTCATCATTATGATTGTAGGCCTTGCACTCTGGTTTTATGACTGTGGTGGATGCTGACTGGGATTTGCTATTTCCTCCCCCCCATCTGTATTACCTTTGAAAACTGGGGTATGGAAGGCTAAACTTGAAAATGACTTTGTTGTTGTTGTTTTCCTGGCAATAATGTGTTTGCTTCATCTATTTGTTTTTTGATCTAGCATTACTTGTGGTACATTTGTATGTTAAATTAGTTTATTACACGGCTTGGTTGAATGCTCGATTCTGATTGGTCAGTCATCGGTCATTATTTCTGGATAATGACCGATGATAATGACCGGTGAGACCGACGAGGAAACTGTGTAATCAGAGACTCAGAACACCTGCTCATATCAACCTGCGCTGCTTGGTTTTATGCTTTATCCAACATGACAGCCATGTAAACAAACAACCAATGTCATTTACAACTAAACGTTGCTCTCAAGAATGTTTTTGAAAACATTTGAAGTGAGAAATAGATGATGCAATGACCGAAAAGTGATTCTATTTGATCCACTGCACTTCCTTGTTTATCGCACAACAACGGGGGAAATACTAAAACGCTCGCCCCAAAACACAGTCGCCCCGGGGCAAATCCGGCGGTATTACAGGCAAATCGGCAGTATATACAGTAGAATGGGGGGCGAGTGTGTTTTGGGGCGAGTTTTTTTTAATTTTGTCATTTGTTTTCCGAAGCGAACTTGTCCGCCCAGGCCAATACTTATGGGATACTTTCATTGCCGTAAGCAAGGAAATACTTTGTTTTGTTGTTACTTTTGGGTACATTTATTTATGTATTTTATATGTATTATATTAAGTAGCCGTGTAATAAGCGGGATAATGCATGGGGAGGTAGTCATTATTGAAATTTAAAGCCCGACAGGGAGATTAATTATATTGTATGATTGTTCACTATTGTCCTAAGGTCTGGACACGCTGGTTTCATCAGGTGATGATCACATGACCTGCACAGATATTTGTCTCCGCCAGGAGACATTGTTTTCACTTTCTGTCCCTCCCCCCCTCGGCCAAGCTAACATTGGTCAAGCCTCACATGACACGTGACAATACGGTGAAATAGTGTGATCTGATTGGCTAGTGACGTATAGCGGCCTATAAATACATGTGTCACTTTGAAAGAGTCTTAGCCTCTTTCAAAGTGAGGTAAGACAGGAATAATCACGAAATGGCTGAGAAATGGCGGATACTGTAACAATTGGATAGGACACTTACACAGACAGGACAGATAGGACACTTACACAGACAGGACGGATAGGACACTTACATAGACAGGACGGATAGGACACTTATACAGACAGGACGGATAGGACACTTATACAGACAGGACGGATAGGACACTTATACAGACAGGACGGATAGGACAGTTATACAGACGGATAGGACACTTGCGTCATGTTACTATGACACAGTAACATGTTCTATTTTTTGTAAGAATTAGAACATAAGAATTAGAACATTCCCAACATTCCCAACACAAGTCTGCTGGCGGAGACTTGTGCTCCGAGGAGCACTTTTTCTAGTTAAGACTGTATTCAAGATGATGTTTCTGTCATTCATATTTAGTCTAAAGAAGAGCTTTGGCTCTAAATGTTACTCACTCGTAACATTTACACTTGACGACTTCACCCATTTTCAACCTTTCAATCTTCATATAATTAGGCCTCACTAATGCTCATGATAATAAGGTAAAAATAATAATCTACTCGTCCTGAGGACACTTCAGAAACCTGCCTACTAGTGACGTCATCGTTATTATTATTATTTTTTAAAGTTGAATGCGAGAACAATGGCTTCCATATAGCATGCAAACTTTCCAGGATTAGAAAGCCTGCAATTTCTATTACAGTAGCTTGGATTCCCCAGCAATGTCACTGGTAGAAGGGTTTCTGAACTGTCCACAGCCCTTCTCTGAGACACACAGAGTAGACACAAATTGTACCATATTATAATGAGCATTAGTGAGGAATAATTATATGAACATAGGTTGAAAATGGGTGAAGTCGTGCTTTAAGGGAGCTACAGTGTGCAGAGCTTCTTTTTATATTTATTTTTTGCTTTTGATCCGTGTTCGTTTGAGTCCATCACCTGCCTTCAAGGTTTTTCGATGTCTGTGATCTCTTTTGACCTCTGTTCGAATCCCGGGTAGGATATGAAAGTTATGGATTGCAGCTTTATTGAATTAAAGAAATACATTTGGGACCTTATAGACTAGGTCAGTTTTCCAAAAATCTTAACCCTGAAGGCAAATCGTGTTAATTTATGGCACACATGTTTTCTAGGGGTATTAAGGTGTGCTGAATCCAAATCTGCTGTGTGCCAAGCTCAAAAATGGCCACTAAGCCCTCAAAATGGACCATTTAAAGATGGCGGCCACCACTATGCTGAAACATAATAAAACGCTATATGTTTGATTAAACAAGGTAGAAAATAGACTGAAATGTCTTTTTTTATGTTTACATATATAGGGAATACAATGCAATATTCTGATTTAAGATAAATTGTGAAGGAACCACTTTTATATAATTTATATTGTTAAAATTGGCCTCTTTGGTAATGAATAATGTTGTTTTTTGGGGGGGTTGGTAATGAATAATTGCTTTAAGATGTATAATTGCCTTAATTTGTGTTTCTGACTTGTATTTGCTCAGTGTTCTGGCAGGTTTCTTGCAATTGCACGCTTCAATGCACTCCATGTGTACTTTCCTGCAGCCGCAGCGTTGGCTGAGACATCCCTTTGTGCAACTGCTTGACGTGATCTCCCTGCATGCTTTTGGCATAGGTGCAGGGAAAACAGCCGTGGCACCAACTGACCATTCAGGTGCATCCATCCCATTTCGGTCACTGGAGGAAGACCAGGATGTGGCAAGTGAGCTTGGTTCCAGACAAGAACTTGAGAGTGGGACTCATGATGTGAAACTGCTGCATCTGAGATTGGTGGCAGAGTCTCTTGTGCACGACCTATACAAAACAACTTGACTCTCGCTTCATTGCATGTATCAACTTCAGGCACACCGTATATCTTACAGATGAATTTCTCTGTTGACCTCGCTATGTCTACTGTGAGAGGGCCTTTTCCAAGCCCAATGAGACCTGTGTGATGTTGCTGGAACACCTGCCAGGCTGTTTTCTTACTGTGGCCACTGAACTATGACATGCTGTCACAGCCAGTGACAGCATGGAAGGCAAGTAGTGTGTCAACTTGATCAGCAGAAAGCAACATGCAAAGTTCATGTACTGGAAGATACTTCGGCGCCTTTGATGTCCCAGCTTTCATGTAGAGACGCTTACATTGCATTCTGACATAGTGTGCCAGAAGTAGAAGAAGCACATCTGTATCACGTGCTGACACAACTAGTGTTTCCATTTGAGCATGGATGCAATGCAAAATCAGTTGTGCGTCAGCTTCCTCATGGTCAGCACTTAGAGAAGAGACTTCAAGATCTGGATCCGATGACAAATCCTTCGGCAAACCCCCCTGATACAACTTAGATTATTAGGGCTGTGTTTAATCAGATGGTTTGAAAGCAATTGAGCAAGGTCTGGTGGAAGAGGAACTGACTTGTTCTCTATTTTACAACGTATTGGTCGGTGGCGCTGCTTGCGTTTAATCCTTGTGCCCGCTTTGATTGTTTCCTCTTGATACCTGTCAAAGACTACATCAATTCTCTGGTAGTTGTCTCCCATTCTAAACACAGCTCCAGCAAACATGTTGGCATATTCACCAAATGTTCCAGGTTGCTTTCCTAGTGCCATCACGAGTGCTTGGCCATCAACGACGACGAATGTGAACATCTACTTCGCGCCCACGCAGAAGCTCAAAACATCGAGGACAGGGACAAAGCAGCAGATGAGATCTTCAGCAGGCTGGATGAGAATCGCAGGTAAAGATGGACTGAGACTATGGAGTCAATCGACTTCACACACTCCAGCCGCCGGGCGTGGCAGACCCTGAACAAGCTGACTGGAAGGTCAACAACCCCAGCACAATGTCCCATCACAGCAAATTCCATTGCGTCGCTTCTGCTGAGTAATGGCCGGTTCCCTAATGCAGATTTCACCAGAAAAACATCAGCAAGAGTCCATGAGCTGCTCAGGAACCCAGGATGCGACTTAAACCTATCCAACGACTTCACGGCTCAGGAAATCGAGCAGGCCATCCAATGCATGAAGACCGGTAAGGCGCCAGGCATAGATGGTATCCATGCGGAATATATTAAACATCAAGGCAAGAAGGCAAACGACTGGCATTGCTCCTTCCTCTCCGCATGTCTTCACCACTCAAAGCTGCCGAATATCTGGCGTTGTGCTAAGGTGATCGCCCTGCTAAAGCCTAACAAGCCGAGCGATGACCCCAAGGGATACCGGCCCATCTCACTGTTGTGCATCCCATTCAAGCTCCTGGAACGCCTCATTCTGGCCCGCATCACCCCAGTGATCGACCCCCAGCTACCCAAAGAACAAGCAGGGTTCCGAAGTGGCAGGTCAACAACAGACCAGGTAACCCTCCTGTGCCAAGACATAGAGGACAGCTTCCAGGCAGGAGAGAAGGCCGGTGCCGTCTTTGTGGACCTCACAGCTGCCTACGACACGGTCTGGCTACGTGTGCTACACATGAAGCTTCTGGAAACCATCCCAGATAAGCACATGGTGAGCTTTATAATGGAGACGCTGAGCAACCGCAGCTTCCGGCTACTGACCAGCAACGGCCAGAGCAGCAGGGTGAGAAAGCTCAAGAACGGTGGCCCACAGGGTTCGGTGCTGGCACCCACGCTGTTTAACATCTACATCCATGACCTACCCCCAACAACATCAAGGAAGTACGGTTATGCAGATGACCTGGCCATCCTAACCAGCAAACCATCCTGGCAGGCAGTGGAGGAGGGCCTCTCGGAGGACATGAGCATCCTGTCCTCGTACCTGAAGGACTGGCGCCTCAAGCTCAGTGTGGACAAGACCGTGTCTACAATGTTGCTGGACTGGCAACGGAGCTGAGGATCTGATGACATACGCAAGAAGAAGAAGATCCACTTTGATAGTGTTTTGCTTTCCCTTGGAAAGTTGCACAACTTAATATAAAGAGTCAAATGTCTTGGCCTTATTCTTTCGAATAGGTGGTTTCAGAGCCAGGTGCTGGTCACTATCTGGAGGCTCACACAGACGTTTCTCGACAAAGACTTTCATTTGTACTATTTGTACTCCAAGTTCTTCTGCATTAAGCAGAGATTCCTGAATCTTAGATGTGACTACATCCTTGTTGATCATGTTTTTCAATGTGTCGCCACCATCTTGAAACACACCATGCTGTTTCAATGACACAACTATTCTGCCTTCATCAGAGTCGTCTTTTTCTTTTTTTTTGTGCACTCATTGTGTGTGTACTCATCATCTTCATTGCCTGATGTCATTCCTAGCAAAGCTGTTGTCTGATAAACTATGTGTGTCCTCAGATTATATGACAATGTCCATCTACTCAGTGCAGACCCTATTCTGGTAATACCTACTAAGCCTCCACTCTTCTTTCCTGTAGCATTTAGCCATTCTCTACTTTGGTCCGCTGAGCAAGGTGTTTGTGGCTGATATTTGAGTTAGGCCATCACTTTATACCACAGGCTTGCAATATGCTCTTTCAGCAGTTTCTTCACAAGTATTATGGACTTGGTTACCTTTATATAATGACACATTTATGTACATCATTATTGGGAACATATATTGGTGAATAATATTCACCAATAAATGACAATTTTCACAATATGAGTTTTAAGCAGTTTCTTCACACTTGATTTCAAATCAAAATATTTAATTGGATTCCTCATAAATGAAAAACTAAAAAAAAAAGAAAAGTTTCTACCTTGTTTAGTCAAAAAGATGCTTTGTAATATATTCCAGCATAGTGGCGGCCGCCATCTTTAAATGGTCCATTTTGAGGGCTTAGCGGCCATTTTTGAGCTTGGCACACAGCAGATTTGGATTCAGCACACCTTAATACCCCTAAAAAACATGTGTGCCATAAATTAACACGATTTGCCTTCAGCACTTTAAATAAGCACATTTTCTGAAATCCTGCCTAGTCTATTATCATTGAACAAGTATAAACACTCCTGAGACCAGAGTTTTAAGCCCAATGTATACTTTGTCGTATGATGGTGTCACGCGCTGAAAATAGCAAATGTACAAGCTTGTAGATTTGCTATTTTCTGCATGCCACACCGCCATACGACGGGGCATAAATTCGGTATTAGTCACAAGACGGAGATCAGACGGCCAACACTGATCTGCATCGTCATTAAGCAAATACTTAGATTTAATATGTCGTCATTTTGTAATAAGTCTTTTCCACTCTCTCTCAAGGCATCAGAGAGGGAGTATGCATGGGTGATCCGCCTAAGTGTGCTGCTAGTGGGCTTGGCTGGCACCGGTCTGGCCTTCACTGGGAAAGGAGTCATGGCTTTCTGGCTGATAAGTGCAGACCTGCTGTACTGCATGATCTTCCCGCAGATCATCTGTGTCGTACATTGTCCCTTCGCTAACGGATACGGTGCTGCCACCGGCTACTTCCTGGGGACTTTTCTGAGACTTCTGAGTGGGGTGCCTCTTCTCCACATCCCCCCTGTCCTGATGTTTCCCGGTTGGAGGGAGGATGAGTTAACAGGGGACATCCACCAGTATTTTCCCTTCAGGTCTTTGATAATGTTGCTAACCTTGCTCATCATTCCCTCAGCCTCCTTGTTGGCACGTATGGTGTTCACCCGCCACATGCTGCCTCCTTCCTGGGACGTCCTTGGTGTCTTTAGGGAGGCTGGGAAGGCTGTAAAGGGTTTAAATGGAGCGGGGAGAGCAGAAGTAAGCTTACCTGCTGCTACTGAGACTACTGAGAATTTGCTGGCTACCTCCTCCACCTCCAGCTGCTAGGAGGACGGTAGAACCCAACCGATGATGCATAGGTTATATGCCAATAATCCCGATTTTGGAGAAAACTAGACTACCGATTACCAATGTTTTGTAAGAAAGAAATAAAAAGGGCAAAATCTTGAAATGTTGGATTTAATTAAAGTTCTACTAATTATACAATGAACAAGCAATGATATATATTAAAAAAAGTGTATACACATAAACTGAACTGCATTTTATTTAACTGCTTAAGCCCTATTCATGAATTAAAAAGAAGAATCAGCTTTTTTTTTAAATGTTTAAAAATGGTTGTTAAAATTCTACAAAAAAGTCAAATAATGGCCACCATACCACCCAAATAGATATATATATCGGTCAGCTCTATAGGAGCTCAAGGCCCTGATGCTAGATAGGAGAGTGTGTGTTGGCTAGACTACACAGCTGCTTTTTCTTCATCTGGTGATGCTGGTCATTCTAGGTCAATCGAGTTATTTGTGTGTATTAAAATCAACTAAATGTACCGGAAATTACAAATTAAAATTAAAATAAGGGTGTGGGGGGTGTCCTCTATGTTGCCAACACGTTGTCTGTCTCTGCAAGAACTTACTGCCTTTTTCATAGAACGTTTTTTCTTTTTTTATATAATTTGAATAAAAGATCACAGCCCGAAATTCCGATGTGGAATCGGTGCTGGGTCTCACTCATTCCCCAAACTTAGTCAAACAGCCCCATAATTTGTCCATTTACTCCATCTTCTATTAAACTCAGGCTCGTTGTTTCTAATTCGAAACGTTATTCTCTCCATTTCAAATCTTCTAAAGGGTCTTTACTTGGTACCCTCCTTTTTTCCCTGTTCACAAATATCTTTGCCAAAAATAGCCTATACAAGCTCGAAACGTATATCTTGTAGATCTGCTTTTTTTTGCCAAATGTTCACCTGTTATGACCTACCCATAAAGGGGACGCTGGTTCAAGTGGTTAATCGTAGTGGTAATTGTAGTGGAAATGTTCTTCTCTGCATAATATAATATTATGGCACTGTAACTTTTTGAATTAATACATTGTCATTTTGTCCAATCTGTATGGTAGAGTATGTTAATACAATATAACTTATACAATTGGGGGGGGGTTGTATTTGGTCTCCCTACTCTTCTATTGAGAAATTTAGATTGTGTCAAAGGTCATGTCTCACCTAGACACAGGATTTGCCACACATTTTGACCTATTGGTCAAGATTCAATTTATCCCTTGAGCAAGCAGGCCTTAGCCTGGTAAACCCCCCTCCCTCCGGAAATCTCATTTGCATTTGATTTCAGGAAGGAGGTCTGGGATCGCGCAGGGAGTAAAGCTGCCCGCAACGCTGCGTATTCGAACCAATCAGCGGCTGCTAGGGGCGGGATCATCCAATCACCTGCCTAATAGCTTGAAAAAAAGAAAAACCTCTCTGTCATCGATTCTGCTTACGGAGTCTCAGATGGAAGTAGGCTGTGAAACAAATGTGTGCCGCAAGCTTCTTCCATTTGACGGTGTCAGGTTAAGCAGGCCGGCTCTATTAGCTCAATGGTAAAAATGTTAGCACTTGCACAGGAAACCAGGTTAAAATCCGGAAAAGAAGAGGAAAGTTACATCTTTAAGTGAGTATAGGTTTGAAAACACTGAGCAAGAGCTAACCAGCTATCCTCAGACAGCTGCTGTTTGGACTTTAGTCGTGCACAGGGATGATGTCACTCACACAGAAGAATGAGCTCTGGGTGACTTAAAAATAATGGCATCCATGATTTAATATTTCTAGATATGAACAAGAATTATTTTATCTCATGCGTTTTTCAAGGTACTTTATGACAGTTTTAGAGGTGTGTTTTTCTCTGGGTGTGTATGCAAGGGGAATATGCTTTTTGGGTCAAACTGTAGTATCAGAGTTGGCCACTATACCACCTGCACCACATTCACCCCTTCCAGTCCAGGGAATCATTCACCCCTTCCAGTCCAGGGAATGTGTGCATGCACGTGTGCACGCAAGCGCGCGTGTGCACATATGCACACACACACGCACACACACACACACACACACACACACACACACACACACACACACACACACACGCACACACGCACACACGCACACACACCACTGACTCCACTGACTCCACACACTTCCACACCTCACTGTACATTTTTATATTCAAGTCGATTGAGTTAAAAAAACATTTGTTTTGTTTGTACTTTAAAGTATTGTATCCCTTTTTATTATGATTACTGAGCTTGGTTGCCAATAGAAGCATATGCTGGGGCTTGGTTGTAACAGTTGGTATGGTCCATAATTATGGATGAGACTTGCATCCATGAAACCCCGTTCCCAACAGTTGGTACGGTCCATGGAAACACAAGTTCATTGTCTGTTTTCCAGACGAAATTGACCTAAACACATGTACCTTAAAGTATGCATTTCGCTTTGCACGTGACAGCAGCGTTAAACATTGAATTTATACAATATGTTGTACCTTTGTATTGTTGTACCTTCATACAACAATAAATAAAGGGAAAACTGGTTGAGGTGTCCTGTGTCCTAAATGTTTAATGTGTAGTAGAGGAAGTGTGAATGGCATTGGTCGATAACGTACTGTGTCGTCCCCTTAGCCACTTAAACCCTATATACAGTACTTTGTTGTACGTCAAATATCAAAAATGCAGATCTACAAGCTCACAGCACATCACAAAGTGATGCGTTGTGAGCTTGTAGATCTGCTATTTCCGTCAGATTTTGCCTATTTTCTGCAAATATTTGACTACGACATCCCAGAAAAGGGACAGTAGGGTTCAGGTGAAGGGACTTAGACCTGCACTAAAGCACCTTAAATCACCCGTTGCTTCAGAGGCTAATTGTCCACAAGAAATAATACATGATTAGCCGACGGGTTACAAGGTTAAAACTGGTAAAACAGCAATTACATTACAAAGTGTATCTTTTACATGTACAATGTGTTGGTCAAAGGTGCAGTAAGAGATATTGTGTTCAAATAAGTGTTACATAGCTCTATATTCTTGTATAAATCATGGCTATAGAGTGTTTCAGTAACAGGGGTCTTCTGTCTCTCCAGCTCTTTGGTCAACAAAATAAATTCACCTTCACTGACACTAGAGGGAGCCAACAGCACATGCAGTGGGTGAGGCTGAGGACTGGGGATGTTTTGACCAACCTTTATACTTGTTGTAACCATTTAAACCCTGCTTTTTTCCCCTTCTACAACACATCTCAGAAGTCAATCAGAGTTCTAAGTAATTTGATTGTCTCTAATTTGATTGTCTGTCTGTCTGTCTGTCTGTCTGTCTGTCTGTCTGTCTGTCTGTCTGTCTGTCTGTCTGTCTGTCTGCTCCACTCTGGTGTTAAGTGGCCTACTTTGTTGTATCACATGGTGTGTCACTTGCACCCCTAAAGCACTGTCCAACTTCATAGTCAGTAGTGAATATTACCATATTTGTATGTATTTACTTTTTTCTCTTGGCTGTATCCACCTGTTTCCTAGGCTTGTGTTTTCCACTTCCTGTCGGATTTCATTGGATATCATTAGTCATCTGACCGGTTTCATTGGATTTCATTGGATCAAAAGACAGGAAGTGGAACACAGTGAAAAGCCTAGGAAACAGGTGGATACTTTCTTGTCTTGCCCTGTAACCTCTATTGTTTTTAACTGCTGTACTGTCCTTGTTGACTGAAAAAAAAAAATCACCTTCACTGACGCTAGAGGGAGCCAACAGCACATGCAGTGGGTGAGGCTGAAGACTGGGAATGTTTTGACCAGTCCTCTGGTCAAAACATACTTGTATTTGCACACTGCTTTATACTTGTTTTAACCATTTAAACCCTGTATACTGTGTTGACCCCCAGGCTCTATCCTTGGCCCCCTGCCCTTTTCCCCTCTACAACAAATCTCAGAAGTCAATCAGAGTTCTAAGTAATTTGATTCTGTCTCTCTCTGTCTCTCTCTCGCTGTCTCTATCTCTGTCTGTCTGTCTGTCTGTCTGTCTGTCCATATTCACTGACAACAACCCACTCACTTATGTCATGAACACATGCAAACTTAATGCAGTTGGTCACCGCTGGGTGGGAGAATTGTCAGACTTCTGCTTTAACATCAGATACAGGCCTGGGAGAGCTAATATTGATGCGGATACCATGTCCCGAATCCCTCTTGATATTGATGGCTACATGTCAGGGTGTACAGAGGAGTTGTCACAGGAGGTGGTGAACGCATCTTGGGAGGGAAGTCAAGTAGCTCAGAGAAAAGATGTTGCCTGGGTGGCTGCTCTCCTTGTCTCCTCTGGTGATGTGATCCTACAGCCTCGTACATCCCTAAATGAAATCAGCCATGATGAGTTGAGTCAAGCCCAGAGAGAAGACCCCACAATCGGAGAGATCTTAAGGCTCAAAGAGTCGAATGATAGAGTCTCAGAGGAGGCTAGAACGGCAGTGAAGGGATCTGCTCGCAAGCTTCTCCACGAGTGGAACTGGCTGCATCTGGATAACGGAGTCCTGTACCGACGGACACCAGGGAGAAAACAGTTAGTCCTTCCTTCCAAAATACCAGTCCCTTGTATTGAGTCACCTTCACGATAACATGGGGCATGTGGGTACGAAGAGAGTACTACACCTAGCCAGAGAAAGGTTCTACTGGCCCTATATGAAAAGATGTATAGAGGATTATGTGACCAAGAAATGTTGCTGTATTGAACAGGACAGAGTCCAACATGAACCAGTGTTGCCCAAACCAGTCCGAAAAAATGATAACGGTCAGAGACAAGTGGAGATCAGAAACTTGCCTGAAACAGTCTCAGAGTCAATGGAGACTGAAATACATTTTGAAGAGGAACAGGTCAGGCCTCATCAAATTGAATTAGAGGAGGATGATGTTCAGACAGTCTGCAATGTACCATCAGTCTGAAGAGGAGCAGGAGCTGCTTCAAGATGCCCAAGATTCTGATACAAACTCCCCTACCCCACTGAGACGGTCTGAAAGGGAAAGACGTCCAGGCCGTATGCTCACCTATTCATCCCTTGGCCACCCCACATACCAGTCCCACCCCTCAGTCAATGCTGTTGATACTTACCTCATGCCGTACACCCACCTGTTCTACCCACAACCATACTTACCCTCAGTCCAATATGCCACTCTTCTCCAGCCCCATCTCATCCAACCCTCTCTCCCCCAATTCCCATATACCTACCCAGTACATGATACCTAACCCAATACATGATTATTGAAAGATCACAGCACACCCAGTCAGTTCTCAGGAACATATACTCTATGGTGTGAAGGTTTTGTACTTTGTATTTTGATTGCCTTAAAAGGATGTTGAAAGTTTTCTTTGAAAGAAATTGTTTATTTTAAGAAAGTGTCAAGAGCCACTTTTGTTGTTGGGAAGCGTGTGGCCCCCCCAAGAGAGTATGACCCCATTTATATGTATTTTAAGTCTGATATTTATTTTCGTTGTACTACTGTTTACATTTCATGTTAAACATCCGTGGAGCAGTGAGGACGGAACGTTTGTTCTTAGCCCAGTTTCTCTGGGGACCCAATATAAGGGAGCACCCCTTCCGGTTTTCTTCAGTTGCATTCTGGAAAGAGAAACAACAAGTCAAGTCTTTTCATTGTTCCGTGTCTTTTCCTGTTTTAATTCAGGAGCTGTTTCGTCACTGTGGTACCCAGCAGCCCTGGGACCCGTAACACACACATCTGTTTCTGGATCGCTGGAAGAGGAATCCGAAAGGGTACAGGATATTCACACCAACTGGGCTGAAATGGTTGAGAATGCGAGAATCATGATTTATGTGTCATGCCATGAGCATTACACTATAATAGTACATGATGTATTCTAAATGATATAACAAACAAACTAGAAAAAGTGCTCCTCGGAGAACAGGTCTCCGCCAGGTCAGGTAGGTTATTGTGGACTCCTGGTTGCGCTACAATAGGCCAATGTGAAAACGGTGCCATTTCTTCTTAGGCCTTGCACGGCAATCTGACACTGAGGCATTTTGTTAAAAAAAAAAGTTTTGCTAAATTAGACCTCCTGGTGGCGCTATAACAGGCCAATGTTAAAAGGGTGGCATTTGTTCCTCAGCGTAGTGCGAATTTGCGTGCAAAGTTTCACCGCAATCAGACGCTGTGTTCATGATTTGCAACATTTTGTTCAAAACGGACCACTCCTGCAAACTGTCAATGTCAATCTTAGCCAATGAGGATGGAATATGAAAAATCTAACAGATCCGTCTTGATCACATGACTATAGAGAGCATGTGTACCGATTTGCGTGAAATTTGGATAAAATCAGAAGGAGTGATATCCAAAAATGTGTTTTATATAAGTTGGTAAAAATTTGAAAAATGCAGGGCAAAGGTTTTTCCCTGGCCTCTAGGGAGTGCGCATACAAAGTTGTACACAGATCGGTGCAGTTATAAAAACACGAATCGGCCTGTAATAGCGCCACCATGAGGCTGATTTGAATTGAATTTCAAGTGGCATTTCTTCCTCTGCCTAGTGAGACTGTGCGTGCAAAATGTCACGGAAATTGCATGCTGTGTTCATAATTTGAGGCATTTTGTTCAAAACGGAGCACTCTCACACTCGGAGCAAACTTTGGAAGCTATTTTTAGCCAATCAGGATGGAATATGAAAAATCTGAAAAACCTGTTTTGTTTAATGACTAAATACTGTTTACCGATTTTTGAGATGTTTGGACAAAATCTATAGGAGTACTGTCAAAAAATGTGTTTTGCAAAAAGCGACCTCCTGGTGGCGCTATAACAGGCCCATGTGAAAAATGTGTGGCAGGGGTTCTGAATTGGCATCCAGGGAGTGTGTGTACACAGTTTCACTGCGATCAAGCCAACGGAACCCGAGATTAGCTGGTCACGGACGGACGGACGGACAGACAGGGTGCAAAACATAATTCAGTGTAACGTTAGTTCATGTAGACACGGAAGGCAGAATGTTTATACTACATTCATACTCCCCGGACCCCCCCCCATTCGCTAACAAGCTTATACAGTCGTACTCCTTTAAGTCATTTGTTCAAACTCTTGTCATTTCATTCGCTACAAGTTAACTCACTCACGCCTTTATACCCACAGTGCATCTCTGGCGGTTCATTTAAGCAGCCTCTGTTCTCTGTTCATTCTACGTGCTTAGCTGTCAGTGCCGGTCGTACAGCTGTCAGTGTCAAAATTGGATCAACACTAGCGATCACTCCTAAAACGGTAACTTCTGTCAGCAGATGCGAGTTAAGGCGTGGATTTTTGCTTTACTCACCCTTTTTCTGGTGCGGATCATGTCCCGAAATGGCGATCAGGAGAACGATTCCTACTCAGAGGAGGGTGAGGAGGACGTCTTCATCGAGGACACCCAGATGGAAGCCCGCCGCTCCAGTAACCGGTTGGCTAGAAGAGGAATTCCATTCCCAGTCATCATGGATTGGCCAGTGGGAAGAATCCTGGAAGAACTCTTCAGGCTCGGCATCCAACCTCCGGCGGGTAGTTCGCATGAAGCCCTGTTCCAGTTCCTTTGCCAGCAGCAACAGGGCAGCACGAGCACGGCTCAGGCCAACGCTGCTCCGATCAGCCCAGCTGTAAACCCCGCCCCCCAAGGAAAGCTAGAGACAAGGCTAAAAACATCGAAGCTAGCGCTCAACCTGCTCCAAAAAGGGCCAAAATTCAAAACCCTGCGGTTAATCCAACTGTCACTGATCCTGTGCTTGCAGCCCTAAATCAAATCCAGGTTTCGCTGTGCATGATGGATTCCAGGGTCCAAACGCTGGAGAGCGGAGTGCCTGCAGCTCCTGTTCCAGATCCAGTCACCGGGCAACGTGCGCAGGTGGATGACGTCATCTCCCCTGGCCAGGTGATCCCTCCGGTCGTGCCCCAGAGGACTCTGGGATCTGCAGTTCCAGCTACGGGTTCAGGAGTTCCATTCTTCTCTCCGGCAGCTGCTATTTCCCCGCATCTAAGAAGCCAAATTCTGGCAGGTAACGATGTTAACTTGATTAAGATCTTGCTAAGCTCTGCCGAGTCAGGCCTCGGAGAGAAGCGCATTATTAACTGTGGGGACATATCCGTTTGTCTTAAAGATAGTGATCCGAGACTGACCAAGGACATGACTTTAACCGAGTTTACCGTAGCATTCGGGGTTTTCAGAGACGTCATCTGTGAAACGTACCCTGACCGGAGAACCGAGCTAGACACCTACTTGGCCATTGTAGCAGACCTGGCTCTGTCTTATGGGGGGACTTTATTCTATCAGTACCATAAGTCATTTTCCGCCAAAGCTGCCAATTTCATTCAGAAATATAACCAGCGCCTGGATTGGTCACTGGTTGACCTGGCCTTAATAAGTAGGCATTTCACAGCCTGCCCCCGCAGCAAAGATTGAGCCAGATGCGGATCACAAGGTGAAGAAAGAGTTTTCAAAATCGAATGTGTGTTACAAATTTAATGAAGGTGTATGCCGGTTTAACAACTGTACATTTTTGCATGTTTGCAGTTTTTGTGGAGACAGCCACCCAAAATTCATCTGTCCTCGGCGCACATTCAAGAAAAAGTGACCATTAAACCATCCACTCCGGTGAACATTCCAGAGATGAAAAAAGCTCTGGCTAAGCATCCAGATCGTTGTTTTGTGTTTTATTTGTTGTCAGGGTTAATTCACGGGTTCTTTGCTGGCTTGTGTAGTCTCCCCTCCAAGATTTTTGTTTGTGGAAATCTTTTATCCGCTAAAAAAGAACCTGAGGTTGTAGACAAGATGTTGGCTAGGGAGGTCGAGAAAGGCTACATGATCGGACCTTTTGATGACGCTCCTTTTCCTAACTATCGGATTAATCCGATCGGGGTAGCTACGAGGAAGTATTCCGGGAAAAAACGATTGATTGTTGACTTGTCGAGCCCTCATGACGAAAGCGAGGATAGTATTAATAATTTAATCCCCCTCGCCCCGTTTTCCTTATGTTATGCCACTGTGGATCATGCAATCAGTTTAATTAAATTGGCATGGAAAGGAGCTTGGCTCGGAAAAGCTGACATAACAGACGGTTTTAAAACAATGCCACTCCATCCCTCGCAGTGGCCCCTGTTTGGGGTTAAATGGCGAGAGAAGATGTATTTTGCTGTCAGACTCACTTTTGGTTGTCGGAGTAGTCCAAACATATTCAACAAACTATCAGAAGCGCTGTGTTGGATATTGCTCAACACCTACAGGCTGCCATTTCTTGTCCATTTGTTAGACGACTTTTTAGTGGTAGATTTTCCTAACGGTAAACCAGACCACTGCATCAAAACAGTCAAAGAGGTTTTTGCAAAGTTAGGAGTTCCCCTCTCTGTGGAGAAAACGGTGGGCCCTGTGAAAAAAACTAGAGTTTTTGGGGATCAATCTAGATACGGAGCTTATGCAAGCGTCGCTGCCTCTCGAAAAATTTGAGCGCATCAGAGAGGTGGTGCAGCATTTCAACGACGCGGTGTCCATTTCCAAGAGGGAATTGTTGTCCCTATTAGGGCATCTAAATTTCGCTATGCTGATAATTCCCCTGGGGAGATCATTCATAGCGAGACTTCTCGACCTCTCTAAGTCTGTAAAAAATCTAAACGATCAAGTGTATTTAGATGATGGTTGTAGGTCGGATCTGCGGTTTTGGTCAACCCTGTGCAACCAGTGGAATGGCATCTCTTTTTTCTATCACAACGGTTCGAAATCGTCAGTGGATTTGGGTTTTTACACAGACGCAGCCCCTTCCATCGGGTTTGGAGGGTTTCTTAACAACGAATGGTTTGCCGGTCCATGGCCTAAAGAATTACTCGCGCTGCCAAAAAACGAGTTATCTACAGCTTTGTTTGAGCTTTACCCGGTAGTGGTCGCATCCATGCTATGGGGAAATAAGTGGGCAAGAAAACAGATTATCGTGTTCTGCGATAACGAAGCAACCGTTCACATTATTAACAAGGGCCGATCCGCAATTCCCATTATCAATAGATTCGTTAGGAGACTGACTTGGACAAGTGTGTTGGGGAATTTCTCAATTTGCTCGTCCCACATTCCGGGACTAGATAATAAAATTGCTGATGCATTGTCACGTTTTAAATTTCAGGAGTTCAGGGATCTATGCCCAGATGCAGCTCCATCAGGTCTGGTTTGCCCAGCGTTCGACCAAATCACGCTATACTAGACGAACGTTTACAGTCCTACATGGATTCGGCTTCTCATTACATGAGACTGGGCCTTTCCAGGAACACATTAAAGGCATATGATGCTGCCTGGTCTTTTTTCATTTCTTTCTGTGCAGCTTTTTCAGTCTCTGTTTTCCCGGTCAATATTCCCATGATTTGCGCATTCATAGTTCATTGTGCAGAATCAAAAATACTTCAGCCCTCTTCTATTAAAGCATTGGTCGCCGGTGTGCAGTTCCATTTAAGATGCCTAAACCCATCCGTGGGTAGTCTACTCGGGGATCCATCCATTAAAGGGATATTTCACTTTCAAAAAAACTTTTGGTCATTTTATCGTCTACTCAGGCTTTTGTGAGCCCCCATACAGTTTTTAAGTTGCTCGATTCAGTATTTAGATATTTGATATTCATTTTATCAGACACACCCCCTTCCCATACAAACCCATTGTAACTTCAAACTCCATTTTAGCCATGTTAAATTCATCGAAAACACCCGTCCTTGGTTCTGGTGACTCATCCTGCCCTCCTAATGCGTGAGGGGGCCGTGTTTTTCCGCTAAATGTTTTAATTTATTTTATTTTATTTTTTTATTGTATCATTTTTTTTTCATTTTCCAAAAAGATTATTAAAAATAAATGAAAAAAGTAATTGAAAAAACACGGCCCCCTCATGTATTAGGGGGGCGGTATGAGTCGGGTGAACCAAGGACAGGTGTTTTTGATGAATCTAACATGGTTAAAATGGAGTTTGAAGTTACAATGGGTTTGTATAGGAAGGGGGCGTGTCTGATAAAATGAATATCAAATATCTAAATACTGAATCGAGCAACTTAAAATCTTACCCAGGGGGCAAAGTGGAAATAGTGCACCCGAGCGTTGTAAAAGGTTGTTCACCAGAAATGATATCTAGGACCTTCACTGATCACAACCAGGATGGACAACCCGGTCAACTAGCTGCTGGAAAGCCACAGGGTGGGTTTAAACATATGCCACCCCAATCTCTGAAAAGGCAAATTCGAATAGGGCAAAGAGAGACAAAAAAGCCTATAACTTGATAATGATCACTCTAATCTTCACCAAAATAGCAGAGGTATGAACCAACAGTCTACCCTACATCACCAAAGAGTCAGAATGCAATTTACATAAACAAATACTGAAATATTCTCCTTTTAACATAATTTTAATTTAGGCGGAAATGTATTTTTGTGATTAGGACTCCTTTACTTTCTCACATATACAAGAAAAAACATAAATTCCTGTCAAATAAGGTGTTACTGCATTGCCTAGGATGCTATTAAACAATAACAAGTGGTTGTGAGGACATAGCTATTACAGTTTATTTGCAAATCGGATTTCTTCAGACATACAACTATTGGCAGAAAAAAACACATACTTCACAATAAATTGGCTTTTTCCTTCTGCATTATGTCCTTGTAGCTATTTTAAAGATTTTTGGGGTTTTATTCAGAGTCACTGCTGCTGTCACTACTCTCAAATGTGGCAGTTTGTATCCTGTTGCATTTGGTTGCCAGTCCCTGACAACGGCATCCTATGTAGCATGGGACGGCCTTCTTTGAGCATGAGCAGTTCCTCTGGCAGCCTTTGACACATCTACATCTGTCTGGGGGGCTCACAAAGGCCTGAGTAGACAATAAAATGACAAAAAGTTTTTTTGCAAGTGAAATATCCCTTTAAGCTCCTCTTCAACGGATTAAAGAAAGCACATCCCCAAGGCAATGATAAACGTCTCCCCCTTATTCTTCCACTGGTGCATAAATTAGTGTCTCAATTAAGAGCAGGGTGTTTTGGTCCTTTCGTTGATTGTCTCTTAGTTGGAAGCAGTTTTTCTTTTGGCATTTTATGGGTTTCTTAGATGTGGGGAATACACTACGTGCACCGAAAGCTTTAACCCTTTGCATGACTTGTCAATTTCAGATTTCTCTCTTCAACCTCACATCTTTTCTATCAATTTAAAGCACTCTAAATCTATCAAGCATTCTAACGGGATATCAATATTCATTGTAAAAACTGATACTGCTTTATGTCCATTTTCCTCCATGTCTCGCTACCTTCAATGGCGGGTAAATCCGGGGGGAGATGAACCGTTGTTCGTCACGGATATCGGGAGAGCCATGTCAAGGCCGTGGTTCGCTGCCAGGCTGCGTACAGTGTGCCAGCGATGTGGACTTTGCCCCAAGCTGTACACTCCTCACTCCTTTCGGATCGGGGCAGCAACCTCAGCAGCATCGTTGGTTCCATCATCTACTTTGAAAGCCATGGGTCGCTGGTCATCTTCTGCTTATGAACGCTATATTCGTTTAAATACGGATGAAATTCTTGCAGCCCAAAAAGCTATGAGTGTAAATGTATGATCAATTTTGGAATAAACACATAGGCTAAATTGTGGTATATGATGGTTGGTAACTTCTGTTGCTTAGCTTGGTCACGTTGGTCTCATGTATGCTTCAGTGGTATTAGGAGGGGTAGGCATGGTAAACCGCTAAGCATTGGTCGTGTTTGGTCTCACGTATGTGGTAGGCTTCAAAGATAGGTAATAACTGAGCATTGGTCGTGTTGGGTCTCACGCTTGCTTAATGGTGGCTTAGATGGTAGGTTTAGATGGGTAATTCACTAAATAGTATTTCCTTCTATATCAGGTCACCGCTCGGGCGAGCGTGACTTGCCATAAGGGGTTCGCAGGGCTGCCATCATATAGAAGGAATCTGACATGTTTGTCATATACACATAGTTATTCATAAGTTCATAGTTTATTTCCTTTAACATCAAAGCACTGTAGTGTTTTGCCAAATGTTCATCTAATCGTTGCTGCTTGCGCAGAATACCGGCTATTAGATGTGAAGGGCATATCGGGTTATGCATTTAAAGCAAATGATCGACACTCACATAGTTAATTCATGTAGCATATTTCATTTATTTAATGGATATAAATGAAATTGCGTCACACTTGACGTTTTAACTGATAAACATTCTCATATAGATTAAGGTGTGGCTCTGTATTTGCTCACTGCAAGTGAGCGCGTGTTGGGGGTTGTGATTGAAGATCTGTGACATTTTGCACAGGGAATCTTTTAATATCACATGAGCAGAGTCACACCGCCAAACTTGAATGCAATATCATTGCATATATGGTAATGGTTAATATGTTAATAAATGGTAAATGGTTCATTAATGGTCTGGTTATTCTGAGCTGAAGTGTCTAAATGAAATTCAGTGTAACGTTAGTTCATGTAGACACGGAAGGCAGAATGTTTATACTACATTCATACTCCCCGGACCCCCCCCATTCGCTAACAAGCTTATACAGTCGTACTCCTTTAAGTCATACGTTCAAACTCTTGTCATTCTCATTCGCTACAAGTTAACTCACTCACGCCTTTATACCCACAGTGCATCTCTGGCGGTTCATTTAAGCAGCCTCTGTTCTCTGTTCATTCTACGTGCTTAGCTGTCAGTGCCGGTCGTACAGCTGTCAGTGTCAAAATTCTTCCACCTCCCCGGCCTCCTCCCTGTCATCTGGTTCTTGGTGGGATAGTTCTGTAGATGGCGTCGTTTAAGGTGATGGTTGTACATTAAGGGTTTAATGTCATGTCATGTCATATCTGTGCTTAATAACTGTGTCAGGTAAAACACTGTTGTGTTTTATTTATAACTGTTGTGTTATAACTGTTGTGTGATGTTATAACTGTATTACGCTCTGCTCAGGGGGTTGTGATTGAAGATCTGTGACATTTTGCACAGGGAATCTTTTAAAATCACATGAGCAGAGTCACACCGCCAAATTTGAATGCAATATCATTGCATATATGGTAATGGTTAATATGTTAATAAATGGTAAATGGTTCATTAACGGTCTGGTTATTCTGAGCTGAAGTGTCTAAATGAACTCTCTCACCATGCCTTACAGCCTGGCGGAGACCATAATAATAAATAATAAATATAGCTGCAAGCAGCGATAATATGGGGCCAGGAGAGAGAAAGAGAAATGATAATTCCTTTAACAGGTCAGTTCATGAAAGTCCTTGCGGTCTTGTTTCCAATGAGGGCCTGTGAGCAATTAGGGGTTAAGAGTCTTGCTCAGGGACAAATTTCGTTTCATCGACACATTTGTTGACCTGGCCTGGAATCGTACCTGGGTCAACCAGAGCCTCTGGCTCCCTAGGCGGGCTCACTAACCACTCAGCTATGGCCGACAGGGAAACGGAATCGATTGAAGATAGAAACGGAATAGATTGAAGAGACAGAGACATTGAAACGGAATAGATTGAAGATAGAAACGGAATAGATTGAAGAGAGAGAGAGAGCCATGGAAACGGAATAGATTGAAGATAGAAACGGAATAGATTGAAGAGAGAGAGAGAGCCATGGAAACGGAATAGATTGAGTCATGTTTTTTGCAATTCAACTTAAATGAGTCTGCATCAAGTGAGGCTTGAACCGGCAACCTTGCGATCATGAGGCACTCTTAGGTAGCTGCAACACTACCTATAGTGCTATAGCTTTGTCCAGGCTGATATCGTCTGTTGAGGATCACAAACTCTTGCCTTCTGTCATGACCCAAGCCCCTGTTTCACTAACACAAAGATCACTCGTTCACAAACCATTTACCAATGAAGAAATTGTACATCTCCTCAGAACCAAAACTAGTGAAAGTAGCCGATCTACAAGCTCACAAACCATTAAAAGTTGTCAGATTGTACATCGGCTATTTTCACAATGAAGTATGTTATACATTGAAAAAACATACTCTCATTGCTATCTGAAAAGTTGTGAGATTGTAGATCAGCTATTTTCACAATGAAGTATGTAAAAAACACTCAATTAAGTATTTCATGTTATCTTTAACAATTGCAAATGTATTCATTGATAGTCATGTTGTGTGAAATGCAACTTAGATGAAGTCTGCACCAAGTGAGGCTTGAACCTGTGACCTTGAGGTTGTGAGACATACACTTAAGCGGGACGCTATTGGACCAAGAGACAAACCTCTGAAAAAAGAGATCACACTGATCATACAGTTTCACGCAAATAGCTGAAAAATCCTGGGTTTAAGTGTTTTTCAAACTGCTCAAGATTGCGGACAACCTAAGGGCGGTGCTTACTGGTCAACGTGATAGATGTGTTCCTCATTAGTCAAGGCACATGTGTAAGCAGGTCTAATGGCTGTCGGCCAAACGAGGCATGACTTTTGCCTGTTTAAAGTTTCAATTTTCAAAAAATTGCTATAGCGCCCCCGTTTGACCAATTGGAGTAAGATTGGTTTCAGTGATATTTGGAATGGCCCTTTACATTTCTGCAAAGTTTCAAAGAATGGTAAGTCTGCATGTATGAGTTAGGGGCAGATGAATAATTGTCATAAAACTGCAATATTCATTGGCTCATTAAAGCTTCATTTTTTCACTTATGGAAGATATTTTGCAAACGTTTTTTGGTATAGGTCCAAAGTTCATGTGTAAAAAGTTTCGTGCAGATTACTCAAAAATCCCAGGAGGAGATAGGTTTTAACTGTTTTTCATATAATTCAAAATGGTGGGAGATCTAAAGGTCAGAGGTCAAAAGTCAGAGTGTGAAAGTTGTTCAGCATGAGGAGACGCATGTGTGCATCGAAGTTTCATGGCTGTAGGTGAAACAGGGCATGAGTTGTACCTGATCAAAGTTGGCATTTTTCAATTGAGTGCTATAGCGCCACCTTTTGACGAAAGATTGTGAGAATTATTTCTTGATCGTTTTTCATGACCATCTATCATATGGCCGAGTTTCATAAAAAGCGACTGCACGGTTCAGCCAGAACTGCCAAAAGTGGCAGAAGAAGAAGAAACGGAATAATGCCAATAACAATATGGGTCCATGCTGGAAGCCTGGCCCCATAAAAACACTGCTTAAAAGGTCAGCAGGTGGCGCATTTTAGCTAAACATAGCTATAAGTAAATGACCCACGTATTTATGGGTTGGCCCTCAGTTTTTGAACCACTGCCTTAGAAGGTCAGCTGGCGACGCATGAGTTCACTGGTCTCAGCAACATTGTCAATAATGGCATCATTGTCAAGGTCCTTCTCACTTGACATCAGCAAAAATGCCTCTAGGTGGTCCTGACTCATGGACGATCTAAGTCTGTTCTTCACAAACGTTAGTGTTGAAAAGGTCCTTTCACAGGCCAGTTGCGTTACATACAGGGTCAGCAAAAACGTATATCCTAGACCAGAGGTCATCAACATGTCCGTACACAGACAAACGTGTCCGTGGCAAGACATGTCTATGTCCGTGGCACTTTTTTTATTTGGGAAAATAATTCAAAAATATAGCCTAGGATATTTTCTTCATTATGATGTAAAAACATATAAAAAATGTGTTTAAATAACTTTGGTGACTCGTAAAGTAACATGCTCATTAATATGTGCAGGAGATTTGTATTGCACATGGTACCGTGTATCGTGTACAGGTCAGACAATTTGGTGTGGTCAGACAATGACATCATTAGTGTCAACGGCATGCGAGGGACCACAGTGAGAAAATGGTGCAGGAGAAGAGCAAAAACAGAAGGCATGTCATCTGTTCAGAAGGAGCTATTTGCTACCAAGGCAAAGGAGGGCAGATCTGGACAAGTAAAGCTGATTGTCGTTAGTTGAGAGACTGTTTCAAAGTGTCCACTAATGACAATAACAACTATAATAACACTCAACAATCATAATCCATGGAAACCATCCATCCACAGCCTGGTCCTTCTCCAACCTAAAAGTTAGCTCACCTCTGATCAAAGTTACCCACTGAGCAATAGTCGTCTATTAGACGTCCGTCTAAAACAGGGTTATAATTGGTCTACTGGTGAAAGTTTTTTAGCGGTCTAGGCTTAGCCTAGACGTTGATTAGCTGTTTTTTAAACGTCTATTTATAGACCGTCTATATTATAGACGTCATTTCAACGTCTATAATATAAACGGTCTATAAATGGACGTTTAAAAAACAGCTAATCAACGTCTAGGCTAAGCCTAGACCGCTAAAAAACTTTCACCAGTAGACCAATTATAAACCTGTTTTAGCCTACCCCTTAGACGTATTTTAGACGTCTAATAGACCAAAAAATGCTCAGTGGGTAGGTGCCTTCGCATTAAATGCTCGCCTCTGAAATCGACTTCATTTCTTGCCCTGCAATTCATGTGTTGTATCTGTTAGTCATTACACTATCTGTGCTTCCATAGTTTCTGATTAAAACAGGCCTTGTGTATTTAGAACTAGTGTTTTCTCTTCTCGATGGTACATATTTGTCACTCAGTAAAGGTTGTTTAGGCAGAGATTGATTGATTTATGCTATGCTTACTTAGATGAGTGATTCACCACATGTACGTGTACTGAGTCATGCAGATAAAGGTCATTAATCATGACAGTTGCCAGGTGCCTTCGCATTAAACTATGTGACACTGCATTCAATGAAATGGCATGCCCTTCATTAATCACTCATCATGTAGGCCTACATATCATTGTGATCTCTCAAGTTTCCTTGTTCCAGTGTTCCATTGGTATTTCATCCTTGACGTTTCCGTGAGAAGCATTTAACATGTAATTATGTCTAATAAATCAAAACAAATCAAGTGTAGCTTGCAGGGTGTGTCTTTTTCCATTTCTCATCAACAGAGAATACCTGATCAGCTTAAAGGGATATTTCTTGGCTCTCATGCATTGAAGGAGGCATGAGCTCGGCCCTGGCCTCCCTAGGTTGGCAGAGGGAAGGTAGTGCCCAGGATTACATAGACAATTGGCACTGGGTGTAAAAAAAGGGGTTACAAAATAGTGGGTTAAAAAAAAAAAAAAAAAAGTGCTCCTCGGAGCACAGGTCTCCGCCAGGTCAGGTACGTTATTGTGGCCTCCTGGTGGCGCTATAATAGGCCAATGTGAAAAGGGTTTATTCCTAGGCCTTTCACGGCAACCGGACACTGCATTCATGATTTGAGGCATTTTGTTCCAAAAATGTGTTTTGCTAAATTAGACCTGCTGGTGGCGCTATAACAGGCCAATGTGAAAAGGGTGGCATTTGTTCCTTGGCCTAGTGGGAATGTGCATGTGAAATTTCACGGAAATGGCACGCTGCGTTCATGATTTGAGGCATTCTGTTCGAAACGGACCAATCCTGCAAACTATAATAATATAATAATAATAGAAAGACGTGAAAAACAAGCCCAAAGTCGCTTATAATAAGCACACATGGCAACATAGACTCGCTGCGCAGCAGATTCTTCTCGTCTACGGGCCGCTCTGCGGGGGGTCTCGAGGTGTAAACTGCTCTTCCCAGGGGGAGAGAGGGGGAGAGCGGTCTATTTAGCCGAAATATAACGGCTGGGATGGTACACACACAGAAATAGTGGTATGGTTTCTGTACCCTAAAGGTACATTTGTCATAAAAGTACCCTGTGGATTGGTAAAGGGTACTTAAAAGGCCCTTATGGGGACAACTGTGGACCTTTACCTAATTTTAAAGGTACAAAATCGTTGTTGGCCACTTAAGGTACATAGTTGTACTTTTTGACCAGGAGGAGGAGCTACAGTTTATGGGGGGAAAGTGAATCTGGCAGATAAGTTTGTGAGGGACAAGACAGAGAGAGATTTAACAGTGTATCTTTTGTTCTGAGCAAACGTGTTTAGCCTACCTTGTGATTAGTAATAAAATACACTCATTGGAGTAAGAAGCACTTAAAACTAGAAGTTGTTGTGAGTTGTGACTGACTGAACATCAATCTGCTGCCAGCCTGCATTGGTCAGAGCAAGGGCGCCGATACCGTGGGTGCTTCGGGGCTGAAGCACCCACCTGAAATGAGGAGCACCCACTGGGTGCTGGTCCCAAAAAAAAAAAAAAAAAAAAAATATTTATTTTTTATTTTTTTATTTTTTATTTTTTCAAAATCAGTAGTGGTGGGTGCCCGGATTTACAGTACCATAACCATTACAGTAGCTACTAGCTGTCTAACTCGGAGATCCACTCATTGGTGGGGGGGGCGCCGCGCGCGAGTATGAGGAGGGGGGGGTGCACGCGCTCATACTCGCAGTCAACGCGCAGCCGCTCGTACTTGCAGCGCGCTCCCATTTGTTTACGTTTTGCCGGCTCTAGACAGTCTTCACCTAGCAGGTAAATTAACACAAAGTTCACAAACTAAGAGAGAGAGGCTTGCCTTTACTGCACTAATAGCAAGATGAAGCCACCAGCACCTTCAGCAAAGAAGAGATTCACCCAGCAGAAACTAAATTTCTTCAAACCCGCCGAGGCGAACAGCACAGTCAGAGTGAGGAGGAGGAGGAGGAGGAAGCGGAGGATAGCACAGCCAGCTCCGCTGCTGATGGTGGTCGTGGTCGGTAAAGTCATGAGTGAGTCTGAGTTGACATTCATTGTTGTAAAA
Organism: Gymnoscopelus microlampas; assembly: GCF_963454915.1. Taxonomy (NCBI): domain Eukaryota; kingdom Metazoa; phylum Chordata; class Actinopteri; order Myctophiformes; family Myctophidae; genus Gymnoscopelus; species Gymnoscopelus microlampas. The sequence goes on from NC_139948.1 coordinate 5,110,765, forward strand.
TCATACCAGTACCACTGTACTATTGGCAAACTGTTAATAAAGTACCCAAAGAAAAAGAATGCCTTTTCTTTCGGCCGCGGTGGGGGGGCGGGGGAGTTTAAACATACTCAGTTCAGAGTACATTTTGTGTACTGAATAAACCGAATTAACCGAAATAAAGTTACAAAACCCCCCCAAAAAAGTTAATTATCCGACCCAAACCCGCAATTTTTTTCGCGCACGCGCTTCGCGCGTGCGCGAACGGGCCCCACATGCACGCGCGCTGCGCGCGCGTGCATGTATGGCATGTTGGGCACCCGCATGTGTTTATAAATATCGGCGCCCTTGGGTCAGAGGCTGGACTGGAGTCTGGAGCTCTGGAGTCCTGTGATAACTGAGGTGTGGAAGACTGCAAAGCAGAGGTAAGAAAGACTCGCTGTGTTTTATTTTCTTCCAAATTGGTAAAAACATTAATCTCAGTTGTTTGGTGCTAGCTGTTAGCCGCTAACGTTAGCCGCTAATGTTGCTATGTAAGGGCATCTTGGCATACATTTTTCATGATTTGACATGAGGAGTAATTAGTTGTACGCAAAAATAGCTGATCTACAAGCTCACGATAGCGACGTGAGCTTGTATATCGGCTATTTTCAGCTTGCTACACTGTCACACAACTGTAGTGTAAGTATAAGTATAATTCAGGCTTAACTTTATGTGGTTCACATGTTGGCAGAATTGTACCTTATTGTTCTGTGTACCTCTAAAGGAGCATTTATGTACCTCAATTGGCAACATTGTACCTTATTGTTATGTGTACCTCTAAAAGAGCATGTCTGTACCCCAAGTGGCAACTTTGTACCTTATTGGGCTAAATGTAGTGGAGTGGAAGTATAAAGTAGCATAACATGGAATTACAAGTATAACATTTGATTAAAAAAAAAGTTATATTAATGCTAGCTGGCTAATATGTTTGTTATTTTGTCATATCTCAGGGCTTGTGCAAAGGTGAAGCAGGAGATTCTTGGATGACTTGAATGGAATGCTGCACTGCACTGAGTTTGTTAGTAAGTATTAAGTGCATCTCTCTCTCTCTCTCTCTCTCCATGGCCAGCCCTACTTTTAGTAGAACAGGTAAGGTTAGACAGTTACAGAACAAGTAGACTACATAAAAATAGTTTATTTCTATAGCGCCTTTCTCCAATGCGCTTTACAATGTTTATTGAATTCACCCATTTTCGCACACCGACGGTGGAGGCAACCATGCAAGGCACAAACCTGCACGTCGGGAGCAGTTATGGGTTCAGTGTCTTGCTCAAGGACACTTCAACACAGCCGGGCAGAGCGGGGGATCGAAATAGTCATTTGATTTCCAAATAGTCATTAGTTATATTTCCTGATTAGCATTCCACATATTGATCTTGAGCTCTGTCCTGCCAGTAGTAGATTTTTTCAATGATATACATGTAAGAAAACATGCAGAGTTGTGCAAAATTGTTTTGTCAAATTCTAACGCATGTTCCTTGTATGCAGAGCAAAGATGTAGCCATGCACAGAAAGGCGGTGGCACTATGAGACATGCAGACCTGCTCTGAAGACTTGTCAGGTAAATAAACATTTCAGGCATCAGGGAAAACACGTGTCTCTCATTGCCATTCAGGGACATTTCTTAATGTTTATTTGTTAATGTGCTTCAATCTAGAGAGATGATCTGGAGACTCACACCAGTGGAGTCCATGTGGGTATGCCAGAGATAGGCCCAGATTCAGCACTGCAAAGTACAGTCATGTTGGAGGATTAAGTAGCTGTTGATGGCCTTCCAGACATCCCAACTGCATTTACAGGTTACTTATTAGCCTGCTTTATGCACTCTTATGCATGTTAAAATAGTTCTGCTTGAATTCAGACTCTAAGAACCAGACTGTCCATGTTCCTCATGGATGTACTGTTCTGAACTTCAAAGTGCACACCATTTCTGCCTGTATTATATAGTTTTATCTTATTTGTAAGTAAATAGGTAGGAGTGACTTAATATTGAGTCTGATTTTATTTGTATTCCTATATATTCTGTATGTTTTTTTTAAATATTTGCACTAAGAGAAAAAATGTACATAGAAATACAAGATCTAGACACTACAATCAATGACAGTCTGTGACTGTGACAGATGTGTAGAACTGTTTTAGCGTTTGCGATCCAATACTGACTAATGAACGGCTCAACAGGCTCGATGCTTCAGTGTTGTGTTTCAGCACTGAAAGAATTGTACACATGTACGCATGTTTGTTTGTTTTGTTGTTTTATAAAGTTAACAGCAATTCAAATGTTTTTTTTTTTTAAATATATTTGCACTAAGAGTTGCACTTTGTTGCACTGAAGTACATGTTGCACTTGCAAGCATTGCACAACCACCCATTTGGGGGAGAAAATAAAAGTTATTGAATCTTGATTGTTTTTGTTTCTGAATCCATATTTGCATTGCGACATAAGGTACAATGTTGCCACTAGGGTACATTAATGTTCTTTTAAAGGTACAAACAAAAAGGTACAATAATGTACCAATGTTAAAGGTACAATTCTGTACTCTGCTAGGGTACATTAATGTTCTTTAAGGGGTACAACCAAGAAGGTACAATAGTGTACCAATGTTAAATGTACAATTCTGCCTTTATACCTTTTAAGGTACAAAACTGCCCTTTGATTTCTCTGTGTGTATGGTATATATGTAATATTTATAATACGTTTCAGAGAAGAAAAAAAAACGGAGATGATTTGAAACAAATATTTAGGAAAAGTCATGAAAGGGGAACTTTCTCAGAGCTTCATGAGAGAAGATAATCCACTTTAAATTCTCAAAATCGGTCATATTGATGGCTTAGTCACGCAAGTGTTAAGCCTACGCCTACTCTACCCAAGCAGACCAGTTGCATGATCAAAGGAGAACATCATGTCCCTCTTTGGTATGTAGTTTTATAGTATGAACACCGTCTCGGTCTTTTTTTATCTCTCCCCTCTCAGCACACAGACACACGCACACACACACACGCGCACGCACACACACACACACACACACACACACACACACACACACACACACACACACACACACACACACACACACACACACACACACACACACACAGATAGATAGATGTGTTTATGGAACATGCTGTTTCATAAACACATTCTTCCTGGTGATTAGGATCATTCTTGGATCAACATTAATGTCAACTTTAAAAATAGTAACATTAATTGTAGATGAATCTCTCACATTAGTCTTCATATCATGGTGGGAAACACAAGTTTCTGATTTTAATGTTTTAAAAAATATAAAAAATAAATATATCTATTGTCTCTGTCGGGTGGAATATGTCCAAAAACCAAAACTGTTACTTTTCAGGATTCAAATTGAAAATTATCAAAAGTAGCAGATCTACAAGCTCGAAAGGTGTCGCTTCACGCCACGTTTTCAGCTTGCAGATCTGCTACTTTTGATGCTTTTGTGTGACGCTGTAGTATATGATCAAGTTGGGCATTAATTTACGAAAAAACACAAACACATAGAATATGGAGATAGAATTCTGCACCTTGACCGTCGCGTTGTGATATTTCTCTGCCGATTTTCAACTTCAAAAACCTCTCAAACTTCTATTTTTAGGCACGGAATTTACTTAAGATATCGTAGGGAGTTCCAGGGGGTCCCCAGCTAAATGATAGATTAGGCACCAAATGGAGCCTTATGGGTCTGTAACTCTGAGAGTGTACAAATGTAACCAAATGGACCCTAACGGGTACATTTGGTTCCATTGTACACTCTCAGAGTTAAATTGACATAGATTTTACGATATAAATTGCGGTCCAAGTGATAGAAATGCCATTAAATGGGGGTCTGTAGCCCTAATGCATGTCAAACTGGGGGTCCTTGAAATTAAAATGGTTGAGAATCACTGCTAGAGTCGTAAAAAATCTTCTCTTATGGGGGTCCCTGGCATATCTTTTGAAATGGGGATCCGCGGGCTAATAAGTGTCAATTTGGGGGTCCTTGACATGAAAATGTTTGAGAACCACTGCTCTATATCTCCTCTCCTCTCTCCTCCCCCCTTGCACTTTGGCTAATTAATATTGACTGGTGTAAGATAAGTTGAAAAGGTTAAGAAATGTTCAAAAAGTTTACTTTATTGTTTCATTTTTTTGAGAGGCTGCAGCCAGTGTGTGCAGTTCAGATTGATGTTGTTCCTGTAAGGATAATTATTGTTCCAATTCCAAATATGGAATTTGCAGCAGCAAAATACTTAAAAGGATAAAGACTGTTGACTGTTTTCTATTGTTCCAATAAATTCGATTCAGTTCTAAAAGGCTAAAAACTGTACACGTCTTTTCTTTTGCGGGGGGCATGGGGAAAGTAATATAAAGTAATACGTAATATATTACTCTTGATTCCAAGTAGGGATGGGTATCGTTAGGATTTTTACGAGTCCGGTTCCGGTTCCGGTTCTGCTTATCGGTTACGGTTCTTAACGGTTCCATATTTCGGTTCCAAAATGGTAAAAAATATAAGAGGTCAAATGTCTATTTAATAGGGATGCACCGAATGGAAAATACTTGCCCAAAAACGAATATAGGAAACACTTGGCCGACGGCCGAATACCAAATGGCCTTAAAGTATTATTTTTTAAATATATATGCATTTTTTAAAACATTTTGTTGTACCATTGCTGTCATGGCTATGCCTCTCTTGTAGAGCTACATGATTAAGGCAAAAACCTCATATCATAACTATAATGGGTCCATATTGAGATCAGTTATTTAAAACGTATTTATTTATTGTGTAGAATTATTTATTTACTATTGTGTAGAAATAAAATACAATGTCTCAAAACATTGAATAGCCTAACAAAAGGCAATATACTGTAATGTCTGCAGTTGCATTATTGCACACACCCAAAATGCATTAAAGATGGAGTGCCATGATATTTTTCAACCCTAAAACCTGATCATAAGGTATTATTATTATGTAAGGATTTTTTTCAAAAAAAAAAAGTGTACAGAAATTGTTTAAAACATTTTTTTTTTATGTGGACACGCCTCCAGTTCATTAAGTATGCCTGGTTCTCACCTTAGCACCTCCTCCACCACCTTAGCACCACCCACCTGTCCTAGTCCCTCCTCCTCCTCATGCCCACACCAGTGCCATCTATTAGAGAGTTACGCCAACTCCGTTCACTTCTTCGGGCCAGGTCTTCTACATACACATACATTGGCGAATAGTGACAAATCCCTAAACCGGAAGTTCATGGAATGCATTGAAGTCGACGGCTCCTTGTCACTATTTCCAGCTACATGAACCACGTGACCGACGCTGTTTCTGACCCCTCATTGGCGCAACTCTCTAATAGAAGGCTCTGGCCCACACCTGTTGTGTTATGATAATGAGGGGGAGGGTCACTAAAGGGCTGTTTCTCTATTGGCACGTTTGACCCTCAAGATTTCAGCCTCCAGGAAGAAACTCCAAATAATCAGAGAAGACATAAAACACCATAAAACCACCACCGGGGGGGCTTAATGAAGTTCTATCAACCTCATAGACACATGAAAAACAGAAAAAGTGCAAAAACATGGCACCAGCTCTTTAATATTAGGCCATTCCTTCCTTTTGGAGAAGTCACTTAAGTTTCATTTCAGACAGACAGACAGACAGACAGACAGACAGACAGACAGACAGACAGACAGACAGACAGACAGAGACACACACACTCTCTCACACACACACACACACACACACACACACACACACACACACACACACACACACACACACACACACACACACACACACACACGCACGCACGTCGCACACACACACACACACACACACACACACACACACACACACACACACACACACACACACACACACACACACACACACACACACACACACACGCAATCAATGAGAAGCGTTTACAGCTGGTGTTATTGTTTTGCTCTGCGCAGGCTGAGGCTCTTAACTAGCGCTGGTTATTCTGTTAATTTTACACCCTCTGACATGGATTCTAGTTTTCAAGGTGATAACAGCAACGTTTGGTTACAAAGTTTGCAGGGCAGGCTAATTCCTTCCTCACTACTTCAGTTGAGAGACGGACATGGTGGTGTCACTGAGGGGGAGAGGGGAGCGGGGGGTGGAGAGGGGGGGGGGGGGCGTGTGCGGGGAGGAATGTGGCTCAGGGAGAAGCAGCAGCTCCGCAACTGATGTATACTTCTCCATACAGCGGTGTTTTACCGGATTTGTGATTTTGTGCTGCCTTTGTTTTAACGGCTTTTAGCGCGTCTAGGAACCGATATGCAGAACCGAAATTACATATTGTTTATGGGTACCCGGTACCGACAATTTCTTTATCGGTTCCTGCTTGGAACCGAATTTCGGTACCCAACCCTAATTCCAAGTAATAAGTAATATAATATTATTACTTTTCAAAGGAGTAATACGTAATAAGTAACTTATTACTCTCCTAAGTAATATAGCCCAACACTGTTTAAGACACATTTAAAGCAAAAAACGGTGCCTCAACACTCACGCTCATTCGAGAGTGTTGATCCTACTGTCCCCATTCTCAGGGCTCATAACTTGCTATAAATACTTGTAACTGTGAAACTTAAATAAACCTGTTTTATTATAACTTGAAGCAATGATTTTTGGTCTCTTTTGTCTAAACCAGTTAAAGTGTGTCTCTCTCTGATTAATGACATTTATACAAACCTGTCCAAGAACTCACGTTACATTACATGTAACGATGACGTACAATGACGTACGTTTCAGTATAATAATATATATAATAATATATATAAATATATATATATATATATATATATATATATATATATATATATATACTAGAGTTTCGGGGGGCTACGCCCCCCTCAACCCCAGCCGCGCACGGGGCCCAGCGTGGCCGTGTGTATATTGGGGGACCCAAATCGCCGGAGTGAAACTGGGGAAAAGTTTTTTTGAAAAAGGAAAAAATTTGAAGAAATAATATTTGTTATGTTTCAGGGGGTCCACAGGGGGTCCGCGGACCCCCTGATGGTCCACTGACCCCCTGTGGAGTGTTGGGACGCGCGGGGACACCCCTGGAACATTGCGGACCATTTCGGTGTTTTTTTTTTTTTCATGAAGGTGGTTGCTTGTTTCTGGCGCAGGCTGTGCAAACCTGGCAACCCAGCGCATGCTGCCGCACGTTTAAGTGGCGTAGCGTCATGAGGGTCAGTGGGGCCGTGGCTCGGTCAGTGAAGACCCTGTAGTGCGGATGATATGTGGCATAGAGGGGCAGATTGTAAATCCACAGAGGAAACATCCGTGGGCTACCATTGGTTCAGCGATGTGTGCGGTCGCCCTGCGGACCCTCCTCCTCCACCAATGTGCAGTATTGAGAGCCCTGACGTCACAACAATTGGAGCGATGGGCACTGCACTGTGGTTGGTTAGGGTACAGCTAGGGCCCAGGTAGAACCCAGTTAAAGCCTGCATGGGCAAACCCAGTTAGGACCCGCCTTGGTCCCACATAAACATGGCTAGTTGGGGCCCACCTAAGGGCCAGGTAGAAGCTACTTATAGCCTGCATGGGCATCGCAGTTGGGACTGAAGTGGATGCCGCTGACATTGCTGACATGGGGTCCATATGGTTTAGCCCACCTTGAAACCATATGGGAACTACGCTGGCATGCTGGCTGTAATGCAAACGCTGCATCATACCTGCAGTGTGTAGTTTGATGTTGTGTGTGTAGCAGATATACCTGCAGTGTGTAGATCAATGTCCATAGGAAAGTCAATGCCCAGCAGTGTTTTTTTTCCCCAGCAGAGTTTCTAGTGTCTCTGTGTCTCTCTGGAAGAGGTTGCACATGAACTCTGCAGCCGCACTGAGGCGCTCCAAGCCAAACACTCTGACATTAAGCTGCTTCACACAACAAACATCAGCACCACGCTGCAGTTTGTCCAAAAGACACAATATCTCCTCTCCCACCGACGTCATGTGTTCATTTATCGACAGCCGTACAGACTCCTTTTGACACATTTTACGTCGTTTATCCAGCTCTCACTGACTCTCCACATCGGGCTGTTATTTTCCTGCGATCAAGTCAACGATGTGAGAGATTAGCTATCACAGACGGACGGACAGGGGGTGAAACATAGTCTTGCGCCATGCCTTTCGGCCTGGCGGAGACAATAAAAAACCGAAAGTAAAGGAAATGGCCATTTCTGCAACAGAAGTAGTCAATAAACTATGCTATGAAAACATGGGCCACATTGGCAAAGAATGTAAGAAAGAGGCAATCATGTAGGAAATAGCTGATCTCCAAGCTTACAAAGCCTGTCAACGTGAGGCGTTTCGAGCTTGTAGATCGGCTATTTTCACAATATTTACTTGTGGAACGGAGTCAAACAGAATGGGGGGGGCCCAGATCAAGTACGTGTATTTGGGGGGGGGGGCGGCGTGAAAGGGTTGATAGACACTGCTCTAATCGGAGCGAAATTATCTGAAATTACTACATGACCATAATGCAGCCTAACATGCCTTGCACGGGGCGGTCCTGCCATTACGTTAGTTACTGTAGTTGCTGTGGAGCTAAATAGTTCTCCAGAAGACACACACAAACATACACCATCTACAATGGACGAACTGAGCAGCAATATAGACATTCACCACACGAACGTGCATTGTTCACAAAGTGATTGCACAGCCGCTGCAGGCATGACAACCAGGTTAGCGTTAGCGACATGGCAGCTATCACAGCGCCCTGTCCGTCGTGCTGCAACTGCCTGTGATGGCTACAGCAGTAACAGCAACTTCAGCAAGCTGTCTGCGATGCCATTGTCTGGAGACTGCTGTTAGCGTGACACGACCAATGAGAGTGAGCGCTGTAGTTGTTGCTAAGATACGGTGGCGTCTCTGGCCCATAGCTTGTAGATCTCTCACACATGATTGGCGTAGGCTGCGTTGCCAGGTCTGACTTTGTGTCTAAGCAATGCGCGGCTTATTTTTGCGCGCCTTTGGGCTCGTTTGCATTGTGCGCAGGGCAGCGCTTGTTTAGCGTACGTCAGCGCGACGTGGCAACGGACGTGGCAACGTGAAAGGTGATTGGCTGGTGAAAAGAAACACCCGACGTTACACCAGAAATGGTGCCTGGAGAAAATGGTGACCAAAAAAAAAGTTTTGAAAAAAAGGAAAAAAACCCCGCAGCGGCTGGCTGCTGTTGTGGTGATGAGGGCGTGCGCACGGTAAACGGTACGAAGCGGGCTCCCCTTCCGTTTTGTCCGACATTTGGTGAGTAGAATTAATTATGTTGCGCGGTGGAAACGGTGTAGTGAGCAGTGAGATGTCCCCTACGCGAGGCGTAAATTCAGCGCGGCCGGCGTGGCGAGTCAGTAGGCGACATGTGGTCTGGCGGTGCGTTGTTTAGTCGATAACAGAGCTGTGGGGTGTCACCACCGAGGGTGCGGAAGTTGCTCGCCATTTATATAGTTAGATATATATATATATATATATATATATATATATATATGTATGTATTATTATACTGTAATTAATTCATAGATTATATTTATATAATTTATGAAATAATTACGTCTTGTGTCTATATGCTGTGATATTGCCGGCATTGTTGCTACAAGAACATCATGTCCCTCTTTGGTATGTAGTTTTAGTATGAACACTGTCTCTGTCTTTCTTTATCTCTCCACCCTCAGCACACAGACACACGCACACACGCACGCACGCACACACACACACACACACACACACACACACACACACACACACACACACACACACACACACACACACACACACACTCACACTCACACTCACACACACACACACAGATAGATAGATGTGTTTATGGAACATGCTGTTCCATAAACACATTCTTTCTGGTGATTCTTGGATCAACATTAATGTCAACTTTAAAAATAGTATTAATTGTAGATGAATCTCTCACATTAGTCTTCATATCATGGTGGGCAAACACAAGTTTCTGATTTTAATGTTTTAAAAAATATGAAAAAATAAATAGATCTATTCTCTCTGTCGGGTGGAATATGTCCAAAAACCAAAACTGTAACTTTTCAGGACTCAAATTCAAAAGAATCAAAAGTAGCAGATCTACAAGCTCGAAAGGTGTCGCTTCACGCCACGTTTTCAGCTTGCAGATCTGCTACTTTTGATGCTTTTGTGTGACGCTGTAGTATATGATCAAGTTGGGCATTAATTTACGAAAAAACACAAAAAGATAAAATATGGAGATAGAATTCTGCCCGACAGCAATGATATAGTTATTTAATTCATGGCTGCATTATGGCGGGAACTGTCGATTCTTTTCTTAGCGATTATTCTTTTCATTACTTTGTCGATTAATTGAATAATCTTGACGCACATTCGTTTTTTTTGTCAACTCAGGTTTCCATAAATTGTGTATTTGTTGACCCTTACGCCTTTGAAAACATGGGCAAAGTATGGATGGAGGAGAGCATGCCGCAGGAGAGCATACAGAACAGGAAACACATATTTGGACTTCTGCACTGACTGCCACTGGAAAGAATGTGGAGAAAGAATATTTTACTCATTCCTTACATTACATCATGATGTTTCCTGTCCGTAAGGAAGTATAGGGATGGGTACTTTCTTATGAAGCAGATGGTTATGCTATCTGCTTACATGAGGAAGCAGACTACCTGAAACGGTTATGCCCTCTATAATAACCACATCATCATAATAAATCATGATAATGTGTTTATTATGTGTGTCCAGTTGCATCATCAAAGAGGTATATAGTATGTCCCTCTTTGATGGAGAATGGATACCCACAGACTCATTAAAAAATAATAAAGAGACTGCTTTTTATCAAATAAATCACCCACAGTTTGTATTGATTGATTGATGTACTTTATTTAGTAAGACATGAGAATAACAGTACATGGAAGTACAAATTCACAATACAACGTCTACTAAACTGGAAGACTCATTAATCACTGAGCTTGTTTAAGATGAGATCCCCATGCACACAAATTATGATGACATATAAGAGACAGACAGATATACACACTACTATACATAATGTCATACAATCAGTTTACAGGTTACTTGTATGAAGAGTGAAAAATATGTACAAGAGAAGAAAAAGAAAGGGCGAGGGTTAGGGGTGTAGTTTAGGACTTGGGGTAGGTTAAGACTTGGACAGGGGCCATTTTCAAATTGCAGCCTCCTGAAGGTGTATCTTTAGGGCAGTTTTGAAAGTGAGTAGGGTTTTACACTACTTTACTCCTTTTGGTAGGGCATTCCACATTTTTGATGAATAGCATGAGAACGAGTTCATTCCCTTTGTTGAGCCAAATCTGGGTTGAACATGATTTGTGGAGCTGCCTCTGGTGTTATGATCATGGACTTCATTAACATTTTGGAAGTATTTTGACAAATACAGGGGGATCCCAATGTTGTGGTGTATCTTGAAGACCAGGCCCATAGCAAGTTGCTGTACTCTGTCCTCAACCCTAAGCCATCCAATCCTAGCAAAATGAGCAGGGGTTAGATGGGTTTTGTGATTGAGGCCAAGAAGTAGCCTTACTAGTTTGTTTTGGGATGTTTGGAGCCTTGTTTTTAAGGCCTTGGTGGTGTTGTGATACCATGAAGTGCATGCATAATCGTAATAACCTTGTATGAGGGCCCCTGCAAGAATCTTCAGGGTATTCTTACTGACTAGACGTCCAATCCTATACAAAAAACGTGTTTTTTGGTTGACCTTTTGATCACTCTTTCGGCGTTTTTGTTACCGGAGAGGTTTGCCTCCAAGATAGAACCCAGGTAGGTAATTTCATCCTTTCTTGTGATAACGTCATCACCCACTTTGATCGTGAAACTCTCAGCCTTGCTAAGGTTAGGACTGGACCCATTCATTTTTAGACGTTGCTGTCTTTTGTTAGATCCTTACAGTCTTTGGTTAAAACAATACAACCCAGAGTAAAATTAATAAATACTAATCTTTATATTTTGATTAAATATCGTATAGCTGTTATTCGACCCCATGCTGGATTGACCTGAACCTGATGAAGGCCAACTGTGGCCGAAACGTTGTACCATGTAATTTCTGTGTTTTGTTTTTGTCAATACTCTTTTTATTGGATTTTTTTGTAACATGACAATCACATCAGAGTATAACCAACAACTATACAATATAAAACAAGACAGGACAATGACAGATAATTTGGTAAATGTTCCAGATGAGTTCAAATACAATAACAAACAAAAAATAAAAAACAGTTATACAAACATACAAACAAAAACAGGACAACAACAGACACTCTTGCCCGCATACTCGCCCAGCAAAAATCGTACTTACTCCCTCTGTCTCCTTAAACAGTATTATGTTTCAATGATCATGCCATTTCTGTGTTTTAAAGTAAACTAAACACTTTTGCTGTTGTGCAGACTTTTATTCTTTTGAACTGTCACTTTGTGTCCACTGCACCAGCAACGACCTCGACGTGCACAACCCATTGTTTTGAACTAATGACCTGGATCTGTGTCACACCAAAAAATGCGTAAACAGAGATAAAAGAGCCAGAGAAGCACTTCATCACTCAGCATCCTATCAACACATTGGAAACAATCTCAAATACACAGTACACACTGGCACCATTGTTGACATTTCATGGTGGTAAGGAAGTAAGCTAGTGGGTAGGGTGGGTAAGCCTACGCCTACTCTACCCAAGCAGACCAGTTGCATGATCAAAGGAGAACATCATGTTCCTCTTTGGAATGTAGTTTTAGTATGGACTCCCATAGAAAAATACTTCTTTATCAATATAAATCACCACAGCTTGCAGTATTCAAATTTAGACCAATAATCCACAGGTGTTGCTGTGTTTTTGGGTGCACCCGCCCCCATGCACCTGCAAGAGGCAGGAGCACACAGCCTACAGCCTATAAAAGCACCTGTGTGTCTGTGCGGAGCATCACTTCACATTAGACTGGCTGTCTGTCCTACATCAGGTCTACCGTCTGGAGTCTCTGTTCATCTGGAATCCTTCACCTTCACGTTGTGTCTAACAGGAGAACAGGATGGCGGATCTAGGGCCGAGGTATCCTATCGGTGTCCGGGTCTCTGGAGTTTTGCTGCATGAAAAGACCAAAGTAATTAGATTTATAAGTAGATTCTGATCTTAAAGGTAGGGTATTAAAGTGGTGTTTTGTGGTTAAAACAAACTCTTTTTTTTCCTTCTTTTCTTTTAAAGGTTAAAGCACTATGTTCTGATAGTAGTAATCATTGTGCTATAGATAGTGTCTGTTCAGTAAATTAAAGCCCCGTTTGGAACCTCACGCTCCACTGTAGCTCAGAGATGAGGTCCCGCTGTCTCGGGTCTCGGCAGAGGTACAGTCCGTCCAAATGCAGTGAAAATCAGCTTTTTTGCAACATCGTATCCAAAAAGTAAATGTAGTTCGGGATACCTACAAATGTTTGACATTTCGCCGGAAAGTAACATTTTACAAACGGGGTTGAAAAAAACGTTTAAATTGCTTATTTAGTCTGTCAGCCTGTGCCATGTTTTCCCATTCATTCTGGAAGAACCCCCGGCGGCAGGTGCCAGTACTGCTCCTGATGCGGCTACAATGGGAAAACATGGCTACAGGCTGACAGACTAAATAAGCGATTTAAACGTTTTTTTTTCATCCCCATTTGTAAAATGTTGCTTTCCGGTGAAATGTCAAAGATCTGTAGGTATCTCGGACTACCTTTACTTGGATATGATGTTGTGGAAAAAGCTGATCTTCACTGCATTTAGACGGACTCTACCTCCGCCGAGACCCGGTACAGCGGGACCTCATCCCGCTTAGTGGAGAGTGGGGTTCCAAACGGGGCTAGTTGGTAACTCATCAGGGGCTAATTAGGAATCTCCCTGTTTCTCCAGCTCTTTGATAAACAGAAAATACAATATAGCAGCTTCATTTTTATAGTGTTCGAATTGAGTGAGTTCTCTATCCTGATTGGATAAAATTGGTATCCTGACCTGAAGAAAATGTATTTTCTGTTCATGAAAGAGCTGGAGAGACATGGAGACTCCTGTAACTGAACACACTATAGCAATGACTACTACCAGAATACAGAGCTATTTAACACTTATTTTAACTAAAGAAAATCACTTCCCCTACCTAACATGCAAAATTACGAATTATTATTATTAGTATTCATGTTCTCGAAATGCTACTTGATTTTCTTCAGGATTTCATGTTCTAATACAGATGTTCATAAACATTTATTTGCAGCTGTATATCTCGCAAGTGCTTTGGTCAGATCAGAACAACATTGCAGTTTACCGAAGCTTCGAGGAATTCAATGTGATTCACGTAAGTACCAACTGGTAGGCGAATATAGGCCTACAGACAGTGTTTCAATTATATTCTAGCCATAATAGTCAGGGGATATTAAAAAAGTCTTGGAATCTTCACCAATGTGTTTGCAAAGGTGTCTAGTAACACATCTCACAAAGACTGAAATTCAGTATCCCTAGGAGAATTTTTGACAGCTCCTTAAAGTTGGGGTACCCTACATAACCTTGGTTAAAAAAATAAAATAAAAAAAAAACAATCAAAATTTAATTCTGTTTTAAGTAGCATGTGAGGTGTGGGGTTCTCCTTCCATTCCGACATCTCGCCACTCCGACTAGTGGCTTCCGCGTGCGGTTAGGGTTAGGGTTAGGGTTAGGTATAGGGTTCGTCAACGTCGGAAAGGCAACATGTCGGAAAGGCGAAATGCACCCGTGAGGTGTCAAACGAGGGTGTTTGTATGATTCTGAATCCATTGCAATCATTTGTTTTGCAACAAAACCACTCCTTTGGCTAAAAACGGCCCAATCTCAATGGGCTTTTTACACAAAAAGTATACATGGCTATGGCCGTTTTTAGCCCAAGGAGTGGTTTTGGTGCAAAACAAATGATTGCAATGGATTCAGAATCATAAAAACACCCTAGTTTGACCCCTCACATGCTACTTAAAACAGAATTAAATTTGGATTTTTATTTTTTTTTTTTTTTAACCAAGGTTATGGTGGGTAGGCCTACCCCAATTTTAAGGAGCTGTCAAAAATTCTCCTAGGGATACTGCATTTCAGTCTTTGTGAGATGTGTTACTAGACACTTTTACAAACACATTGGTGAAGATTTTTTTTGGTATGGAATTCATTCCAAGATTGGAAAATATTCTGCTAATATCCCTTGACTATAAGTTCACGTGGCAAGTTGTATAGGCCTATGCATAAATATGTTTTTCCCTTGCAGAAACGGATGAAGAAAATCTTTCCACCTGCCAATGCACTGAAGAAATCAGACAGGACCATCCCCACGTTTCGAGGTAGGTTTTTTCTGTCTCCTGTTTGGTTCCTGGACCAAGGTTTCAAACAAGCTGAATGCAAGTAGAAACAAAGTTATTAGAGTAACAAAACTATTAACTTTTTATTTATCATTCAAGGAATATTGCCCAGAGTTCGACCATGGATATCATAGGTTTTGTAGAAATATAGGGCCTTAAATGTACATATTATTGTATGTATTTGGACCCTCGTTTATAATAAATGTAAAAATCGAACATAGCCTAAAATATAAAACGCAAAATGAATATTTTATGGACATTTATAAAAGAATCTCAAAATGCACGTTTTTAGCATAGCTTTTTATCTAGGTTCTTTCATTGCTTTTTTATTTTTAAATGTATATGCACTGAGTGGCACCCAATGTATTGAAGGTGTCTTATAAATAGTTTGACTGACTGATCGATGTCTCGTGCGTCTTTACAAACAGACGTGAAGATGAAGGGGACGCGTGCGAAGAAGGACCCGAGCAGATCCGTCCTCCGCTGTAAGCTCCTGGAGAAGTACTGCAACGAGCTGCTGAGCTGTGACCCACGGGTCACCCAGAACTCAGAGCTCACCCAGTTCTTCCACCCCAGGGACCAGGACCTGCAGAGCGACTTCACCAAGAAATGGTAACCGATGACCTTCTGAGGAAATGGCCCTACTTTAGGGCAGTGGTGGGGTCCGGGCAGGGGGGTCCCAGCAACGTTTGTTAATGCAGCGTCAAAATCATTTGAACCCCTTTATCCATACATTTTACTTTGGCTATTTTAAAAATGGCAGATATACAAGCTCACAGTTCATCAGTTTGTGCCACGCTGTGCTTTAAACAATAGTATTGGAACATGTTGACTACTTTTGCATTTTTAAACGCAAATGTTTTCTTCTGGCACTGGGTGAAAAGCAATGATTTTGGGAGGGTATCCCTCAGGCATACCCCTGATACTTAAGGGAGTATGTGTGTGTATGCTGCCCTCATTCATTAATGTACCACCTCCCACATACCTCCCACATATTCAGGTGTATGTACCATTTCTGAGACCTTCATTTGCATGTCTGCCAGCAAGGACCTCACACACCCACCCCTCCCACCCCTCTCACCCTTCCACCCCAACCACTTCTGAGCATGTGCAGAAAACTACATTTGATTGGAAGCTGTGGCTTATAACCCCACCCACCCACCCCACATTCTGCATGCTAATTCTTGTATAAACCCCCTAGTTTATACCCCCCCCCCCCCCTCAGTGGGAAGGGTGTTTAAAGCCCCCCCCCCCCCCCCCCCCCCCCCCCAGGGGCTGTGGCTTGTCCCCCCCCCCCCACCCCCAATGGGAGGGGTGGTTTATAGTTCCCCCCCACTACCTGCACTAATTTATATATATATATATATATATATATATATATATATATATATATATATATATATATATATATATATATATATGTATATATATATATATATATGTATATATATATATATATATATATATATATATATATCCACACACACAAACAATATAGAAAAACACATAGGCAGAACTCATGTAATTATGTTTATTGATCAAGAAAAATAAATGTATACAAAACAATGGAACAGGAGCACACAGATAAGGTAAACTGTTTCAAAGAAAAGTATTTTGTTCCAGGGACCCAGAAGCAAAGATTTGAGTTAAAAATGTTCACTCTAAAAAATATATATTCAAATATTCTGAATCAGAATCAGGTTTATTGTCACATCACAGGTTTAATTAAAAAAAGTGGGTGAAATTTGTGTCTATATACTCACACTAGTACCTGAGATAAGATATGTGCATGAACATAGCAGCAATGTATACTGTGCATGATATACTTATGGACGTTAGTTAAGGTGCTTGGAAAAAAAAGTTAAAAGTCAGTGCGTTATACACAGGATTACGGTGCAAAATGTCAGTGTGTGTCGACCGCATAATCCACATAGACTGACATATAGTCAGCAATTAGTGACATGAAGAAGAGCAAAGAAAAATAGCGGGAAAAGGAAAACAAAGTCACTTGTAGGCTACTCATGTAATCCACGGTGGCTGGGTCCAAGGAAGAGCTAAATCCAAGTCATGTGTCCCTGGTATAATCCACAGGAAGAAATACAGAAAATAAAGAAATATATTTTGTTCCAGGGACCCCAGAAGCAAAGATTTGAGTTAAAATGTTTGCACTAAAAACATAGTCCTCAAGCTCTTTGTCGTCAAGCATTGGGTCCTGGAGAACACAGCGTTTGGTACAAGGTCCTGGAGATGATCTTGTGAACTTCTTCCTGCTGGAGGGCTGAAGATCCAAAATGGAAGTCCATCTTTGGAGTTGCTCTGTGTCCTTTTTGGAGATGATCTCCTGAACTTTGGACTGCTGGAGGGCTGAAGATCCAAAATGGCAGTCCTTGAAACCTTGAAGAAAAACAGAAGAAGAAAAAAAGAATTACAATTAAACCACAAAACCACTGAAACCGGAACACAACAATGTTAATACAATTACCACACTCTACCACACTACTGTGTGTGTGTGTGTGTGTGTGTGTGTGTGTGTGTGTGTGTGTGTGTGTGTGTGTGTGTGTGTGTGTGTGTGTGTGTGTGTGTGTGTGTGTGTGTGTGTGTGTGTGTGTGTATTGCCTGCTGACTGTCTGCTGAATCTTCTGCTGAAAACCAAGCCATTGTCCTGCAAATTGCAATTTATTCTGGAGATTACCTGTTAAAACTCCGAAAGGTCCTCACACATGTACCGCTGGGTGCCAACAACTGTAAAATAATATAACAGCAATTACAACTCAGAAAACTTCAACTGAAACAGGAGTGCACAAAAAAAAGTTAAATGAAGAGTGTGGGTGTGTAGTACCTTATAAAACTTCCTCGTCAACAGTGGGGAAATCAATGGAATTCTCCCTGCAAATATCATTTTAGGGGTTAGTGGGATGAAGCAATGCTTTGCCGTTGTATTCAATATAGCCACAGTAAAGACAAACTACAAAGCAATCCAACTTTAGTTACTAAAATGTATAAAGTCTGTGTATTTTACTATACTGCATTATGCTGACAAATTAAATCATGGCATATGAATTGACTAGCTACTTGACTAGGCCACATGTTTTAAAACAATCTGAACTCATACAGGTAAAGGAACACTAGCCTACAACTGATCAAACAGACTGTAGAGAACTGATCAAAGTAAATACAATAAACAGTATAACCTACTAATGATTTACAATTAGATAAAATAGCAGCTTACCATTTACAAAGCTAGTCCAAAAACACCAACAGGCCAGCAGTACATGGTTGAGAAGAATGAATTCACCCAACCGCCCAAACAGTTCAAATGTTTGAAAACTCTGTTTGGACACATCTGATTGGATAGACACAAATGTTCCCCTCCCCACCATTTGAATGTGCATGTTAAATGTTGGCAGTCAGAGAGAGAGAGAGAGAGAGAGAGAGAGAGAGAAAGATTGGAAATAAACTATTTACTTAGTTTAGTTAGTTTTAACAAGTTAAACGTTACTATGTAGAGGTACTAATGCTTTGCACTAAACAACAAGCACAAAAAAAGAACTGACATTTTATACTTAAGTAAAAGTATCAATAGTGTAATGTAGAAATGCTCTTACTTGTTACAAGAAAAGTCCATTACATTTTGTTCTTTTGAGCACTACTGGGCCTAGACTAGAAAACAAACTAAATAGTTTATTAACCACATGACTGGTGGTAACCTGTATTTTTGGCAGTGATGGCAGAAGTACTCAGTTATTTTACTTAAATAAAAGTAGCAATACCACAATATAAAAATACAAACAAAATATAAACATAATAAAACAAGTAAAAGGCCTGTGTTCAAAATGTTACTTGAGTAAAAGTTTAAAAAAAGTATTGGCATCAAAATATACTTAAAGTACCAAAAGTGAAAGTATTAAAATGTTTGAAAATGGCAGATCTACAAGCTTGTAGATTGGCTATTTTCAAATAGCCTATGTATAAAATAGGGCTAAAGTGGTTAATATGGTGATAGAGGTGGAGCTCCTATTGTCTGAGAGACCTGAGACAATAGGGCCACTGAACCCATCAACACCTTTCATGCAAATGTTGTGCCTGCATGTAAATCTCTACCCCCCAAAATACACACGAAAACACACATAAAGTAAGCCTTGTTTGTGATATAATTTTAACCATTTAATGACCCTTAAACGTACTTGGTAAAAGTACAAAAGTATTGGTATCAAAATGTGTTCAAGTACTAAAATGTTTGAAAATAGCCGATCTACAAGCTCACAACACGACGCGTTGTGAGCTTGTAGATCGGCTATTTTCAAATAGCCTAGGTATAAAATAAGGCTAAAGTGGTTAATGTATGTTTTATAATGTAATCATTTATATCTGCAAAGTAACTAGTAGCTAAAGTTTTCAAATAATTGTAGTGGAGTAAAAGTACAATATTTGCCCCAAGACTGCACTCTGATCTCTCTCTGTGTGTGTGTGTGTGTGTGTGTGTGTGTGTGTGTGTGTGTGTGTGTGTGTGTGTGTGTGTGTGTGTGTGTGTGTGTGTGTGTGTGTGTGTGTGTGTTTGTGTCATGCTTTATTAGTATGTCCTTTCTGTAAACTAACACTGCTCACCTATGCAAGACCTAAGAACACTTTTTTTTTTTTTTATATTTGTATTAGCTTTTCCTTGAATGTCACAATGCAACTTTGGTTCACTGTTTCTCTCTCTCTCTCTCTCTCTCTCTCTCTCTCTCTCTCTCTCGCTGAGCCCCCCCCCCCCCCACTCTGAACCCCACACCTCCCATTGTTTGAACAAACCTCTAATTTACATATGTAAGGGAGATTCCCTAGCAGAGAAAAGAGAGACGCATATCCAGGTATCTTAAAGGCATTTTTAGGTAAACAGTCCTCTCCCGCATTCATTGAAATACTTCCACCAATCATTTATGTTTGGTGGGTGTATGCCTTGCCCACGTATCCAGGTATATCACCTTTTTCACCCAGTGTGGGGGTCCCTGGCACAACATTTTCAGATGGGGGTCTGCAGCCAAATACATATAAATTTGGGGGTCTTTGACAACTTTGAGAACCACTGCTTTAGGGTGTACTTCACTGTCTTCCTTACTCTAGTCTTGCGGTAATAGTCTTCCACGCCGACATCTCGCCACTCCGACTAGTGGCTTCCGCGTGCGGTTAGGGTTAGGGTGAGGGTTAGGTATAGGGTTCGTTAACGTCGGAAAGGCGACATGTCGGAAAGCCGCCATGTAACCAGTCTTGCACCCAAAATGTCTTCATAGAACTGGTTTCGGAACCTTTTTTCTTCACACATGCACACACTTATTTTTTTCAGACATGCTAACCACGTACAGTCCTATATACGTTCTCATGTGATGACTCGCAAAAATGGCAGATCTACAAGCACACAATGTGTTCCGATGGGACATGTTGTTAACTTGTTGATTTATTTTTAGAAAAAAATGGATCGACAAGGCCCTGTGAACTTGGTTGGGAAACCCTGTTAGGACACAAACAACATTCTATGTTTTTGTTGAACTGTGGCCCTCTCTCATCGTCTTTACAGCATCATGATCGTGCCATCGGACGAGGTGGAGAGACGAGCCACCAACATCACACAGCCTTTCGTGGCGGAGACGTACCGCTGCGTGGCGGCCTTCGACACCAAGGACACCAAGAACAGAGCCTTCAAAGTGGCCGTGGATGAGAGACTGGACGTGCTCATCAAAGACCAAGCAGGTGAGAGAGGGAGAGAGGCCATCATCCCTTCATCATCACACCCCTCCTTCATCCTCTTCGCCCTGCTTATTTTTATACAATGTCATAATGGTGACCCAGCCTTAATCTCACCTGTTTGTGTATGTGTTGCCAGGTTGGTGGCTGGTGGAGAATGAAAACAAAAACATGGCGTGGTTCCCTGCGCCCTACCTGGAGAAGGTTGTCGATGATGATGGTGGGGATTATGAGGAAGATGATGTGGACGGTCCTCAAGGAGGAGGTAAGGCCCTACCAACACTTAAAGGCAGTGTATATTCTGATAGTAAGTATTGCTATGTATAGAGTAACGGGTCTCTCCAGATTTAGTAAACAGAAAACACATTTTCCAGGTCTGGATACCAACTTTATCCAATCAGGAGAGACTTCATACAGGATAAACAAGTGAAATTTGGAGTGATGACTCAAAGAAATGGAGCAGACAAAATTGTAACTGGAACACAATAAAATTGAAGCTGTATATGCACCAGCGGTTCCTTTGTCTTCATCCAAGACCAGCTGGGTACTCACTCCTGATTGGCAGACATTGGCAACCCACCAGAAAATGTATTTCCTGTTTATTAAATAGCTGGAGAGACGGGGTGACCCCTGTTACTGAACAAAGTACTCTACAGAAATGCATTGCTATCAGAATATAGAGCTTTAACAAAAGAAAAGAAAAACTTTTTGTTTTAACCAACAATTATCACTTACCCTACCTTAAGTAAAACTCTGCCTCTCTAAAAATGTGTGAGTATACAAAGTGATATCGCTGTACTCTGTGATGTCACACGTGTGTCCACCTCCAGGTACAGAGTACATCGCGGTCAGAACCTACAAGGCCACCAAGGGGGACGAGCTGTCCGTGGAGATCGGCACGCAGGTGGAGGTCCTGCAGAAGTCTGACAACGGCTGGTGGCTCATCAGGTACGCTAATATGCTTCTAAAACCATGTGGAATTTATCATACCGTTACTGTCGGTGCAGAAACCTCATCTCCATGTTTTACTATTTGTTTTTTGTTTTTGTAAATTAACGCCCTGCTTGATCAGGGGTTATGTCTCCATTCCGACATCTCGCCACTCCGACTAGTGGCTTCCGCGTGCGGTTAGGGTTAGGGTTAGGTATAGGGTTCGTTAACGTCGGAAAGGCGACATGTCGGAAAGGCGACATGTAACCGCTTGATCATACTACAGTGTCACACAAACTTATCAAAAATGGCAGATCTACAAGGCTCAAATTAGCTTTTTCTTTTTGCCTGACATGGACAGGAGGGTTGCCAACCGTCCCTTAACACATCGGGTGCCAGCGTTTTTTCATAACAACTTACCGTGGGTGCCAGCATTCTCCCATTGACTGCGCTTTGCTGTTTGTTGTTTCCGCGTGCGTTACAAGCAAATTCACGCAAAAAAAAGCATCGATTCATGTTCTGCCATGAGCCTGGCTACAGGCTGGAACCATAACATCCCCTCGCGGGTTACAACGGGGGAGGGGAATCGCGCATCGCGCATGACCGTTTTTCCCCACAGGAAACAGATTCGGAGATACTGTATAGGCGTTTCAAAGTAGGAAATAGACAGGAACCGGATGGGGAAAAAAAAGTGTTTCCGGTGAGCGATCTGGCACTTCCTTCGCAGGATTACAATGGGTGCTCCCAGAGCTGCTCTAGCCCCGCCCGCGCGGAGAAAAACGAAAAAAACAAAAAGACTGAAATCACGGTTCAGACCGTGTTCGGCACCGAAGCTTCGGAACCGCCACTAAGTAAACACACGGTTCAAACCGTGTTTGGCACCCGATGTGTTAAAATACGGAATCGTTCCTTATTTGGAAATTAAAAGACGTGTTCCGTATTGAACTGTTACGGGACATACTATGTTCCGTATTTTGGGGTCGTGGAATGACGGCGCGATTTTTATATGAGAGAGAGAGAGTATTTCTCACTCACACTCACACACAAACGAGACGGGGCAGCGCAGCCGTCCTGTCTCTTCTCTGTGTGAGTGAGAGCTCAGTGCGGGTGTCAGTCAGTGTTGCCAAGTATAGTGAGAGAAATGAGCCAGCCGACCTACAAAAACAAGCCAAATTTTGTTCCAGGGAAGTTGCAGGAAATAAGCAGACTTGGCAACGCTGGCTATGAAGCCATTGTCTGGGAGTGCGCTCAGCAGCTCATTGGCTCATAGTCATTACTCATAAAACGACCAATGAGAGTTAGCGCTTTCACGTTGCCAGGATACGTTCTGCCCTAGGCTGCGCTGCCTGGCTGTGACATGGTTCAGCGCGCACGGTGGACTGGTTGACATCAGGCAGCATGCCTCAGGAAAACAATATTCCAAAAATACAAGAACCCAAAGGACCCAAGCACAAGTGTCGCAGTTCTTCATTACTAAAACATCTCCTGAGATCGATTCGGTATGGGATATTACATCTTATTTATCTGGTTGTGTTTTTTAGCAAGATGTCAGTATTTCTATTTACCTGCAATGGCAGCCTACATATTGGCTGCTGATGTGGGCATAGTCTAGGCTATTTCAGTAGACTAATATGGTTGATTGTTTATTAATGTTGAGTTTTTAAAGTCTAATAAATAAACATTTATTTAATATATATTAATCAATATAATTAAATAGTGTACCCATTTAAAGAATAACTCTTATATATATTAATCAATATAATTAAATAGTGTGCCCATTTAAAGAATAACTCTTATGTTGTTATGCTCATCTGGAAAACGGAATTCTTCATAATGGATTAACAGTTAATAAATACATAAATAATATAATTAATATATAATATATAATATAATATATAATAATATATTAATATACAAAAATCTATGCGCGCGTGTCCCGTATTTCCATTTCTGAAAGTTGGCAACCCTAAACAGGATCTGTCATCAAAAGGACTGTTCGTCATTAGATAATCTATCTTTTCGACAGGCAAGGATGCATGGTTGTCCAGAGACAGCAGCTAAGGCATTTGATTCTGATCAGTGACAGGAGATCATGCACAGATAACTCTGCAAACAAATCATTATACGCTTAACAGGCTAACGATGCACCATCAGCCTTGCGGAAACAAACATTGCAACAACATGAGGACTGACTGCTCTCTATTGTTCTGAATGAATGGCATGCATTGTTCTGCTCCGGTTGGGTGCATTTCTCCTTTCCGACATGTCGCCTTTCCGACGTTGACGAACCCTATACCTAACCCTAACCCTAACCTTAACCGCACGCGGAAGCCACTAGTCGGAGTGGTGAGATGTCGGAATGGAAGGAGCACCCCGCTCCGGTTGACTTAACACATCTGAAGCAAGCTGCAGATTCTAGCTGTAGATTATCAGGCCGACGGGATTCTCAGAATATATTGCATAATATTATTTCAGAGAAAGCCAGAGGTCAATTATTATAATCTTTTTGCAAATGCGTTGCTTTAGTTCAGACACAGTGGTGCACAGGAGACAGCATTCACCTCATATGTCTAAAAGGGTTACTTTTCAGGCTTCAAATTAAAAAATGGCAGATCTGCAAGCTCAAAACTCATTGTTTTGAGCTTGCAGATGTGCTATTTTTGATACATTTGAGTGATGCTGTAGTATGTTAAATAAGTTAAAAGTTAAAATCTGGAGATAAGGGGTTTCTGCCCCGAAAGCAATGATGTATACCGTAATTTCCGGACTATAAGCCGCTACTTTTTTTCCCATGCTTTGAACTAAATTTGTCTGGTGCGGCTTATATTCAGGTGCGCCTTATACTACGGAAATTACGGCACTTGGTGAGTTACCTGAGTCCCTCAAGGGTTCTATAGACCAGAGCTGAATGTTTGTAAACAAACGGGTATTTCCAGGCAGAACGTCTATGAGAACATTAGCTACAGAATGTCTAGTTTGTCAACCTGTGGACATCTACTTATATAATCGGAAAATTGACTTCCGCCGCTGACGCCACACCCACTCCATTCATTTGGACCTCTCGCCGCTGACGCCATACCCACAGCATTGATTTGGACTAAACACAACAACTACATATGACATGTCACCACAACACCAGCCACAACGTGCACGCTGAATTTACGGGTGGCATTGTGTACTTCTCATTGGTCACTACACATTTGCCTCCATGGAACAAAATGAATTCTACTCACCACATTACGACCACACCGGACGGCGAAACACTTTCGCACCGTTTACCCTCAGCACAACCGAACGCCGACGGCCACAGCCGAAACAACACGAAGCGGCGGCCATTGAAATCTCTGCATCGCCACAACAACAACAGACGCGCGTCCTTCGCTTCCACCCCCTCTTGCTTACCTTTTTGTTCGACCCGCGCCGTTGCTTTCACTTTAGTCATGTCTCTATCACACCACACTCATGGTAATATGTCCGTCATTCACGTGCCATGTACATCCCAAAGACAACCAACACCACGCAGCCGCTTTTGTAATCTCCCCACAACAACAACTGAACACACGACTCGGCATCTGGGTTGCCACGTTCTGAAAAGACAAGCAGACCGTCAGTGTTGCCAGATGTGCGCCAGAAACAAGCAACCACCTTCATGAAAAAAAAAACCCAGCCGAAGGGGTCCGCGATGTTTCACGGGGGTCCGTGTGGGTCCCAACACTCCCAGGGGGTCCGCGGACCCTCAGGGGGTCCCCCTTGTATATATATTTTTTTAATTGTCTCCGCCAGGCCGAAAGGCATGGCGAGAAAGTATGTTTTCCACCCCGTCCGTCCGTCCGTGTGTGTGTGTGTGTGTGTGTGTGTGTGTGTGTGTGTCGGTCCGTCTGTGACCAGCTAATCTCCGGCACCGTTGTCTTGATCGCAGCGAAACTGTGCACACACACTCCCTGGATGCCAATTCAGAACCTTTACCCCAATTTTTTCTCATGGGCCTTTTATAGCGCCACCAGGAGGCCGATTTGTGCAAAACATATTTTTTGACAGTACTCCTACTAATTTTGTCCAAAAATCACGCAAATCGGTACACAGTATCTCTATAGTCATTAAACGAAACGGGTCTTTCAGATTTCTCATATTCCATCCTGATTGGCTAAAAATGTCTTCCAAAGTTTGCAGGACTGCTCCGTTTTGAACAAAATGCCTCAAATCATGAACACAGCATGCAATTTCTGTGGAATTTTGCACGCTCATTCCCATTAGGCCGAGGAAGAACTACCATATGAAAATGTTCAAATGAGCCTCATGGTGGCGCTATAACAGCCCGTTTCGTGTTTTTACCTATAATTGCACCGATCTGTGTAAAACTTTGTATGCACACTCCCTAGAGGTCAAGGAAAAACCTTTCCCCTGCATTTTTCACATCTGCCTTTTATAGCGCCACCAGGAGGCCGACTTATGTAAAACACATTATTTTATACTACTCCTTCCAATTTTATCGAAATTTCATGCAAATCGGTACACATGATCTCTATAGTCATGTGATCACGACGGACGTGTTTGATTTTTCATATTCCATACTGATTGGCTAAGATTGACATCTAAAGTTTGCATTATTGCCTTATTTTGAACAAAATTCCGCAAATCATGAACGCACCGTCCAATTGCACTCAAACTTTGCACGCACATTCACACTATGTTGAGTAACAAATGCCACCCTTTTAACATTGGCGTGTTATAGCGCCACCAGCAGGTCTAATTTAGCAAAACCAATGTTTTTAACAAAATGCCTCAAATCATGAATGCAGTCAGGGTCCAATTGTCGCGCAAGGCATAAGAACAAATGGCACCCTTTTCACATTGGCCTATTATAGCGCCACCAGGAGGCCACAATAGCTTACCTGACCTGGCGGAGACCTGTGCTCCGAGGAGCACTTTTTCTAGTTATTATTATTTTTTAACTTTTTTTTTTGATTTTTTTATCCCACGATTTTGGTACCCCGATTTTGGTACCCCAAAATAAGCGCGCCCTCGCTAGAGCCCCGTGTGCGGCTAGTGGGACCTCTAGTTTAGAACAAAATAATATATTTCTAATAGTCAGTAACTATTATCATAGTGTCCTGTTCTTCCAGAAATTACGTTAATGAATAATACCCCTGCAACCGCATGACTAACAAGATGCACAGCAGCTCCCTGGACCTGTCCTCACGACCCAGCGCCTCTCCTCGCGGCATCCTCCAGCACAGCCACTCGCTGGAGATCCCAGAGAACCACCTGTGGGTATCCGGCGACGCCTACGCGCTCCCCGTGGGAGCCAGTACTCCCGTGGGGCGCAGGGCCAACCGGCCCACCAGACTCGGAAGCGACAGCAGCGACTTCAGCATCAGCGGCCTCAGCTCCGACTCGGCCAGCTCCAACTTCAACCTGAGCTACGGCGACCACGCGCCGGCCGACGAACCGCAGCGGATGTCTCTCAGCTACAACCCTCCCCCGACGGGCAGGAAGTCTCAGCAGACGATGGTCTCGAGCAGTAGCAGCAGCCACCACCTGGGCCCCAACGTAGGGGGGGCGCTGATGCCCAGCACCTCGGACCCCAGCCTCTACAAGCGGCCCACGTCTCCCCAGGTGCCTCCCAGACCCATGGCCCAGGAGATCCTCACACGCTGCTCCACGGTCACCCGCAAGAACCTCAACAAAGCCGGGTCGCCCGCGCCCATCACCAACCGATGAGCTCTCACACGATCATCACATGATCATGACTGTAGATGAATGCTATTGAAGCAACCGCTGAAGCAGAGACTGTTAATTGACATACAGTAGTCTGGGTTCTATTTGCTGGGCGGGGGGGGCACATCCATGCCTTTGCTTTTGATCTCTGAATTACATTCATGCATTTCCTCTTGGTAAATGTAGACGGTCTGATACGTTTGGCTTCGTTTTTCTTTTTCATTTTTGATAATCTCTAATCTAAGTCATAGCTGACTGGTTAGAGAGCCTGCCAGGGGAGCCGCTAGGCACCGGGTTGTCTCAGGTTCGATGCCAGGCCAGCAACATGATGAAGTGTCCCTTAGCAAGACGCTTAACCCCTTAAGTGCTCCGTGCTCCTCTGTGGGCAGCACACAACTGGGTTAAACTGAATTTCCCCTGCGGGATTAAAAGTCTCATTTATTTAAGTCACCGCGGGCCACCGCGCCCGATTAACACAACTATGAAGCTGCCTTAACATTAAAACTGACTTTTTTTTTTAATTTCTTTTTGCCTTTTATTAAAGTCTTGAATTTTTGCAAATCATTTAATGTATATTTTTTTTAAAGCTAACATTTGTAACTCGACTGCATATGTTCAAACTAAAGATTTGCACAAATTGTTACGATTTTTCTAAATAAATGCTGATGTATAAGCTTATAGCACAGCCCTCTGTGCCACACTATGAGCTTTTATATCTGGCATTTTTGTATGGCCAAAGAGAAAAAAATACAGATTTGTTCCCAGTCTTTATGGGTTAATTGCTTTGCTGTCACAATTTTTACTGTATGAGTTTTATTCTATTGTTTACGGTATGAGTTTTATTCTATTGTTTACGGTATGAGTTTTATTCTATTAATGTATTGATACTAGGATGACCTGCATTCACTGTCCTAAGGTGGTGATCAGGTTCTGTGTGTACTTTTACTTTTTTTTAAGTTAATCGCATTTGTATTTGAGTGACGTACTTTAAAAGTTTTTTTCATTTTAATCACTTAAATGTGTTTCTTAAATCTACTGAATTACTGCATGCATGCAATTGTCGTTCTAATGACAGGCTGCACTACTTATTAACAAAACAATTGTCATCAATAGTTTAGGAAAATGATTCCCCACCGTGTTGAATTAATCTGTCTTAAATGTATTTCCATAGTGGAAGTGTTTGTTCAGATTGTGTAAAAAGAGTAGATCTGATTTGTCTATCAGACCATCAAAAAATTAAGAATTTCTTTACCGTGTTTGGTAGCTCTTTAAACGAACGTCATATTAACAAACATTAATTAACAGTTAATAAACAACTTATTAAGTACTTATTAACAGTTAATAAACAACTTATAAGGTTGTTATTAACCTTATGATATGTTTATAAACATTTAGAAAGCATTGAACGTCCTATTAACAAACATTAATTAACAGTTAACTTAATACACAACTTGTTAAATACTTATTAACAGTTAATAAAGTACTTATAAGATAGTTATTAACCTTAATCTGTGTTTATAAACGTTTATAAAGCATTGAACGTCCTATTAACAAACATTAATTAACAGTTAACTTCATACTCAACTTACTAAATACTTATTAACAGTTAATAAACTACTTTTAAGATAGTTATTAACCTTATTCTGTGTTTATAAAGCATTGAACGTCCTATTAACAAACATTAATTAACACATAATAGACAACTTATTAAATACTTATCAACAGTTAATAAACAACTTATGAGATAGTTATTAACCTTAATCTGTTTTAAACATTTATAAAGCATTATAAATACTATTAACACGACACTAATAACAATAAGTAAACAATTTATAAGATGTTTATAAACCTTAATCTTTGTTTATAAACGTTTATGAACACAGAGTAAGGTTAATAACTCCTTCTCACCCATCAGTGCATTTACGGCAACGCCCCCCCCTACCTCAAAGAACTCCTCACCCCAAAACCTGCCACACGAAGCCTCCGCTCCAACAACACCAACCTTCTCGTTGTGCCTGACACCAACCTCCGCACCATGGGCGACCGGGCCTTCTGCCACACAGCCCCTTGTCTGTGGAATGCCCTCCCAGACCACCTGAGAGCGCCACAGTCCACTGATGCTTTTAAAAATGGACTGAAAACCTACCTTTTAAAAAAAGCATTTTTCTAACTTTTCACTGACTTGATTGTTTTTCGTATGAGTTTTAAATTTTAAATGTTGGCCCTCTTAGTTTAGCCTGGTTGGGTCTTTTAAAATTGTTTTGTTGCCTTTGCTGCTTTTTGCTCTGCTTTTAATCTGTAGCACTCTGAGATTCGTGAGAATGTAAAGTGCGTTATAAATAAAATGTATTATTATTATTATTATTAACTATCTTATAAGTAGTTATTAACTGTTAATAAGTATTTAATACGTTGTTTTAACTGTTAATAGCACGTTCAATGCTTTCTAAACGTTCATAAACACAGAATACGGTTAATGACTATCTCCTAAGTTGTTTATCAACTGTTAATAAGTATTTAATAAGTTGTCTATTTTTTTAATTAATGTTTGTTAATAGGACGTTCAATGCTTTATAAACACAGAATAAGGTTAATAACTATCTTATAAGTAGTTTATTAACGGTTAATAAGTATTTAGTAAGTTGTGTATTAACTGTTAATTAATGTTTGTTGATAGGACGTTCAATGCTTTCTAAACGTTTATAAACACATAATAAGGTTAATAGCAACCTTATAAGTTGTTTATTAACTGTTAATAAGTAATTAATAAGTTGTTTATTAACTATTAATTAATGTTTGTTAATAGCACATTCAATGCTTTATAAACGTTTATAAACACATAATAAGGTTAATAATGACCTTATAAGTTGTTTATTAACTGTTAATTAATGTTTGTTAATATGACGTTCGTTTAAAGTGCTACCCAGACAATAGCAAGACATTTAATGGCCAATGCTGTAACTCTATCAGGCGTATCTACCCTGTGTACCATGTCCCAAATATGTCCACATTTTGCCATTTTAAGTATTTGACTTGTTAGTTAGTAGTTGGGTTTTTTAGTTAGGCTTAAACTAGGTATGGTATTCTCAAACACTAGTTAGTATTTTGCATGTTTTTGTGGGGACGACGGATGGAAATGATCTTCTAGCTAAATCCGCCATGTTTCCATGAGATCATGATCAGCTGATTAATTTAAACTTCATGTATGGAATGTTCCTTAACGGGCATTGTTCCTTCATACATGTGTGTTGGTACCTTGCTGTTGCATAACCACTTGAACCAAATACTTTGTTGACCGGAGTACCTTAGGGGTCTAGAACCCCTCTTTTTCCTCTACACCAATCTCTTTGCCGAAAATAGCCACTCTACACACTCATATCGCATTGTGAGCTTGTAGATTGGGAAATGTTCTCCCCAAATTGGAGGTCTCTAGGTTCCAACCAATCATAAATGAATAATCAATGTTGTCCATAATCCGCTACACTAAGGATTATGGACAATATATATTGATTGGTCATTACTACTATAGTTTGTTTCTCACAAGAAAACTAAACAACAATCAGCTCAAAGGTGTGACAGATGAATTTGTGTATGCAGCGTTCAGTTGATATCCGTTCTAAAGTCCCAAAATCGAAAATCGGAAATTAGCTTGTTTTTCAATATCAGCCTTTCATCTACATGAATGGAAAACGGAAATTGACCTATTTTTTAATTATCAATCATTTATATACATTAAGTATTATACAAAATCGCGTTTTTCTTTTTTGTTAAACACAAGTTATTGCCAAGATATCAAGTATTACTTTACAAGCCCATATCTTGCGTTCAGACTATATTATTCAATGTGAAATCCAAAATCCAAAATTGGCTTGATTTTCAATTCTAGCCTTTCATCTACATGAATGGAAAACGGAAATTGACCTGTTTTTTAATTATCGATCATTCATATACATTATTATACTAATGTTACGGGTAGGGAGGGGGCTGAGCCGAGACTCCACCCTAGTCACTAGTCACTGGCACTGACACTAGCTAGTCACTGCTAGAACATTTTACGCAGATTAAGAGGAAACAATACGAGGAGAACATTACATTTATCGATATCGATCCGTATAAGCTTGTTATGAGTGAGTTTAGTGTCAATAAGGATCTTTATCCGGCCATACATTATCCGGATATTGTATGATTATTCTTTAGTGTTTACACGCAGTGCCTACTATACTATGGACCAGTTGATGGCCTACAAAAGCCTTGAGGCTCAATCGTATTTGTGCAAGGGTAAGTTTGTTTTTATTTCTTTTTTATCATTTGACTTGTTCTGTACTTTTCCAGAGGTACGAGCACACTCAACATAGCCTAAATGCTAACGGCACATGTCAGGGCTGATCATCAAATATGTTGCCATAAATAACATGAACTTCTCGGATCTTAAGCTAAAACTATAAATAAACAATCGTGCTAAAGTCAGGTAATGTTGGTGAATGTTGAACAGGACATTAACTGTAGAAGTGCTGTGCAAGTCTGTGTGTTACTAAGTGTGGCTACTGTTAGCCTTGGATCAAGACATCGTAGATGTATTTTTATCTGAGTCAGACTTGATCAAATACAACTATAATATATAGTCTTGATCCAAGGCTAAGCTTCTGTTAGCCCTGGTCCAGAGCGTTAGTGAGTTCTCTCTAACTTAGAGAGAACTCTAACAATCTGGACTAAGCTACTGTGTGCCCCAAAGAAGTCAGACGTAAACAAAGCCCAAATATGGGCATTATTAATGACCCAAAATAATAAATGAAAGTCGAGTCTGTCCATTGTCTGGCATGCAGATAGTCAAGCTTTGTTCTTTGAGAGTTTCATAGGGGAAGAAAAAAAAACTGTAAAAAGTACTAGCCTAGTTACCCAGCACTTTTCATATAGTGGCTGGTCTTACGGGTGCAGTACGTTAGTCCGACAGCGCATTCCTCCGACAGCGCAGCGCTCCGACGTTTCAATACTAAACCCGAACCAAACCCGCACCCTAACCCTAACCGCACGCGGATGCCACATAGTCGGATAAAAGGTCTGTCGGATTATCGCATGCCTCCCGGTCTTACAAGCAGGGTCTTACATGCAAGACTGGGTCAAAATGTTACATTACAACCAGGGTCAGTAACACCACAGCATTCTAACTAGATATAATTACAACGCTTTAGATTTTTTTTTTTTTTTTTTTTGCACGCATGCATGCAGTGTTGTCCTATATAAGCTGAAGAAAATAATACCCTAACGGTCCGTTCTATCACAGTAATATCATCACTGTTTACTCTATTCTCAGGTGCTGCACTCACAGCAACCGAGGGAGAAGCCAACCTCTCCCTGGATCATGGCAGAGCACACTGGGGCGGTGCTTGACGCACTGTGACTACAAGTCTGGACTGTGTGAGGTCTGGTCCCATGTAGGTGCTGCGCTGCAAGAGTCCCAAGGAAAGACATAGTAGAACCTTAGTCTCTACACTCATCCACACACTACACGCACGCACGCACGCGCGCGCACGCACGCACGCACGCACACACACACACACACACACACACACACACACACACACACACACACACACACACTTGTTTGTTTTGTTTGTACTTTAAAGTATTGTCTCCCTTTATATTATGATTACTGAGCTTGGTTGCCAACAGAAGCTACTGGGGCTTGGTTGTAACAGTTGGTATGGTCCATTATGGATGAGACTAGCATCCATGAAACCCCGTTCCTAACAGTTGGTACGGTCCATGGAAACACGGATTTCCAGAGGAAATGGACCTAAACACATGTACCTTAAAGTATGCATTTAGTTTTGCATGTGACAGCAGCGTTAAACATTGAATTTATACAAGATTTTGTACCTTTGTATTGTTGTACCTTCATACAACAATAAATCAAGTGAAAACTGGTTGAGGTGTCCTAAATGTTTAATGTGTTGTAGAGGAAGTGTGAATGGCATTGGTCGATAACGTACAGTGTGGTCACCTTAGCCACTTAAACCCTATAAACAGTACTTTGTTGTACGTCAAATATCAAAAATGTAGATCTACAAGCTCACAGCACATCACAAAGTGATGTGTTGTGAGCTTGTAGATCTGCTATTTCCGTCAGATTTTGCCTATTTTCTGCAAATATTTGACTACGACATCCCAGAATAGGGACAGTAGGGTTCAGGTGAA
Source organism: Gymnoscopelus microlampas (assembly GCF_963454915.1). NCBI lineage: Eukaryota > Metazoa > Chordata > Actinopteri > Myctophiformes > Myctophidae > Gymnoscopelus > Gymnoscopelus microlampas. Next base: position 5,144,713 of record NC_139948.1, read on the forward strand.
GAGACTTACACCTGCACTAAAGCACCTTAAATCACCCGTTGCTTCAGAGACTAATTGTCCACAAAAATAGTACATGATTAGCCGACGGGTTAAAAGGTTAAAACTGGTAAAACAGCACTTACATTACAAAGTGTATATTTTACATGTACAATGTGTTGGTCAAAGGTGCAGTAAGAGATATTTTGTTCAAATAAGTGTTAAATAGCTCTATATGCTTGTATAAATCATTGCAATAGAGTGTTTGTTCAGTAACAGGGGTCTTCTGTCTCTCCAGCTCTTTGGTCAACAAACAAAATTCACCTTCACTGACACTAGAGGGAACCAACAGCACATGCAGTGGGTGAGGCTGAGGACTGGGGATGTTTTGACCAACCTTTATACTTGTTTTAACCATTTAAACCCTGCTTTTTTCCCCTTCTACAACACATCTCAGAAGTCAATCAGAGTTCTAAGTAGTTTGATTGTCTGTCTGTCTGTCTGTCTGTCTGTCTGTCTGTCTGTCTGTCTGTCTGTCTGTCTGTCTGTCTCTCTGTCTCTCTGTCTCTCTCTCTCTCTCTCTCTCTCTCTCTCTCTCTCTCTCTCTCTCTCTCTCTCTCTCTCTCTCTCCTGTCTGTGTAGGGTGTGAGTTGGAATTAGGGCAGAAAGTTTAATGTACAACCTCTAAAAGCAACGAGGCTAAGAAACCAAACAAACCGACATAAGTGACCTGTCTGTCTGTCTGTCTGTCTGTCTGTCTGTCTGTCTGTCTGTCTGTCTGTCTGTCTGTCTCCTCCACGCTGGTGTTTCAGTAGCCTACTTTGTTGTATCACATGGTGTGTCACTTGCACAAGAAGAAGGAAGCAAGCACTCATGAGACGAGTTTTCGACGTTTCAAAGTACAGGGTGCACGGTTCGAGTAGACAATGTTCATAGAAAGGAATACCAGCACTCACTTAAGTCCTTTTAGGCTCTTATTTATTTAGGTCATAGCTCCCCAGCAAGCAGCGTCAAACCGGACGTTTCGGCCCAGAGGCCTTCCTCAGCGTATAGTAACAACATCCTGTTTCTGTGTCATTTATAAAGGGGACCTTGGTGCCACGCACAGAGCGGTCCGGGTAACAACACAATAGGACAGTCATTTTTTAACACAACTTTTTAACACTTTTTAACAAGCTAGGTCACCATTAAATAGTAAATACATATACTCACACAAGAAGAAAAAGAAGAAAATTAAATAGATCATTTTTTTAGCAGTAAGGCACCAGTTTTAAACCTTTGTCTGTGCGAGTCCCACAGTACTCCTTTATAAAGACAGACTCAGATTTCAGTCAAGATTTACACATTTGTAGAAAAACTGCATACACATTTTTTAAAACATTTTTTAAAATACCGTAGTATACACTGTGTCACTCGAAAAAGAGGCATTCAACTCATTAGTACCATTAATTCATTACTCAAACATATAATCATAGCTCATTTCACTCTGAAGTGGTCTGCTCTGTCTATTTTTCACCACAATAAATCCTATAAGAAACAACCTAGTAAGAGTTCTACATTTAAACCTTTAGGGTGTTCTGTTTGGAGAGAGTGTATCCACCATGCCTCTCGTTGCAGTAAACGTTTTTCACGATCCCCACCTCTTTTTAAGGGCAGTACTGCCTCAATACCCTGAAACCTTAAAGCACAGACTTCATGTCCCACCGCATTAAAATGTCTAGCTACAGGTGATTTTTCATCTTTATTCCTGATATTACTTTTATGCTCTGAAATTCTAACTTTAAGTTCTCTTTTGGTTTTACCCACATAGCACAGGCCACAAGGGCATTTTAGTAGATAAACCACAAACTTAGTTTTACAGGTGATGATGCTTTTAACATCAATCTTTTTTCCTGAATGTGGATGTAATACATGATTACCTCTGATCATTGCATTGCAATGAACACAGTTGTGACAAGGAAAGTTGCCCGTAGGCAAATCAGACAAAAAATGTTGCGGTGGAACATGACAGTCTGCCCTCACTAGAGAATCCCTCACATTTTTGGCACGCTTATGTGCAAAGATGGGGGACTCCTTGAACATATGACCCACACTAGGATCACTCGATAACATATACCAGTATTATTTAGCTTGTCTTTCGAAAGCACTGTCAGTACTGCAGATTCTTTTCGTTCTCAATAGTTGACTATAAGGTAAACTTCTCTTTAACCCGACGGGTGATAACTAGAAAAATGTAAATAGTTGTTTCTATCAGTTTGTTTTCTGTAGACACAAGTGGAAATCTCATCTAGCTCTCTCTGTACTAATACATCCAGGAATGACACTGATTCTCTACTAGACTCTAAAGTGAAGGATATCGATGGCATTCTAGAATTTATATAAACCTTAAACTCCTCCAACTGTTCCACTGACCCAGAAAAAATGAAAAAAACGTCATCAATATATCTAAACCAACATTTTAACCAAGGAGAAAAAGGATTGTTATTGTACACAAAGTCACACTCAAATTTTCCCATGAATAAATTGGCGTAATTTGGGGAGCAGGGACTTCCCATGCTCACCCCTTGACACTGTAAATAATAAGAGTTCTCAAATTTAAAATAATTCTTGTTTAACACAAGTCTAGTCAGCTCAGTGAGAAAATCAGTAGGGGGAGTTTTAGCTTCTCTCTGGTTCAAAAAATAAGTTAGGGCCTCAAGCCCTTCTCTGTGAGGAACATTCGTGTACAGGCTAGTTACATCCATAGTACACAGGAGATCTGAGTTGAGAGTGTTATGAATCGAATCTAATTTATTTAGAAAGTCTGTAGTATCTTTAACAAAAGAAGGAAGTTTGACAACTAACTGTTTGATATGTAGATCTATATATTTGGACATAGGTTCAGTCAAAGACTGAGTTCCTGCTACTATAGGACGCCCCGGAATCGGTTCAACCAAAGTCTGTATTTTTGGAAGAGTGTAAAAAATAGGTCGCACAGGATGTATTTGATACATGAAGTCATATTCATTTTTTGAAATGAGTTGGTCATCCAGTGCCCTCTTAAGAAAAAGCTGTATTTCTTGTGCAGTAGGATCACTGCTTAAAGGTGTATAAAAGACACTATTACTTAACTGTTTTGAAATTTCAGCTCTGTAAGAAGTTTTATTCAACAACACTATCGCACCACCTTTGTCAGCATTACGTATAACGATTGTCTCATCTTTAGATAAATTAGCCAAAGCTAGCCTCTCTTGAGGAGTCACGTTAGAGTTCACTTTCGACTGTTTGTTAGCATGCAAAACAGAAAAAACATTTTGTTCAACAAGTCTGCAAAAAGTTGCTACAGAGTGATTAAAACACGGAGGGATAAACGTACTTTTCGGTCTCAGTGTTCGTTTATTTTCAGAACTCTCAGGTTCTTTCTCACGGTTAGTTAGTAGTCCATGCGTCGTATTCGGAGCCTCTTTAACAAAGAAGGCTCTCAACTTGACAGACCTGAAAAATTTAAAGAGTTCTACTCTCGTTTGAAACGAGTCGGCTTTTTTGAGTGGAACGAAGGACAAACCTTTAGAAAGGATGGCGGTCTCGTGCTCGGTTAATGTTCTGTTCGACAAGTTGATCACGTTCTCCCCCTGCCCCCCTTCTTGGCTCCTCTGCCTTGGACGCTGTCTCTTTCCCCCTCTGCGGGTTGGCCGGTGTCTTTTTCGGCGGTCCATGATCTGGTTTGGATCCACCTTTGGGGTGCCCCTCGAAAAGGGACAGGTGCTGGTTGGCTTCTGTTGGTGTAAGATCGTCTCTGGTTGTCAGTTGCCAACTCGTCGGCGGATTGGTCACTCGAAGAGCCGTAATCTTCTCTCTGCTGCGTGTAGCGTGGCGTTTTCACCCCCGACAGCCACAAATAGACCAAATCTTTTTTGTAGTCTAGAGTGTCTCTGCGGTATTTGTAGAGTTTTATCTCGGCAATCTCTTGCTCGTATGTCTCAATCATTGTCTTGCACTGTTCTTCAATTTCTTTTAACTGTTGCGTGCTCAACATTCCATTCATAGTGCTTTTTAATTCAGTTAATTCAGAGCGAGTCTTTACAAGTTCGTCATTCGAAAACTCGATTAACAGTAGCATCAGGTCTAAAGAGCACTTGTTTAGTACCTCACACCACTTCTTGCAGAGTGTCACTTGCACCCCTAAAGCACTTTAGGGGTCCAACTTCATAGTCACCAGTGAATATTACCATCCAGAAATATCATCTATGTGCATAATGATTTGATGTTAGATTTGATTTATTAGACGTAATTATTAAAATAAAAACACATGGTACATGCTTCTCACAGAAACATCAACTCAATAAAGTCATCGACTTATTTCCATTGTGGTCCTTTGTTTTGGACAAACACAACATTAGAGAACAGGCATTGGAACACAAATAAAACACACTAAAACTAAAAACTGTTCACAGCATAAATAAAACAAGTTAAACAAGTGACCAGACTATTTTGCATCTCATCACCCATAGTCTTCTCTAGCCCAGTGGTACCCAAACCAAGCTTGAGGAGACATTTTTTTTTGTGGGGACAATAATGACTTGACTTGACTTTTAATTACATTTAAAAAATATGTAAATACATTTTCCAATGTGTTTTTTTCTTCTCATCCTCTAGCCTACATTAACCCCTGCCCCAGCTAGAGCGTCATAGTTTGAAGCTTGGGGCCGCTGACCAGCTGCAGTTGATGATTTGTGAGTGAGAATGTGTTGTGTGAATGTCAGCTAATCTCACAAACTACTAAAACTACTACAACCATCAGACTCATATTTCTTGTGCACACGGCAGCATGCAAGGAATTCCATTCCCATCTATAACATTTGTGGTCAATTCATTGATATAAAGGCCTATTGTATAAATGGGTGCTCGATTTCAATTAATTGAAAAAGTAATCACAGAATAATCGCGAAGAAAATAGCTATAGCCCTATTTGAAACACATTGAATTATGAGAAGTGCTTCTACATAGGCTGGTAGTCTGTCTTAGTTTGTACGTGTGTCTCCACTGGATGAAAACTGTGAATTACGTCATTTTTTGGGTTATGCATATACCCTGTAAATGTGTACTCTAGTTGCCATTGAGAGCAACTAGACTGACCCCACAAAGGTGAAGGTGTGAGCTTCCTGGCATGTTCAAGCATAAGATGATAGCATACAGTATGCTATACATTTTACTCAGACGAGACGTCCATATGTTTATGTGTGTGTTCTGTTGTCTTCTTGCTCAGGGCTGGATCTTGCTATATAAGCAGCTACTGTACCTATAGGGAGCCATCCCAAATGAAAATCGAAATCAAATAAATTAAAACATACACATATTTTCGGAAATTCGGAATGATGACATTTTCACGTTCAGTCTATCACTCATTTAGGCAGCCCATCACCGTTTGGGACTGCCTGGGAAGGTCTCCAACTGTGTGTGTGTGTGTGTGTGTGTGTGTGTGTGTGTGTGTGTGTGTGTGTGTGTGTGTGTGTGTGTGTGTGTGTGTGTGTGTGTGTGTCTGTGTGTGTGTGTGTGTGTGTGTGTGTGTGTGTGTGTGTGTGTGTGTGTGTGTGTGTGTGTGTGTGTGTGTGTGTGTGTGCGCGTGCGCGCGCGCTTGTGTGTGTGTGTGTGTGTGTGTGTGTGTGTGTGTGTGTGTGTGTGTGTGTGTGTGTGTGTGTGTGTGTGTGTGTGTGTGTGTGTGTGGGGGGGGGGGATTACAACCCAACCTGCACATTATTGATTTGGTTGAGGTGACATCATAAAGGTTTCCTTTGATTGTATTGTCTAAGTTCTGAGCCCAGCAAGTTTTTTTCTTCCCGTAATATAGGCTAAATTAAAAGACAATATTATTGTAGCCTATTGTGTTTGCATACTTGTATCTATTTACTTTTTTCTCTTGGCTGTATACTTTCTTGTCTTGCCCTGTAACCTCTATTGTTTTTAACTGCTGTACTGTCCTTGTTAATCTCTCAAGAACAGATTCCGACCTGCGGTGGAATCTGTCGGAGCGGTTCGTCCTAACCAGTGCGCATTGGCTAAAAGTGGGCGTGCCTTCAGATCAGGAAGTGGGCCGCGCTTTACCCAATCAAATGTAGTGGGCGGGATTCACGTGTCCATCCACCATGATCCACCCTCCCCCCCTCGAAACTAGCCGAAACTAATTTAACAATAGCGTCCTCGGAGCGGACAAAACCACGGAAAGATATTCACATTTTAAATTACTCTTTCATCATAGAAACAAGTGGGCTTATAACCAAAACCATCCATGTTCTCTGGGAGAAGTGGTGTTAGTGTTCCGTGTAGAAATATTGTTAGTGGGAATGAAAACATGGTCGCACCAACCGGAAGTGATGCGCTATAGGCAGACATGAAACCGGTGTTTCCCTGCGCTCTAGTCTAACATTATACTCCTGCCAGACTCCACAGAATATCAGAAAAGCAGAGGTCGCTGTTTTTCATTTTCTGTGGGGTCTGGCTACGCGAGACTATGTCCTTGTTGACTCAAAAAAAAAATCACCTTCACTAACACTAGAGGGAGCCAACAGCACATGCAGTGGGTGAGGCTGAGGACTGGGATTGTTTTGACCAGTCCTCTGGTCAAAACATACTTGTATTTACACACTGCTTTATACTTGTTTTAACCATTTAAACCCTGTATACTGTATTGACCCCCAGGGCTCTATCCTTGGCCCCCTGCTTTTTTCCCCTCCTAACAAATCTCAGAAGTCAATCAGAGTTTTAAGTAATTTGATTATCTCTCTCTCCACGCTGGTCACATGGTGTGTCACTTGCACCCCTAAAGCACTGTCCAACTTCATAGTCACCAGTGAATATTACCATTATCCAGAAATATCATCTATGTGCGTAATGATTTGATTTTAGATTTGATTGAATTTATTAGATGTTATTATTAAAAGAAAAACACATGGTACATGCTTCTCACAGAAACATCAATCGACTTATTTCCATTGTGGTCCTTGGTTTTGGACAAACAAAACATTAGGGAGAACAGGCATTGGAACACAAATAAAACACACTAAAACTAAAAACTGTTCACAGCATTAATAAAACAAGTTAAACAAGTGAACAGGCTATTTTGCATCTCTTCACCCATAGTCTTCTCTAGCCCAGTGGTACCCAAACCAAGCCACACTGCCATGTGCAGCTGTGCTATTTTTGAGGATGTTTGAATTAGTATTTATTTTTTGTGGGGATAATAATGACTTGGCTTGACTTGACATTTAATTACATTTAAAAGATATGTAAATGCATTTTCCAATGTGTTTTTTTCTTCTCATCCTCTAGCCTACTGTTACGGCCCTAGAAGGCCATAGTGTGTGTGTGTGTGTGTGTGTGTGTGTGTGTGTGTGTGTGTGTGTGTGTGTGTGTGTGTGTGTGTGTGTTTAACAGTCTGTCAGTGTTCCCAGTGCTGCAGGATGAGTGAAGGTGGGAGTGGCCATGGAGATTGGAGGAGTGGCGTGGAGAGTGGGGACACACCTGGCTCCCATTCCCCCAAATCAACCAGCCTATAAAAGCCTGGAAAGAACCACCAACAAACCTCTCTTTGCAAGCACCACATGCTGAGACCTGTGTTTTCCAATTGACTGTTATAGTAATAGCCTCATCAGCTAGGCATTGCTTTAGTTAGTTCCACTTCACTACAGTATATTCAGACTAAGTCCACACAACCTAACCCATCCTTCGATAGTAGACTTTTCTTCGTAGTATTTACAAAGCCTTGTTCCTGAGGGGTGCAATACGTTAGTCCGACAGCGCATTCCTCCGACAGCGCAGTGCTCCGACATTAAACAGTAAACCCGAACCAAACCCGCACCCTAACCCTAACCGCACGCGGATGCCACATAGTCGGAGAAAAGGTCTGTCGGATTAACGCATGCCTCCCGTTCCTGAGTACCTACAAACAGGGAAGCTGGTAGGGGTGTGCCGCCATTTTCTTTGTTCCCCTTTTAACCCCCTGTTTTCTTAGGTAGGGAGTTTATATTGTACTTTTTGTTTTGGGTGTAGCTTAGATTGTTTTTTGTTTAAGGTAGGGTTGTTATGGCTTTGGCCACCCTGATGATAATGCTTCCCCTGTTTGTTTTTCCCCTGTGAATCAAGATAATTAATAAACTGTACTCATTTTTGGTTGAACCTGACTGGTCTGAAATATGTTACGCCTTTATGATCCTCTAGACCTTATAAGGTCGTAACATATTTGGGGGCTCGTCCGGGATCGGCATAGTTGTTAGTGGTGCGTGCAATGGTAAAATGGCACAGTTTGACTTAAAGCATTTTTTAAGCAATCCCACCCCAGAGAGGCTTAATAAATGTAGGACGGGAGACTTGCATGAGATTGCTGACTATTTTGGGATCCAGAGAACTGGACCTCTTCCTAAGCCCGAGCTAAAAGCCCTCGTGTTGGCAGGGCTCGTATATAACAAAGTCATGGAGCTGCCGCCTGAACAGACTCAACCTGAGCCCCCTCAGGTGGAGGGGGGTGGTGTGGGTGGGCCTGAAACCTCTCAGGTGGAGGGGGGTGGTGTGGGTGGGCCTGAGCCTCCTCAGGTGGAGGGGGGTGGTGTGGGTGGTGGCACTGCTCAAAGTGGGGTAGAGTCACCCCTGTCCTCTGTGAGTTCCTCTTCAAGGGACTCGAAACTAGACAGTGCACGGTTGAAGGTGCGCTTAACCCGCCTGAAACTTCAGAATGAAGACAGGGCAGATGCTCGCAAAATAGACATGGAGTACAAGCTGGCAGTGCACCGCATTGAGGCAGAGACAAGTGTTAAGATACGGCAGCTAGAGCTGGATGCGAGAATGAGGGCAGGCACAGGGGAGTCCAAGGTGGAACACACACAACCCTTAGGGTCCCCTACTGTCCCCAGCGTGGGGAAAATAGAACCCCCACAGTCCCCTGTTGCTGTTCCTCGTACCAAGGTGCCCACCATGGAGCAACCGGAGTCCTCAGTGTCGTCTACCACGCCTACATTTAATGTGAGTAAACATATTGCCCTAGTGCCTCCTTTCCGGGAGACTGAGGTTGAATGTTATTTCAATGCCTTTGAGAAAGTTGCCGCGGCTTTACATTGGCCGCAAGATGTGTGGGCGTTACTGCTTCAATGCAAACTAACTGGGAAGGCTCAGGAGGCTTGTGCAGCTCTGTCAATTGAGGACAGTTTGAAATATGAGATTGTTAAGAGTGCAATACTCAGAACCTATGAGTTGGTACCGGAAGCTTATAGACAGCGATTCCGAGACCAGAAAAAGAAAGCTACATTTGTGGAGTTTGGCAGGGAGAAAGGTACCCTTTTTGATAGATGGTGCCTTGCAACCAAAACTTCAGATTGCAGTTCATTGCGGGAGCTAATGCTTCTGGAAGAGTTTAAAACCTGTGTGCCAGAGCGCACCATGGTGTACATTAACGAACAAAAGGTGACTACTCTGCAGGAGGCAGCTGTACTCGCAGATGAGTTTGCACTAACCCTTAAGTGTTTTTGGGGGGAAACGGGATAATGTTCCCATGCGGGAGCCTCATCAGAAAAAATGATGACCCTCCGGCTACACGCCCCAAGGCGTCCCCTCCTAATCCAATAAAGTGTTTTTTCTGTCTTAAGACTGGTCACGGTATTGCAGAATGCTATGCACTTAAGCGTAAACAGCAGTCACAGCCGGCTAAACAGCCAAAAGGGATGGGGTTGGTTAAAACTGTCTCCCCCTTAGGCCCCCAGGTAGCGCCAGATAAGCCAATGGTCCCCGATGAGTGTTTTAAGCCTTTCATCTTTGAAGGCTTGGTGTCCTTGTTACGGTCAGGTGACCTTATGATTGATGTATGAGTAATATATTATTGACATGTATGAGGAAGAGGTGACTGACTGCATGTTTCTTCCTTATCATGCAGGAGGTGTCTGTCATGGGTGAGGAGGAGTGAGAGAAGGCTCTAAATCCCACTGTGATTGGCTAGACTCTGCTATAGAGGTGCAATTGGCTAATGGGCTGCGTGCTCCACAGGTGGACTTGATCACCCATCATGTGATGGCTATAAAAGCACTGCAGGCAGCTAATTCATTGAGATGAGACCTTCCCTGTCCTCTCCACCACTGACCCCTCGTTTGTTTGGTTTGTTAAAGTATGGTTTGAGCCCTTAGGAAAGGCTGACTTTGACTTAATGTTTGGATAACCCTTTTGAGTGATTTAACAGTCTCTTTATTTGTTTTTGTTTCCTTTTCAATTGGCCAGTTAACTTGTTTTTGTTTCCTTTTGTTTTGCTTATTTGCCTGAGCTACAATAGCCTTTAGCCTTCCAGGAAAGGCACATTTTTGATATTGTTAAAAGGTAAAAGGTAACCTGTGACTAGACTTTAAGGACATTTTGGACAGTTAATGACTTTTTGACCGTGAACTTTGTAATAAATATCCATTCTTTTTGCAAACTGGTTTCAAAGAGTCATATATGTTGCACTCACACCACCCCTAGGGTGGGGGTCGTAACATATTTGGGGGCTCGTGCCGGTTTAGACACCCTTTTGGTAATTTGCATATATTTAAGTTGATTTATGGTGATAATTAACACATATATGAAAAAATCGTCTAAACAGTTAATTAGTGGTTAGTTTGATGGTAAATGGAAAAAGGTGCATTCGTTAGTGAACGTTTGGTTTTTGGAAAACATGTTTGAGACTATATGATTTGTTAATTGTTTGGGGTTTTTGTTTTCAGTTGGGTCAGTGGTTAGCCGGATGGATGTGTTTTCGGCAGGTGGAGGTAAGCAGGTTTTGTGTGGACTTTTTGGTAACTTGGAGAACTTGGTTCTTTTAATTCGGTTCTCATGTTCACGCGGTCTGGGAGGTCGGCTGGTAGGATCTTAACTAGGGCTTCTCTAGAAAAGTGTAATATTGCTAAAGAGTTCAGGCTGCTGGTGATAGCAGGCCAAAAGCAACAAATCCTCAATAGTGTGGTGGATCAACTAAGAAGGAGGGGTATTCTGGAGTCACAGCCAGAGAACAAAGAGAGTGGCACACAGGGTACTAGTGGAGCAATGACGACTGAGGCCGCTAATGTCTCAGGCTCACTAGGAACTCCTGGGGGTCCGGGGATTTCTCTTGTAGAAGGCTCGGGCTCGACCACTCAGACATCACCAGATGTCACACCTGGGGGGGAATTGGAGGAGAACATGCAGCTGAAACTCCGTCTCAGAGAGACAGAGTGCAAGTTAATGCGTGAGGAACGCTTAAAAAGTGAGCAGGAAAGGTTAAGGAGTGAGTTGGAACTAAAAAAAGAGGAGGTTAAATTGCAACAGCAACAAAAGGAGTTGGAACTCATGCATATGAGAGCTAGGTTGCCGACTGCATCCCCCCAGGTTACTACTCCGCTGGAGGCTCCAGAAAGCAACAGCACTACCCCCAGAGCAGTGTTCGATGTGGGCAGGCACATTGCCCTTGTGCCACCCTTCAGAGAAGGTGAGGTTGACTCCTATTTTCATGCGTTTGAACGCATAGCAAATACATTGAAATGGCCAGAGGATATGTGGGCTTTGTTAGTGCAGTGCAAACTAAGTGGTAAAGCGCAGGAGGTCTGTGCCAGCCTGACCCTAGACCAGAGTCTCGACTATGAGACGGTGAAAAAAAGCATTTTGCGTACTTATGAATTGGTCCCAGAGGCATATCGCCAGAAATTTCGTTCCACTGAAAAACCTGCTGACCAGTCATTTGTCGAATTTGCTCAGGTGAAAACGGTGTTGTTCAATAAGTGGTGTACAGCAAGCAAAGTGGCTGATTTTGAGCAGCTCAGGGAATTAATTCTATTGGAGGAATTTAAGAACTGCATTCCAGAGCACATTGTCATGTACCTTAACGAGCAGAAAGTTAACACCGTGTCTAAAGCTGCCGTTTGTGCAGATGAGTTTGTGTTAACACACAGGTCAAACTTTTCTCCTATGTGCCGGGAGTCCAGGGGTAACCACGGGGAAAATGGGAAACCTTGGAATAAAGCAAGGTCACCAAACAGTCCGCCGCGTAACGGCAATGGTAATGGTGCGGGCGGGGCTGGGAACAGTGGGGAAGCACGCAAGTGTTTTGCTTGTCATGAGGAAGGCCATTTAATTCGGGAATGTCCATCACGCTCACAGAGCAACGAAAAAGAAAGTCAAAATCCGACTTCAGACGTCCATTCAAGCTGGAGGTAGATGCCTGTGACAGCGGTGCGGGTGCTGTGTTGCTGCAGGAGGACGAGCTGGGCATCGACCATCCCATGTGCTACTACTCGAAGAAGTTCAGTGGGGCTCAGTGTAACTACAGCACAGTGGAAAAGGAGGCTTTGGCCTTGATTTTAGCTTTGCAGTTTTTTGAAGTGTATGTAGGTTCAAGTCCAAACCTTTGGTTTTTCTGAAACAGATGCAGAACTCGAACCAGAGACTAATGAGATGGTCTCTATTGGTACAGGATTTTAATATTGAGATACGCCACAAGAAAGGGCTGGATAATGTCCTTGCAGACGCCCTGTCAAGAGTTTATTGTTAATGTTTTTTGTGTCTTTTTCTCTATAGATACATTACAGGTGGAGGTCCTTATTGAGTGAACTTCATCTGGGGGAGATGAAGTTCCCTCTTGAGGGGGGAGGTGTTACGGTCAGGTGACCTTATGATTGATGTATGAGTAATATATTATTGACATGTATGAGGAAGAGGTGACTGACTGCATGTTTCTTCCTTATCATGCAGGAGGTGTCTGTCATGGGTGAGGAGGAGTGAGAGAAGGCTCTAAATCCCACTGTGATTGGCTAGACTCTGCTATAGAGGTGCAATTGGCTAATGGGCTGCGTGCTCCACAGGTGGACTTGATCACCCATCATGTGATGGCTATAAAAGCACTGCAGGCAGCTAATTCATTGAGATGAGACCTTCCCTGTCCTCTCCACCACTGACCCCTCGTTTGTTTGGTTTGTTAAAGTATGGTTTGAGCCCTTAGGAAAGGCTGACTTTGACTTAATGTTTGGATAACCCTTTTGAGTGATTTAACAGTCTCTTTATTTGTTTTTGTTTCCTTTTCAATTGGCCAGTTAACTTGTTTTTGTTTCCTTTTGTTTTGCTTATTTGCCTGAGCTACAATAGCCTTTAGCCTTCCAGGAAAGGCACATTTTTGATATTGTTAAAAGGTAAAAGGTAACCTGTGACTAGACTTTAAGGACATTTTGGACAGTTAATGACTTTTTGACCGTGAACTTTGTAATAAATATCCATTCTTTTTGCAAACTGGTTTCAAAGAGTCATATATGTTGCACTCACACCACCCCTAGGGTGGGGGTCGTAACAGTCCTTAACAGGAAAAGCAGAGGACCAACGACCTGTTAAGATCTTGAGAGACACGGGTGGTTCACAGTCCTTTGTCTTGAGTGATGTTCTGCCCCTGAGTGGGGAGTCCTCCTGTGGGACAAGTACTATAGTACAAGGTATTGAGATGGGTTGTGTGCCAGCCCCACTTCATCATGTACATGTGCAATCAGACTTGGTTACTGGGTTTTTTCGTGTTGCTGTCCGATCCTCTTTCCCTATCCAAGGGGTTGATTTCCTTATGGGAAATGATATAGCAGGGGGTAAGGTGAGACCTGTCCCTGAGGTTGTGTGCAACCCAGAACCTGACTCATTGGATGCATTGTCACAAACTTTTCCAGAAGTGTTCTCTGCTAGTGTGCTTACTAGGGCACAGGCCCGCAAACAGGCTGAGGAAGGGGTGGATCTAGCAGACTCTATGTTTGCCTCTGCTTTGAGGGAAGATGACTCCCCACCTCACAAGGTGGACTCCGATAACACTAACCTGTCAATCGACTCTCCTATCCCCAACTTACCAGTCTCACGTAAGGCTCTTACCAATGCTCAGGTGGCCGATACAACCCTCTCAAAATGTTTTGCAGAGGCTGTTAAGGTCACAGAGGTAAGGGGCAAGCACCAGTCCTTTTACTTCGATGAGGGGGTTTTAATGCGAAAATGGATCTCCCGAAACATGCAGGGGTTAGATGAGACTGATAATGACTGGGGTCTTGTGCATCAGGTTGTTGTTCCCTCTGCTTACAGACAGCATGTGTTGGAGTTGGCCCATGACCATACATGGTCTGGACATTTGGGGATCACAAAAACATATGATCGCATACTTAGGCACTTCTTTTGGCCAGGTTTGAAAGCCGATGTAGCCCGTTACTGTAAGACCTGTAACACCTGCCAAGTCACTGGGAAGCCTAACCAAGTGGTACCACCTGTCCCCCTCTGCCCGATACCTGCTGTGGGTGAGCCATTTGAACATGTGATTGTTGATTGTGTGGGCCACTTGCCGAAAAGTAAATCTGGAAACCAATTCCTGCTAACGATAATGTGCGTGGCCACTCGGTTTCCAGAGGCGATTCCTCTACGGAAAATTACTGCCCCAACCATCACTAAAGCATTGACTAAGTTTTTCACTACTTTTGGCCTACCTAAAATTTGCCAAACTGATCAGGGAACTAATTTTCTGTCCAAGGTGTTTAGACAGACGTTACAGTCCCTAGGGATTTCACATGTGGTGTCAAGTGCATATCACCCTGAATCGCAAGGTGCACTTGAGCGCTGGCACCAAACATTGAAGTCAATGCTACGCAAATACTGTTTCGAAACAGAGAAAAGTTGGGATGAGGGTTTACCATTCGTACTGTTCGCTATTCGAGAGGCTAAACAGGAGTCTCTTGGGTTCAGCCCTGCTGAACTTGTATTTGGGCATAGTGTTCGGGGCCCATTAAAGGTGTTAAAGGAACAGTTCATGTCCATTGGTCCCTCACCCAAAACTAATGTATTGGACTTTGTCACTCAGTGTCGGGAACGACTCCACCATGCCTGCGCCTTGGCAAAGGCAAGCCTTTCTAGCAGCCAGGGAAAGATGAAACAGCACTATGACAGGAAGGCAGTTGAACGCAGTCTCCAACCAGGAGATCAGGTGTTAGTCCTGCTGCCCGTGCTAGGTTCTTCCCTTAGTGCACGGTTCTCAGGCCCATATACTGTGAAGAGTAAAGTGAGTGACACAGACTATGTAATTCACACTCCTGAACGCAAACGCCAGACACGTCTCTGCCATGTTAACATGCTGAAACTGTTTCATTCTAGAGAGGATTCCAAGGAGAGGCCAGAGAAAAGTGCTGAAGCTGCTGTCATCCCAGATGCCTCAGTTTCTCTGTTAGTGAGCCCAACGGCACAGGTGGATGAGGATGGTTTAAAACTGGGATGTAACGCTCAACAATGTGGTAGGCTACCAAACTCTGAAATATTGTCAAAGTTAGACACATATTTGTCCTACCTCGCTAATGATGAAAAACAGGACGTGACAGAGTTAATTCTTGCCTACCCTAATCTCTTTGGAGATGTTCCTTCATGCACTACAGTGGTAGAACATGATGTTAATGTTGGTAACGCTGTCCCAATTAAACAGCATCCCTACCGTTGCCCGCTGGTTAAGAGAGAGATGATGAAGAAGGAAGTTGAATACTTGCTTGAGAATGGCCTAGCAAAGCCTAGCCATAGTCCTTGGAGTTCTCCCTGTTTGTTAACACCAAAAGCAGATGGTTCTTCACGTTTTTGCACAGATTACCGCAGGGTGAATGCTGTCACTGTGCCCGACTCCTTTCCCTTACCCCGCATGGAAGACTGTGTGGACAATGTAGGGTCAGCTGTTTATATTACCAAACTGGATCTGCTGAAAGGATATTTGCAAGTGCCTCTTACTCCCCAAGCATCTGACATATCAGCCTTTGTGACTCCAGACCATTTCCTACAGTACACAGTGATGCCATTCGGTATGCGAAATGCACCAGCCACTTTTCAACGCCTAATTAATAGGGTACTAGGTGATGTCCCAAATTGTAATGTCTACTTAGACGATGTGGTGGTGTATTCTTCTGTTTGGGAGGAGCATATGAAGTCCTTGAGTATGGTGTTTGAACGTCTAGCAAAGGCGTCTCCAACACTCACCTTGGGGAAATGTGAGTTTGCCAAGGCAACTGTCACCTACCTGGGTAAGCAAGTTGGCCATGGGCAGGTGCGCCCTGTTGATGCCAAGGTATCAGCCATCCTCGCCTATCCAAGACCCACTACCAGACGTGAGTTAAAACGTTATTTAGGAATGGCTGGATACTACAGATGTTTCTGCAAGAACTTTTCTGTAGTTGTTGCCCCCTTAACCAGGTTAACCAGCCCTAAGCATCCTTTTGTGTGGACAGATGAGTGCCAACATGCCTTCGACTGTGCAAAGTCTCTTCTCTGCAGTGCCCCAATCCTAGCTGCTCCGGACTTCTCTCGACCGTTCACACTGGAGGTGGATGCCAGTGCCTCTGGGGCAGGAGCAGTCCTGCTACAGGGGAACACAGATGACAATGGCATTAGCATTAGCTCAGAGCAGAATAGCCTATGAGCTAACCTGACACACAGTAGGCTGCAGCCTAATGTGTCCCGTGGGGACACATTGGGGGGGGGGGTCATCTAAAATGTGATAAAGCCACTATAGCAATCTCGTCTTCTGCTACATTTCACTTAAATGTCAGAGCTTAACTCTACATGTAGGCTAAATATGACATAAATACATTAATGTGAAGTGGAGATCGCCTGTATAACTCTCCATCCAGGTTGGTGGTGTAATTTATTGTCTCTCTGTGTGTTCGCATTCAGTTAGTCTTATTAATTCTGTTTCCTTGTGCGTCCGCGTGCGTTGTAGTATTATTTCACGTTGCTGTTTGCAACTGTTGTTTATTCATAAAAAAGTCAGCAGTGTCACGTTAATTTTGTTTCCCTCAGACCGCTGTTCGCAGCAGGTGGGCTTTTTTTGTTATTCTGTTATTCTCTCTCGTATGTTCGCGTGCGGTGAGTAGGGGTCTTTATATATTGCATATTGCTGCCCCCGGTACTACGCTGTTCGCAGCTGGTGAGCCTTTTTGGTTATTCTGTTCCTCCCTCTGGCACGTTCGCGTGCAGTGAGTAGGCGTTTTATATTTATTGTATATTGCTGCCCCTTGTACTACGCTGTTCGCATCTGGTGGGGTTTTCTGGGAGGGCAGGAGGGCGAGAGGTCTGTGGTCACCTCCCTGGACGTCCGTGCACATAAATGTGTTGGAGCTGAGGGCTGTCCACCTTGCCCTCAGGGCTCTCCTCCCCTTCGTCCACGACAAGCATGTCTTACTGAGGACAGACAACACTTCGGCTGTCTACCACATCAATCACCAAGGGCGCACGAAGTCGCTTCGTTGCCAACAGGTGTCTCAGGAGCTCTTGTTGTGGACCGTGCCTTCCTTGGCTTCACTCGGGGGGATTTATATGCCGGGGGTGGTGAACAGGGCGGCAGACCTTCTGTCCAGGGCCGGCCCTCTTCCCAGGGAGTGGAGACTTAACCCAGAGGTGGTTTCTCGGTTATGCGCTCGCTTCGGCCTCTCGTGACAACGCTCAGTGCGAGCTACGGTTCTCCCTGGCAGGCCATGGGCTTGCTCTGTCGGAAGAGTGGCCGGACGGCTTGTTGTGCGCTTTTCCTCCACTACCCCTGATCCCTCAGGTGCTACATCGGGTGAGACTGGGTTGCTACTGGGTTCTGCTGATTGCACCCCGGTGGCCAGGGAGACATTGGCTTTTTTCTCGCACATGATTGGCTTTTCAGATTGTGATCATTTTGACATTGCAGACATCCCGGAAGTAAACCGCAAGCTGAAATATTGTAAGCACTTTATGATTATTAGAAGTGGAGACCCATGTGAAGGTGGAAAAGAAAGTAGATGTACTTGTCAGAAAAGGCATGAGCGATTTTTATAGCGAGTTGGGAGAGAATTGGCCCACTGATGTGGCCGTGAGTTCTACCCCCCTCTCTGATTGTGTAGCAGGATGTTTGGTTCGCTTAACAAAGTCATATAACAGCCCGATTCGTGTTTTTACCTATAACTGCACCAATCTGTGTAAAACTTTGTATGCACACTCCCTAGAGGTCAAGGAAAAACCTTTGCCCTGCATTTTTCACATCTGCCTTTTATAGCGCCACCAGGAGGCCAACTTATGTAAAACATATTTCTTTACATTTCTACTTCCGATTTTATCCAAATTTCACGCAAATCGGTACACATGATGTCTATAGTCATGTGATCAAGATGGATAATATTTAATATTCCATCCCGATTGGCCAAGATTCACATCTAAAGTTTGCAGGAGTGGCCCGTTTAGAACAAAATGCCGCAAATCATGAATGCAGCGCCCGATTGCGGTCAAACTCTGCGTGCACATTCACACTACCTTTTAACATTGGCCTGTTATAGCACCACCAGCAGGTCTAATTTAGCAAAACATTTTTCTTTGAACAAAATGCCTCAAATCATGAATGCAGTGTCCGATTGCTGTGCAAGACCTAAGAACAAATGCCACCCTTTTGACATTGGCCTATTGTAGCACCACCAGGAGGCCACAATAACCTACCTGACCTGGTGGAGACCTCTAGTTTTGTATTGTATTTCTAACTTATTAATTGTTGCTTGTGAGAGGAACCACAGTGGAAACTAGAAAAAGTGCTCCTCGGAGCACAAGACTCTGCCAAGTCAGGTAGATTATTGTGTCCTCCTGGTGGCGCTATAATTGGCCAATGTGAAAAGTGTGCCATTTCTTCTTAGGCCTTGCACGACAATCGGACACTGCATTCATGATTTGAGGCATTTTGTTCCAAAAATGTGGTTTGCTAAATTAGACCTGCTGGTGGCGCTATAACAGGCCAATGTGAAAAGGGTGGCATTTCTTCCTGTTCCAAGTTGGAATCTCTGTGGAAAATTTCACGGAAATCGCATGCTGCGTTCATGATTTGAGGCATTTTGTTCAAAATGAACCAATCCTGCAAAATTTGGAAGCCAATTTTAGCCAATCAGGATGGAATATGGAAAATCAGACAGATCCGTGTTGATCAAATGGCTATAGAGATACTGTGTACCGATTTGCGTGTTTTTGGGACAAAATCTGTAGGAGTAATAGCAAGAAATGTGTTTTGCAAAAGTCGGCCTCATGGTGGCGCTATGACAGGCTGATCGGAAAAATGTGGGGCAGAGGTTTTGCTGTGGCATGCAGGGAGTGTGTGTGCGCAGTTTCACAGCAACAGGGCCAACGGTGGCGGAGATTAGCTGGTCACAGACAGAAGTACGGACACACACACACACACACACACACACACACACACACACACACACACACACACACACACACACACACACACACACACACACACACACACTGTACACACACACACACACACACGGACGGACGGACGGACGGCAAAACATACTCCCTCGCCATGCCTTTCGGCCTGTCTTTCATTCAAGTCTTTTCATTAGCATTTCAAATCAAATCAATCAATCAGTTTACAATAAGGACAATGACACATACATCTCATGATCAAAGGATCCAATCAGTTGTTTGATTGGCTTTGTTTCCTTGCAATGCTATCAAGCACACTGAAAACACACATTGAATACGCAATCACTTACGTCACACATGGGCAACATAAGGCCCGGGGGCCGGACCCGGCCCTTTGACCATCTCAATCCAGCCCGCCAAGTCATAGGCCATATGTTAATGGTTTTGAGACAAATTAATTTAACTCCAATTAATAGTAATTCATATTTGCCATTTGAGAACATCTACATTCCTCCATCCGTATGTACTCAAATGTTTTATGTTTTTAATGTAACAGTGAAACAGTCTGCCGTGAGTCCATATATAATGAATGCAATGTGAATGCATGTGTTTTATCAGTGACCTATGGAGTGGTGCATATCATATAAGATAAGATACGGCATTGACGTGGATTGTTTTATGTAATCTTTTCATTGTAACCTCGTACAGAGTACACCAGAGTGATACAAAAAGATAATGAAAGATCAACATTTTGTTGATGAACATTCTTGTTGTGAAAGCAAGGACCTTATTCTAAAGTAGTCTGTCATGTCTACCAAATTCATGCAGTTTTAACATCAATCAGCACAATGTGTTTCAAGTTTCAATTCAATTGTACAATGTGTGGCCCTTCACTCATTTTATCGAAGTCAGTTTGGCCCTCTGGAAATAAATGCTGCCCACCCCTGACTTACGTGATGACATTGACATGCACGCACCCTATTAACGAAATAAATAGATAGAACGTGTGTGTTGTGAGCTTGTAGATTTGCTATTCTAAAAGATTTGTATACATATTAAACTTATGAAATGGGACATTCTGCAGTTTAAGTATATTTAATGTACATGTTTATCTCAGCATCAGCTATCTACCTTTAGTTAACTTGGCATATGCGTCACATGTTACGCGTCGTTATATATATATATATATATATATATATATATATATATATATATATATATATATATATATATATATATATTGTGGAGTCTCACTAGGGCACCGCCCGACAGGTAAGCACCTCACCAGGGAGAAGCAGTGGGAGAGAGGCAGAGAGAGGCCAGACAGACAGCAGCGCAGCCTGGGACACGTCATAGAGGGGCGGTACCTACCTGTCCTCATCATGAATCAGCCACAACTCCGCACACCTGCGCTGGCCAGTTAGGTGTGGCCCACAAACATTTAAAAGCGCAGCCACTCTGCCTCATTCTCCACTGGCTCTCCTGGTGACTGGACAGGTGCTTTCGGGCAGTGAGTGAGATCCCACATTAAATTCCCTACACTGTTAAATGACTTTGTGTGTGAATTTGAGAACTAAAAGAATGTCTCTTTTATTTTTATAGGCAACCTGATGGATCGAGCATTAAACATGGAAATGTGAATGTGAATGGAAAATGTCCCCAGACCTGGGAGGAATTTATGTTGATTTGCCTATTATGATTTAAGTTAAGTTATTAAGACTAAATAACGTAATAACAAGAGCTCTCTGAGCTAAGAGGTTGAATAAAAACCCTTCATTGGGCTTGTACCCTGCCTATCTGTGTCTTGGCCTTGATCAGTGTCCCACATATGGTGGAGAATACGGGTACACTGATCTACGTCAAGAAGCCACAGCATGGAGCACACTACCGCTTTAACTGCGCTTCTGAAAAGCCAAACTGACTTACAGGCAGCGGTACAAAAATTAATCGACCGCATCTCCAGAGATGTTTCTACGACTCGCGCACCGCGGGAGGTGCTCACTAAATTGTCACCAGACGACGACATAGAAGCGTATCTCGAGGTATTCGAGCGGACCGCAGCCAGGGAGAGATGGCCGACAGCAGAGTGGGCCTCGCTCCTAGCGCCTTTCCTGACGGGCGAATCACAGCGGGTTTGTCGCGACCTGACCATGGCAGATGCCAGAGACTATCGTAAGCTAAAAGAAGCGATATTGGCCAGCCAGGGCTACAGCCTGCCCGCCCGGGCGCAGCGGTTCCACCACTGGGCCTACCAGCCGGCCCAGCCACCTCGGCCCCAAATAGCGAGTCTATTACGCACCACGCACAGCTGGCTGACGAGTGGAGGAGAGCCACCCATAATCGACCGAATCGTCATTGACAGATGCATCCGATCCTTGCCGCCCGACGCACGCCGCTATGCCTCGCAGGTGAGCCCAACCTCACTGGAGGCCCTCGTAGCTCTGTTGGAAAATCACCAAGTCAGCGTTGAGATGATGAGGTCCACGCGCGCTGACGCACCCAAGACGACGCCAGACGAAAAACCCAGCCGTGACCGCCGGAGGGCCCAGCCGCCACCGCCGGAGGGCCCAGCCGCCACCGCCGTCCACCAACCGCACCGACGCGGCCGTCGCCGAGGGCCCCGGCCGGGGCGCCCAGCAGAGACGCTGCTATGTGTGTGGCCAAGCCGACCACATTTCCTGGTCCTGCCCCGACCGAGACCGCGACGTGTCAATGGGAACCGCCGCCAGCTCCGACCCGGCTCGCCCCTGCCTGTACACCGGTACTGGACCTCGACGCCACGCCCGACTGCCGGTGAAGATAGACGGCGCTAACGCCCACGCGCTCCTCGACTCGGGCAGCGCCGTCACCCTGGTCCGCGCCGACCTGGCGGGCCGCCTCTCCACCGCCACCGTGCCCGTGTCGTGTGTACACGGCGACGTCCGCCACTACTCGGTGACGCAGCTGCGGGTCCAGACACCACGGGGAGACGCCGTGGTGCCAGCGGGGGTGGTGCCGAACCTCCCCGTGCCGCTGTTGATCGGCGTGGACTGCGTCCTGTTCGAGCGGTACTGGAAGCCTGGCCTGCAAAAGAAGCCGCCCCACCGACGACGCCGCCGCGCAGAGCGCAGCGGACCCCCAGCTCCACTACACGCCTGCCCGGCGTTTCGGCCCACCTCCCCCGGCTCCGAGAGCGGCGCCTCGCCAGAAGAGGCTCCAGGCGCCCCAGCAGCGGACGACGAGGAGGCGAGCGCAGGAGAAGAGGAGGTCCATTCTCCGCCAGGCCGCGCCGTCTCGACTGCGGCGAGCGACCCCGACCCGTTCGCCGAATTCCCCAGGCCCGAGTCGCCCGAAACCCCGAGGGGGGGGGAGTTCGCCACCGCCCAGTGGTGTGATCCCACGCTGGAGATGGCGCGTCAGAGTGTCGCCGCCATCGACGGGAAGAAATGTGACGGGGTGAGTACACTAAAGCCCCCGTACTTTCTTGTAAAAAATGGACTATTGTATAGAGGAGTGATAGAAGAGGGGGGGGAGACGTTAGAACAGCTGCTTGTGCCTAAATCATATGTGTCACGAGTCCTTTACCTAGCACACACACACCAGTTGGGTGCTCACCTGGGGGTGAAAAAGACACACGAGCGCATTCTAGCCCGCTTCTACTGGCCCGGTGTTAAGCGGGCCGTGGAAGATTTTTGCAAGGGCTGCCCGGAGTGTCAGAAGTCCGCCCCCAGACCCACGTTCCACAACCCACTGGTCCCGCTACCCATCATCAGCACGCCGTTTTCACGTCTCGCCATGGACATCGTGGGCCCGCTGCCAAAGTCCGGCCGCGGACACCGCTACATTCTGGTAATTCTTGATTATGCCACTCGATATCCAGAGGCCATTCCCCTACGGACCGCCTCGGCCAAAGCCGTGGCCCACAAACTTATGATGATGTTTAGCCGGGTGGGGATAGCCGAGGAGGTCCTTACTGATCAAGGCACATGTTTTATGTCGAGGGTTATGACGCTGCTGTACAAATGGCTAAAAGTAAAACGTATACGCACCTCTGTATATCATCCTCAGACTGACGGTCTCGTGGAGAGATTTAATCAGACACTAAAGAAAATGTTGAAAAAACGAACCACTGTTGACGGGAAAGACTGGGACCAGTTGATCCCTTTTGTACTGTTTGCCATCAGGGAAGTGCCGCAGGCGTCCACGGGGTTCTCCCCCTTCGAACTGGTGTACGGCAGGAGACCCCGTGGATTGCTCGACATCGCTAAGGAGACCTGGGAGAGTCAACCCTCCCCCCACCGCAGCGTCGTGGACCACATTGAGCGCCTCCAGGCCAGGGCCAAGGCGATCTGGCCACTGGTGCGTGAGCATATGGAGCAGGCGCAGCGGGACCAGGCGCGCACATACAACCGGGGCGCCACTCTCCGTGAGCTCCAGGTGGGGGAGAAGGTGTTGGTCCTCGTTCCCAGCAGCGAGTGCAAATTCCTCGCCAAATGGCAAGGGCCGTATGAGGTGGTCGAGAAGATGGGGCCCGTCGACTATAAGGTGGCACAGCCCGGCCGGAGGAAGGGCCACCAGATATACCACATCAACATATTGAAGAAATGGAACGCCACGCCGCCGCTGTCCCTACCCGCCCTACTCGCCACGTCCGCCCCGCCGAGCCTGCCCCCGGTTCCCCTCGGAGAGGACCTCTCCCCCGCACAGAGCCAGGACGTCAAGGAGCTGCTGGGACGGAGCCGAGACGTATTCTCCGACCTGCCTGGACGGACGAACGCCATACGACATGACATACGCACCACGCCAGGGAAAGTGGTGCGCCAACGGCCCTACCGGATTCCAGAAGCTAGACGGGTGGCGATTAAAGAAGAGGTGGCCAAGATGTTGGAGGGGCCAAGACACCGGAGGGCCTCTACCAGTACACGGTGCTGCCGTTCGGCGTACACGGGGCCCCCGCCACGTTCCAGCGGCTCATGGACCGAATCCTACGCCGCAGCCTACCTGGACGACATCGTCATACACAGCTGCGACTGGGGCCGACACCTACAGCACCTAGACGCAGTACTCGAGGCCCTCAGACGCGCCGGGCTGACCGCCAACGCCAAGAAGTGCCGTCTCGGGCTGACCGAGACCGACTACCTCGGCTACACGATTGGCCGGGGCTGTGTGAAGCCACAGACGCGCAAGGTGGAGCGCGTCCGGGACTGGCCCCGTCCCACTACGAAAAAACAAGTAAAGTCGTTTCTCGGGCTAATATCATATTATCAGAAGTTTATTAACAATTACTCTACTTGCAGCCCCGCTGTATGAGTTAACCAGGCAGAAACTACCGCACCACGTAACCTGGACGGACGAAACGGAGACGGCGTTTCAGCGGCTGAAGAGCGCACTCTGTGAGGAGCCGGTGTTAAAGGCCCCCGACTTCAGCCAGCCGTTCCTCCTGCACACGGTCCGGCACCGGCCTTGGAGCGGTCCTCGCCCAGGTCATCGATGGCGAGGAACACCCAGTGACGTATGTGAGCAGGAAGCTGTTAGACCACGAGAAAAACTATGCAACAGTTGAAAAAGAGTGTTTGGCGGTGAAGTGGGCCATACACCACCTCCGCTACTATCTATGGGGACGCACTTTCACTCTCATTACAGATCACGCACCATTGAAGTGGATGGCGACAAACAAGGACAGGAACGCGAGGGTGACGCACTGGTTTTTGGAACTCCAGGACTACAACTTTAGGGTGGAGCACCGGCCTGGAAAGGACATCCCGCACGCAGACGCCCTGTCCAGGATGTATGAGGAGGAAGGAAATGAAGCCCCCGGCACAGGCGGTGGGCTTAGGGGGGGGATATGTGGAGTCTCACTAGGGCGCCGCCCGACAGGTAAGCACCTCACCAGGGAGAAGCAGTGGGAGAGATGCAGAGAGAGGCCAGACAGACAGCAGCGCAGCCTGGGACACGTCATAGAGGGGCGGTACCTACCTGTCCTCATCATGAATCAGCCACAACTCCGCACACCTGCGCTGGCCAGTTAGGTGTGGCCCACAAACATTTAAAAGCGCAGCCACTCTGCCTCATTCTCCACTGGCTCTCCTGGTGACTGGACAGGTGCTTTCGGGCGGTGAGTGAGATCCCACATTAAATTCCCTACACCGTTAAATGACTTTGTGTGTGAATTTGAGAACTAAAAGAATGTCTCTTTTATTTTTATAGGCAACCTGATGGATCGAGCATTAAACATGGAAATGTGAATGTGAATGGAAAATGTCCCCAGACCTGGGAGGAATTTATGTTGATTTGCCTATTATGATTTAAGTTTGACTAAATAACGTAATAACAAGAGCTCTCTGAGCTAAGAGGTTGAATAAAAACCCTTCATTGGGCTTGTACCCTGCCTATCTGTGTCTTGGCCTTGATCAGTGTCCCACAATATATATCAGTAACAAACTGCTGCTTAGGACAGCAAGGCTACGAAGCTTCTAAATTTACTTCGTCCAGGAGGTTTTACCTGCGTTTTCCCGAAGGTAGATTGGCAGACACGTAACACAGTGCTTTTGAGAACCTACGACGGTGGTGTTTCCCGAAGCCAGTTAGTTTGCACGTAACGCACAACCAGCTGCTACTAATGAAGGTAGTGCGTAGCGGGGTTGCTACTGCGCAGCTGCGTGGAGGCTCTTACGCAGCTGTGTAAGCTACGCACAAGCTGAAATCACTTTGGGAAACCCGGCCAATATCAGTTTAACCACTTTAAAACTAGTTTATACATCAGCATACAACAATGGACATCAGGCATCTTGATGAGAGTGCCTGTTGTAAATATGAACAGTGTGGATAATCCAATATCATGATGATGAGTGACTTGTAATTATATTTTGATTAGATTTCAGTAACAAGGTGTCCAATGATAAACTAGTAGAGTAAAATAATAAAAGTCTTATTTTAAATGTATTGAAGTAAAAGTGAAAGTTGTGACGAGTAGGCTATAAACTCAAGTAAAGTATTGTATTGTACTTGTACTTTGTTACACCACTGGTATTTCTGCATTCATTAAATCAATGTCCTACCTATTCTGAAGAAGACCTGGAGACTGGCAAGTCAGCCACTGTATACTGGCTCTAGCATTATTGTTTAAATCAAAGATTTGCCACGGACATGGACAAGTCTTTCCACAGACAAGTTTGTCTGTGTACGGACACATTGATGACCCTGAAAACATGAATGGAGTAAAGCTCAGTAGAATCATAAGGTATATTTACAGAGAAAGGAGGGGTGGGGTTCAGAGGATTCTATTATGTATTCAAGGAGTTAGACTATAAATTCACGTAAATTATGAGGACAGGAATTATTTTAGTTTGGCCTTAGGGAGTTGAGAACCTTTAAGTCTATTGGTAGGTTATTACACATTTTGGTGGCATAGTAGAATGCATTTTTTACCCATGTTTGAGACACATTTTAGGGGAACAAATTTGTGGGAACAAGACAAAAAGAAATAAATTAGCCCCCTACTGTTTTTCTGTAAATATACTTTTACTGCTCCTAGTATTGATGGTTTCTAGTATAGCAATCTGAATCTGTCTTGAGAGATTACTTGTATAGTATTGAATGTCTTTATATGTCTTGATGCATTGAATACACAGGACCACAGTGATACACAGGACCACAGTGGAAACAAGGCCTCGGGGCTTTTTGTGTTATCCTTTTAGCATTATTTTATAACTATACCTCTGTATTTTTTGCAAACTGTTAATGAAGTATTCAATCAATCAGTCAAAATGAGGTCAGGTGATACACTCACATACACTCACAGAGCTTCCTTTGTTTGATTGTATGTATCCCTGTGGCTCCGCCCCCAGCTCAGCCCTCTATTTAACGAGCTGATGAAAAGCATTTTATTATTGTTTCAGTATAGCAGCTTCTACCTGACACTGTGTGACTGACTGCACTGCAACTACAAGACATTCAACCAATTACATTTCTACAGATAAGGACGGTGGATTCATCAGGTAAGGACTGTAGCCATGGGTGAAAAGTAACAGGACTATATTATACTACTAGAGTTTCTGTACTAATAGAGGTTCTATATACAATACTTGAGGTTCTGTATATACTGCTAGAGGTTCTATACTACTTGAGGTTCTATAGAGGTTCTACTATACTAGAGGTTCAGGCTCAAGTAATATATACTTACAGGGAGTGTAAGTGATTTTCTTTGGTGAAAATAAAAGTTATATACTGTAGCTCTATACTGTGATAGTACTCATTGCTATAGAGTGTTTGATCAGTAATAGTAGAGTCTCCATGTCTCTCCAGCTCTTTATTGAACAGAAAATGCATTTTCAGGTTGGGATACCAATGTTATCTAATCAGGATAGAGAGCTCACTCAGGATACAGATTAAACAAGCAAAATTGGACGTGAGGACACAAAAGACTTACATTTTGTTTATTAAAGAGCTGGAGTGATGGGAAGACCCCTGTTACTGAACAAACACTCTATGATTACTATCAGAATTTAGTGCTTTAACCTTTTAATAACATTTTTTGTTTTAACCAAAAAATATCCCTTAACATCTACTATGTATATTTACAATTAAATGGTTCCTCAGAATGGTTCCTTCTTCGGTTCTTGGGATTGAACATCTATTTGGTTCTTTGAGGCACCTTTAACCCCTTAAACCCTTGCATCCCAATTTTGGCCACGTCTTAATATTGGCAAAATTCCCCGAAAATAGTGGAGAGGTAGTCCAAAGGTTTTATAACTTGCATTTCTGTCAATAGATTGTCAACAAATAGTAAAAGTGACACTGTGAAAATAGCAGACCACTATTATAGCAAACTCACACCGTGTCAGACCACGATGTGGTGTGAGCATGTAGATCTATCATTTTGTCTATTTCTCATATGAGACAAGTAGTGGTTTACATCAGCGGTTCTCAAAGTGGGGTCCGGGGTCTTAATTTCGTTTTTTGTTTTTTTATATATTGTATTATTTTTTAATAAGTGTGTGTGTGTGTGTGTGTGTGTGTGTGTGTGTGTGTGTGTGTGTGTGTGTGTGTGTGTGTGTGTGTGTGTGTGTGTGTGTGTGTGTGTGTGTGTGTGTGTGTGTGTGTGTCTGTGTGTGTGTCTGTGTGTGTGTGAGTGAGAGTGAACAGTTTTAATGTCTTTCTGTCTTAGATTTCTGCTAACATAATGAATACCCGTCATACCTGTATAAAATATATATATACATGTCATATACATGACACATGAATGAACTGTCGTTACAATCCTCTCTCCCTCTCTTCAGTGAACAATGGCACATATATCTGTATTTAGTGAGCAGAGTCTGGACATGAACACCTGGAAGTCGGTTGGCAAGGGTGGATTTGGTGAAGTCTTCAAGGCCAGACATCGTACATGGAAATGCGATTTGGCCATCAAAATCATAGGGCTTCATGCCGGAGAAGAAGGGTATGTGGAGAAGTACAAAGTGCTGATGAGGATTTAAAGGATAAATATTTATATAAAATGATTAGTCTTCTTAGTACTGTCTAAGTGGAAAAGTAAAGGATACATATTTCAATGACTTGCACTGCGTTTGTTCTTGGACACATCTTGCACAGACCAAAACCTTTTTATTTGTATTTTTTTTTGTGTTTAAAGCCATACTTTGAATAGCAATAACTGAAAAGTAGCTAATCTGCTCTGAACACCCAGCTTTTCTTTTAACACTTCACTGAAAATTGGTATTATAATCTAATGAAGATATTTATATAAATAAAACATGTTTGAGTAGGAGCGCTCCCTGGATCCAAAAAAAAACAAGTTTGTTTTGGCAGTTCTTTGGATAGGAATACATATTCTAACTGACTAACAAACTAACTAACTAAATGTCATGTCTCATCTTCAGAGGTGCAGATGAGGCTATGCGCGAGGAGGTTAAAGCGATGCGACGGGCAGAGAACCCCTATGTGATGAGAGTCCAGGGGTACTTCAGGGGATCTAAACCCAATACACCCTTCATACACGTAGGCCTGGTCATGGATCTAATGGACAGAGGAACCATCGACTCCTTGCTGGTCAGTTTCTTTTACTCTTTACATATATATGCTTAGCGCTTGTTGTACAGATAAAAGCAAGGATTAAAATAAGAGTGGATAAAATGTCAATAACTGGAAAAAGTGCTCCTCGGAGGAAAGGTCCAGGCCAGTTAGGTTATTGTGGGGCAGCAATGTTTGGAATTCAGTCATTATAGAGATGAGTGGAATCGCTGCGTTCATGATTTGAGGCATTTTGTTCAAATCAAACCACTCCTGCAAACTTTAGATGTCAATCTTAGCCCATCATAATGGAATATGAAAAATCTGACAGATCTGACTTGATCACATGACTATAGAGAGAATGTGTGCGGATTTGCGTGATGTTTGGACAAAATCTGTGTAACAATCTGAGTAATAACAAAATATTTGTTTTGCAAATATTGGCCTCCTGGTGGCACTATAACAGGCCAATGTGAATTATTTTTTGGGGGCAGAGGTTTTCCTCTGGTATCCAGCGAGTGTGTTTGTGCACAGTTTCACGTCGATCCGGAGATTAGCTGCACAGACGGATGGACACACACACACGGACACACGGACGGACAGGGTGCAAAACATAGTCTCAACCATGCCTTCGGCCTGGCGGAGAGAATGAATTATAACAGATAACAGACCAAAAATTAAACAAAATAAATAGCAATAGCAAATTGAACAAATGTTTTTATAATTAGACGCACTTCCTTGCTGCCTTATGGGCATAAGAAGGCCTTTTTGTAAAAATAGTTTTTAAACTGCCTTGATGGCAAAGGCCCGGTCATCCTTGGTCACCAACCTAGAGAGCTGAATCATTGAACCTCGGTACCAACTGGCACATTGGGTTTTAAGGTGTTTTTAATAAGATAGCGAGGTGCCAGACCATGAAGGGCTTTAAAAGTTAACAGTCAAATCTTAACATCAATTCTAAATGTATCCAAGGATCTGTCCTTTTCTTTCCTCCTACATTTATTCCATACCCTCTTAAAGTGCATGTTTTATAAAGCACTCAACAAAACAGCCCTCCTCTGAGACACAGAGTGAGCAGACAGAAATAATGCCATCTTATAATGAGCACTAATTATACAAGATTAGATAAGATACGGTTGAAAATGTGTGACGTGGTCCCTCAAGGATTATAGCTTCAAATGAGCCTTTAATTGTATTTGTGTCTGTGATTGTGAATTAAACTGTTCTGTTTTACTCCAACCCTCACCAGAAAAAAATAGGCCAGCTCCCCTGGCCCCTGGTCTTTCAACTGGCTCACCAAGTGGCTCTGGGCATGAACTACCTTCACATTCTCAAACCTTCTCTCATCCATCGTGACCTGAAACCTGCCAACGTTCTGCTGGACCCAAGCCTAAATATCAAGGTGAGAATATTTGGGGGATTACGACCAATGATGGGTCAAGCATGCAAATACAAAACATAGCAAGTATGTGGTCCAATTCCACTAAATCACTGCAGGGACACTGGCACAATGGCCGTTGTGCCGGTGAGTTTGGCTGTAAGCCCTCGAAAGATGATGTGTCCTGTGGCTATAGGGTTGGGTGCATTACAGCAATACCGCAGTTATATTATGTGATACATACCGCGGGGTTGAATTCATTACAGGGATTGCAGCGATTTATTGTTTGTGTATTGTTTTATTAAAACTATAAGGTAAATCCGTATGAGGAAGTACAGTAATGAGTTTCAAAGTATTGTGTAATGCAACTACTTTTTGCTGTAACTAGCAACATAACTAGTTATTCTTTCCAGTTCAGTGGCGCCGTTACAGTTACTGACATTTGAGTGGCCGCATTACCAGCTACTTACATTCGATCGAGACACTGCTGCTGCCGTTTAGATATGTATATGCACATTACCTGCACATTTAGATAGGCATATGCACATTCCTGCACGTTTTCTTTGGATCTACTGCAAATTGATAAGCTATTGTACCTGTCTAAGACAATAACCTATTTGTCCTCATTTATTATCATATTGATATTTCTTCTCTTGATTTAATATATTATGTTCAGAATGTTAGCACAATCAACCAAGGCCCAGCAACATTTCGCTGCTTGTACTTGTGTAAGTTAGTGACAAATAAAACCTTCTTGATTCTTGCAACATCATTCACTCTTGCACATTCTCTTTCCCCTCTGTCTATTCCTCCTTCCACTTCTCTGCATCTCTCTCTCTTTCTCTCCATTCCTCTATGTTCCCTTAATTTATTTTTTCTCCATTCTCCTCTCTCATTCATCCAGATCACTGACTTTGGCCTCGCCAACTTTATCGGCAATGCGACTAATAAGAAGAATGTTGGTGTTGGGACACCCTTCTTCATGGCTCCAGAGTCCTTTTCCCGGGCTAAAAAACTTCATCCTTTTGATGTCTACAGGTATTCAATGTTCCCAGTGGGATTTTGTGTGTGACTGGATGTCATAAAGTGGGAGTGTAGATCGGCACAAAGAAATGCCCAAAAATAGGACAGGATTTGCAGGCTTGCAGAAAAAAGTTGGTTCCAGGCCAAGACAACTAAAATGGCACAAACGTACAGCTGAAGAAAAAGCAATTCAAACAACTGAAATGAATGGAGAGGCAAAGTGTCAACCTCTCCCCAGTCAGCTCTTCAGGCACCAATCACCCAATTACACAGCTAGGCCTCAACAGGCCACTTCCCCAGAACAGCATCTACCTGTGCAGATACACACCAAGATATTAAAGGGATTCCAGTCACAACAGAATGTGCACCTGTTCTGTGGGAGTGGGAAACCATCCACAAGTAACAAGCATAACTTACATGTCCATATGAAAGTACTACTGCTGAACATGGAGAACATTAGTCTGTAAGAGGCTCCTCTGTGCCACTGCAATTCAACTTCAAAGTCAGCTATATGTCACTGCAAACCCCTGTGAATATCCAACACAAGGTATCGACTGCTGCTTACCTTTATTCCTTATTAGGATCCCCATTAGCTTCCACAAAGTGATCGCTAGTTTTCCTGGGGTCTACACAAAACGAATACAATCAAAACAGACAATTAAAATAGTCAAATTGTTAAAATTCTGCTAAAAAGGCACAACTGACAACATACAGTATAGTAATCAGTCACTCTGCATATAAAACATTGACAACCATAACCAATAAAATACAGATTCACAAAATACACAATATGTGATGTGTGACAGAGATAGGGTAAAACACAATTACATCTAGATGAATATTTACCTAATTTACCTGACCTGTGGGGGATTAGGCTCAATACCAGAAAGTAGAACTTTAATTGTCATGTTGATCTTTGTTTCATAGATGTGTTCCTACTGTTGTGTTTACAGGTAGTAGATGTGCAAACTAAATAATTGTGCATATCGTTGCTCTCGGGCAGAAACCTCATATCTCCATATTTCTTAGATATCTCATAGCTCTCTCAGAGCTCACATAGCTTGTAGATTGGCTATTTTCACCATTTCTAAAATATCTTCCTGAAAAGTAACTCTTTTGGAGATTTTTCCGACAGCCAACGATACGTGCTTATGAACACTGACAAACACCCAAACAACAACATATGCTTGGAGGTTTTATCCAGTTGCTTGTTGATATTTTTGTCAGGGTTCTTATTTGGCAAACTATAACTGAGAATTAGTTGCTAATGCAATCTGTTCCGTGTGTGATATGTAATATGTGAATATGTAAACTAAAACTGATCAATGTCTCTTTTTATTTTAGTTACGCAATGCTGGTGTTTGTCATTTTAAGTGAGTAATTCTCTCTCTTCTTCTTTATTTGTTCCTGCACATTATTTGACAAGTACCTGTTCTCCTGTGTATTAATACGGTTTCTCTTTTCTTCCTCCCATCCCCCCATCATCATCTATCTTCCCCTCCACTCTCTCAGATGGTAGTCGCAAAATTAAATTCTTTAACAAGGGACTGGGAGAAAGGCCATCCCTAGAAGCTATTAACCAAATGCAGGCCCCAGGGCTGGAGGAGCTGGTACAACTCATGAAGCGGTGCTGGCACCAAGATCCTGACAGTCGACCCAACTTTTCAGGTGAGAAAACTGTCCTGCAACAACCATCACTTGGATGGGAGTTGATGAGATGTATACCTCTGACCTAGACTTGCTGACACTGGCGAACTGATCACCAAGAGAAACATTTAATGGCACCAAACAGAACAGAATGTAAGAGAAAATGATGAGTAGAAGAGTTGGGAGAGTGGACTATAGCTAGGAAAAGGCAGTTCCTGGAGAAAGTGTCAATGTATGAATTGTTTTAACAGAATTGTTGTTTGAATGGACTCATACTTCATTATGTAAAAACATTGAGATAAAGCATTTTAAATGAATTAAACTTGACAAGTATGAGGAGTTACTTGAAAGATAGAAATAACAAAACAATGAAAGAGTGAAAAGTGTGCAAAACAGAGAGCTGTGTTCAATTACTATTAAAACTAAAGGTAGTTTAGCAACAAATCAGGTTGAGTGTTGTTACAGTAGGCGGTTGCTAGGATGTTGTATAGGTTAAAACGGGTAGGTACTAGGTTGTAGGACGTTTGTTTGCTAAGGCAAGATCAGCGAGGAACAATGACTGTATGAGTCCAAAGTGATAATACACAAGTCGGCATTCTAACCATAGGTCTAGGAATTGACCGCAATCTGTCTGACCAGCTGAATCAACTTTCTGTCTGTTGTTCCCAGAATGCATTCCTGAGACAGAAGTCCTGTATGGGAAACACAAGAGTGTGATTGATGATGCCGTCTATGAAGTGCTAAAGAAGCTGGTAATTGATACATGCTTACTATTTTCTGTCTGTCTGTCTGTCTGTCTGTCTGTCTGTCTGTCTGTCTGTCTGTCTGTAGATTGATAAAATTGTATCTGTCTAGATGGATAAATACTCTATCTATCTATCTATCTATCTATCTATCTATCTATCTATCTATCGATCTATCTATCTAGTTGCTTTCTTTCTCTGATCTCCTCCCTATTTCCAAGACATCATGCTGTTTAATAAATCTCAAGCATTGATATGAAATGACATGTGTTCAACAGGATGCCTGAATGACTGGAGACCGTGACGCTCTCACACCGATAGTCAGCAAATGCTTTGAGAAGCTGTTGAGAGACATCTGCTGCACGCTACCTGAGTCACTGGATCTGTGGCTGTTTGCAACGGCGATGGCAATTGTGGGGATTGTTGCAAATGGGACTCACCCATATGGTCCTTTTTGTTTTGAATTTATGTTGTTTGAATTTAGGCTATTTGAAATTGATGATGTGCCCAAAATGGGAACTTAATTGTGTTAATGTTTTTAAAAATCAGACAGTTTAAATGTTCGTGTAAACCTTGTACAGCACTGTCTATACACATACAGTATATGTATATGTACATGTACCCTGATGAAGACAGCTTGTCCAAACGTTGATCATTAAAATCATAAAATTGAGTGTGTGCTATTTTTCCTCTGTTTTCACACACCCGCATTCATATGCACACACATGCGCACAACTAAATGACTGAGTGGTCGCTAAGCGGATGGGTACATTTATTAACTGTGTGAAGTTGAAATTGGTGCAGACATTTTGGAGCTCTTTGAACAAGGAGTGGGTGATGATTTGATACACCCCTATATTCAGATCAGCCATCTTCAGTATCGTTGTACAACACTACTCAGTAGGAGGCACAATTAAGTCACCTACCGGAGACTCCACCGGTCATGAAATTGTTGGCTTAGGAATGCGACAAAAACTTAAAAATCTCCATGAATTGAAGGCTTCATGGAGTGTGTAATTGATAGAAAATAAGTAATTAGACTCCTTTAAGTTAACCATTAATCAACCCTGCCCTTTGTGTAGAACAGATCACTGCCCCTAGTGCATTGGTTCTGAAAGTGGGGTCCGGGGACCCCCAGGGGCCCTTGATGGGGTTCCAGTTGGTCCCAGCACAATGAGTCCATATATCAAAATCAGTTTAACCACTTTAACCCTACAGTATATACATAGGCTATCGCCTATCTACAAGCTTGTAGATACTGCTACTTTCCGAAAAATCTTGGGGAAAAAAATGTTTTAAACGTTTTAAGAACACAAATCCTGTATTGGGGCCCCACAAAATAGTGCTAGGGAGGTGGTCTTCAGGTAAATACATAGGCATATTCATTAATTACCACTAGAGGGGGTGTGATGGCTGACTCAGCAGCCACACATAGAGACTATAATGTATGGTAACTCTTCCTTTTGCTTTATATATTTAGTGTGTTTATTTTCAGTTTATTAACCAGTTGAAATGACATAATTTATTGTTTAGTTGTTTCTATGAGTTCATTTATGAGTTTTCTTTGAGATACCAGTTTTGTGGGAGGCTGCTGATATAAATGGACATTATGGGCTGGCCAAAGGAATGGGGATCAGCTGCTCCAGATCTGCAGCTAATCTGGACAATTGGACTGCACCACAGTCCCTCTGCACTATGGGGTGGGGCAGGGGTTCTTAGAGTGTGTGTGTGTCAATGGTAGTCTTTGTCTTTTCCCCCTTTTGTATTAACAGTGGTCTGACCCGTCCCTATATATGTCCACCACCTGTGTCATTCTGGTTAGTTAAGTTTTCAGTTGTGTTGTTCAGTCCCAGTTTGTTTTGTTATTTAGTTTAATTTCCTTTGTGTTGAGCACATTTGTTTTGTTAAAACATTAATTTGCAATAACGAAAAAAGAAAAGAAAGAAAAAGAAATAAAAAAGAGAACAATGTTTTAAAACCAACAAAGTTTTCCCTGTGTCTCTCCTTCCGACCAACTCGGTCCTTGACAGATGGTGGCAGTGGTGGGACAACGGTGGAGAGCACAGGTTTATTTTTTTTTCTAATACATTTTTTCCAAACCCTGATGAGCCATGAATCGTGGCAGAGGAGCAAGACGACCACCAAGACCAATACAGGATGAGGATAGTCCAGACTCTGGGGCCACTGGAGGGGACAATGGGGAGATCAGCCAAAAGCCAACACTGGCAGACTTGGCCGGTATTGTTCAGGCCCACATGGCAGGTGATGAACCTGATCGACAGGCCGAAGAAACAGTGTCTCCAGACTCCAGAGGGTTCTCCAGACGTCATTACCTCAGCATGGACGTGGCCAACCTGTGGATTATCACGCCACACTGGTAGTGTGTTGTGAGGGGGGTTGTTGGTGTGAGGCTGCTGACCTGGTAAATGGCTTGTGTCGTCTCTTGCATGATGGACGTGAAGGACGCGAGGGACGTGATGTACGTGAGGGACGTGATGGACGTGATGGACGTGAGGGACGTGAAACGACGTGAAGCGAGAAGCGTGAAATGTGAAGCGAGAAACGTGAAGTGAGAAGCGTGAAGTGTGAGGGGTTCCAGACTGACCACAAAGCCCTCCAGTGGATTCAGCAGATGACAGACACCAATGGCCGCCGCATCACAAAGTGGTACCTGGCCATGAAACCTTTCCTCTTTACAGTGCAGCACATACCCGGCCAACTCAACATAACTTCAGATTATCTCTCGCTGTTTCAGCGAGAGCTCCGAAGGGGGGGAGTGTGTGATGGCTGACTCAGCAGCCACACATAGACTATAATGTATGGTAACTCTTCCTTTTGCTTTATATATTTAGTGTGTTTATTTTCAGTTTATTAACCAGTTGAAATGACATAATTTATTGTTTAGTTGTTTCTATGAGTTTATTTATGAGTTTTCTTTGAGATACCAGTTTTGTGGGAGGCTGCTGATATAAATGGACATTATGGGCTGGCCAAAGGAATGGGGATCAGCTGCTCCAGATCTGCAGCTAATCTGGACAATTGGACTGCACCACAGTCCCTCTGCACTATGGGGTGGGGCAGGGGTTCTTAGAGTGTGTGTGTCAATGGTAGTCTTTGTCTTTTCCCCCTTTTGTATTAACAGTGGTCTGACCCGTCCCTATATATGTCCACCACCTGTGTCATTCTGGTTAGTTAAGTTTTCAGTTGTGTTGTTCAGTCCCAGTTTGTTTTGTTATTTAGTTTAATTTCCTTTGTGTTGAGCACATTTGTTTTGTTAAAACATTAATTTGCAATAACGAAAAAAGAAAAGAAAGAAAAAGAAATAAAAAAAGAGAACAATGTTTTAAAACCAACAAAGTTTTCCCTGTGTCTCTCCTTCCGACCAACTCGGTCCTTGACAGATGGTGGCAGTGGTGGGACAACGGTGGAGAGCACAGGTTTATTTTTTTTTCTAATACATTTTTTCCAAACCCTGATGAGCCATGAATCGTGGCAGAGGAGCAAGACGACCACCAAGACCAATACAGGATGAGGATAGTCCAGACTCTGGGGCCACTGGAGGGGACACTGGGGAGATCAGCCAAAAGCCAACACTGGCAGACTTGGCCGGTATTGTTCAGGCCCACATGGCAGGTGATGAACCTGATCGACAGGCCGAAGAAACAGTGTCTCCAGACTCCAGAGGGTTCTCCAGACGTCATTACCTCAGCATGGACGTGGCCAACCTGTGGATTCTCACGCCACACTGCTAGTGTGTTGTGAGGGGGGTTGTTGGTGTGAGGCTGCTGACCTGGTAAATGGCTTGTGTCGTCTCTTGCATGATGGACGTGAAGGACGCGAGGGACGTGATGTACGTGAGGGATGTGATGGACGTGATGGACGTGATGGACCTGAGGGACGTGAAACGACGTGAAGCGAGAAGCGTGAAATGTGAAGCAAGAAACGTGAAGTGAGAAGCGTGAAGTGTGAGGGGTTCCAGACTGACCACAAAGCCCTCCAGTGGATTCAGCAGATGACAGACACCAATGGCCGCCGCATCACAAAGTGGTACCTGGCCATGCAACCTTTCCTCTTTACAGTGCAGCACATACCCGGCCAACTCAACATAACTTCAGATTATCTCTCGCTGTTTCAGCGAGAGCTCCGAAGGGGGGGAGTGTGTGATGGCTGACTCAGCAGCCACACATAGAGACTATAATGTATGGTAAACTCTTCCTTTTGCTTTATATATTTAGTGTGTTTATTTTCAGTTTATTAACCAGTTGAAATGACATAATTTATTGTTTAGTTGTTTCTATGAGTTCATTTATGAGTTTTCTTTGAGATACCAGTTTTGTGGGAGGCTGCTGATATAAATGGACATTATGGGCTGGCCAAAGGAATGGGGATCAGCTGCTCCAGATCTGCAGCTAATCTGGACAATTGGACTGCACCACAGTCCCTCTGCACTAGGGGGTGGGGCAGGGGTTCTTAGAGTGTGTGTGTCAATGGTAGTCTTTGTCTTTTCCCCCTTTTGTATTAACAGTGGTCTGACCCGTCCCTATACAGTATATGTCCACCACCTGTGTCATTCTGGTTAGTTAAGTTTTCAGTTGTGTTGTTCAGTCCCAGTTTGTTTTGTTATTTAGTTTAATTTCCTTTGTGTTGAGCACATTTGTTTTGTTAAAACATTAATTTGCAATAACGAAAAAAGAAAAGAAAGAAAAAGAAATAAAAAAAGAGAACAATGTTTTAAAACCAACAAAGTTTTCCCTGTGTCTCTCCTTCCGACCAACTCGGTCCTTGACAGGGGGCTACCTCCCCATGTTATCTCAAAAGAAAATGTTCTCAACATACTATGCAACCACCGGGGACTAAACATCGATTCATCTAACAGAACCTTCCTATAAATGGAAGAAATGTTCTAGTTTATTGGGGTACATCTATTTTTCACACCTTAATGAAACTGTATTAATAGACATTGAAACCTGTACAAAAAAAAAAGTTATTAAAAAGCATTTAAAAGTTATTGGAGTTCCTGATGGGGTCACTATCTATGCTGCTATGGTGTATATTATACCTTTGTAATTTTTTACATTAGGGGTCTTCAAAAGGGGTCCGGGATCCCTACGGGGTCCTCAGAGTTACTACTACGGGGGGGCCTCCAAATCTTTCAGTGTGATAGGATTATCTTTTAAAACATTAACCACTTGAACACTAGCATTTCCGTTCATCCCTTTTCCCCAAGCACATCTAGCTTGCAGATCTTGTAGTGCGGCTCGTAGATCGGCTAATTTCGGTGTGGGGATTTGCTGCTGAGGGAAAAAAGAGAAGACCAGGTACAGAGCCAAAGGTCAAGTTTACAAAGTATACAGCGTTTACGTGTTTAAATGTCTGAAAATACACTTTAACGAGAATCCAACGTATTCATAGAATAGGTGCAAAAAAACATTAATTTACACAACACAGATGATAGTGCAGTCAAACAAGTCTATGAAGCCTTGTATGAAATCAATGAAAAAGTTTAATCTGCAACACAATTTTATACAATATAGTAAAATTCTGTTTCATCTCTCTCTCAGCTAAGGGGTCCTTGGCCTGAAAAAGGTTGAAGACCCCTGGTTTACATTGTCCATGATATGGGGTATCATGACATGGTATTGATGCCACTATGGTAAAGTGCATAGGGTGCACACAAAAGCCAGTTTGAGTATAGACGCAATAGACGTTAAAATGATCCCATTTTACACCACTGGTGCTGTGGAGGCAACAGGAATGCACAGATTGGATAAAGACATGGGGGTTTGACACATGAGTCCTCTGTAGAGTAAAGACTTGATCATTAGTATTCACTGTCTTAGCTGTACATCAGCAGATTGAAGGGTCTAAGTGGCACTTAGAGCAATGAATGAACACAAGTTTTCCAAAATATCAGATCAACGCTTGCACTGTGTTGTTGAGAGCCTGTAGAACTGCTACTTTTGAATAGCCAAGGTATGCAATAGGGCTTAATGATTACTGAACAATAATTATAATCCAACATGCTATATACTGATTCTGAAATGGGCATTCTGCATAACAAATCTTCTTACTGTTAGTACATTTTTGACTGGAGATCCGTAAGGGTCTCCAACACCGTTCTGAAAAAATCTTAGGAATGTGGGCGTTCACTTGTTCATATATATAGGGTCAAGTCAAGGTATATGGAAAGAAGGTAAGGTCATATACGTCATTTTTGCAAACCTGTGCTGCCGTGTCCACTTATTATAAGCGACTTTGGGGTTATTTTTCTGTGAAGTTGCTTGTAAATATTGGTAGTTGCGGGTTGCGTTTTTTCAGGCTTTTTTTTAAAGTGTAGTTGATTATTTGGACTTGCTTCACAATTTTAAAATGATTTTAACCAGTGGCTCTCTATAATGTTTATGTCATGGACGCCCAAATTAAGACGTTTTGGTCCCTAACCCCCATCTGAAAATGTTTTGTGTCAGGGAGCCCCGTACCAGATTTGTGTTGTTAGTGTTTCAAACATCCTCAAATATTTCACATTTTACTGCAAGATTTATTTTTAAAATAGCAGATCTACAAGCTCACAACACATCGCTTCCCGACACGGTGTGAGCTTGTAGATCAGCTATTTTCAATGTATACGGCATAAAGGTTTAAAGTGCTCATAATGGCCTAGTGCAGGTCTTCAACAGGGGTCCGCGATCCCTAGGGGGTGCGCGGAGGTACTGCAGGGGGTCTGCAAAATTATTGC
Organism: Gymnoscopelus microlampas; assembly: GCF_963454915.1. Taxonomy (NCBI): domain Eukaryota; kingdom Metazoa; phylum Chordata; class Actinopteri; order Myctophiformes; family Myctophidae; genus Gymnoscopelus; species Gymnoscopelus microlampas. Next base: position 5,185,358 of record NC_139948.1, read on the forward strand.
TTGATTACACTTTTTTTTTTTTATATATTTTTTAGCGGCGCTAGCCGCTCTATACCTTTAGGTATAGAGCGGATATTAGCCCTCTATACCTGGCTTTTGCGTCAACGTTCTGATTGGTCAGGCTCGCCAAGGTTCTGATTGGTCAGGTCCGTCAACGTTCTGATTGGTCAGGCTCGCCAAGGTTCTGATTGGTCAGGTCCGTCAACGTTCTGATTGGTCAGGTCCGTCAACGTTCTGATTGGTCACTATTCATGACATCACTATGTTACTATTCATGACATCACTGTGACCTTTAGGTATAGAGCGGATATTAGCCCTCTATACCTGGCTTTTGCGTCAACGTTCTGATTGGTCAGGCTCGCCAAGGTTCTGATTGGTCAGGTCCGTCAACGTTCTGATTGGTCAGGTCCGTCAACGTTCTGATTGGTCAGGTCCGTCAACGTTCTGATTGGTCACTATTCATGACATCACTATGATGTCATAGTGATGTGAAGGTGGCAGCTCTCAACTGCCATTCCCTAGTACCGAAATTGGAAGAAATTAAAGCAGACCCTATTCTGGCTTATGCTGACATTATATGCCTCAGTGAAACATGGCTCACACACAACAACTATGTCCCATCTCTGCAGATTGATGGGTTTTCACTCCATCTAAACAGTATTGGACATGGCAAGGGATTAGCCACTTACTACAGAACAGCAACACTAAAACATCACACAGATTTCACGAGTGACACGATGCAAATCACCATGATGGTCTCAACAGACATAGACATAATCAGTGTCTACAAAAGCAAAGGACATACATCCTCGATCCAGAATTTGACACGGTTAATCGACCCAATCAAAACAACTCTGATATGCGGTGATCTCAACATATGCCTTGGTGAAAACCCCAACAACCACGTATCAGAATCTCTTCAGAAACTAGGCTTCACTCAACTCATACATGAAGCAACCCACTTTGAGGGAGGACACATAGACCACGCGTACTTCCGAAACAACGGACAAGTCACTGCACATCCATCTCTCTACAGTTCATACTACACAGCAAAAGACCACGATGCTTTGCTAATAACACTAAGGTCAATATAAAGACTCTTGGTACGGCTTATAAATTGTATACATTATTTCATAAAACATAAATATCTTTCTGGTACCACATGTATACACAAGGTTTATTTTTTATTTCCTCATGTTTTTTTTGTATATATTTTTATTTTCTCATGCTTTTCTTCCTTCTTTTTTTGTATGTATTTTTAACGGCGATGGTCCTGCTCTATACCTGGCTTTTCCGTCAAGGTTCTGATTGGTCAGGCCCGTCAATGTTCTGATTGGTCAGGCCCGTCAAGGTTCTGATTGGTCAGGCCCGTCAAGGTTCTGATTTGTCAGGCAAGGGGACTATTCATGACATCACTATGATGTCAAGGTTTATTTTTTATTTCCTCATGTTTTTTTTGTATATATTTTTATTTTCTCATGTTTTTTTTTGTATATATTTTTATTTTCTCATGCTTTTCCCCCTTCTTTTTTTGTATGTATTTTTAACGGCGATGGTCCTGCTCTATACCTGGCTTTTCCGTCAACGTTCTGATTGGTCAGGCCCGTCAACGTTCTGATTGGTCAGGCAAGGGAACTATTCATGACATCAATATTATATCATGAATACAAAATTGGATGGTTTATATAAACTGTAAAAGTCCGGAACATAAACACTCTGGGTACGGCTTATAAATTGTATAGATTATTTCATAACACATACATATCTTTCTGGTACCACATTTATACACACGCACACACAAAGTTTATTTTTTAGGTACCCACTCTATCAGCTATGACAGATCAGTTTTTGCCACTTACCTTGGAATGCATTTGGTGATTCGCTTCCAATGGCATTATTTAGTGCCACTGGAAGCCTTGAAATAAATTTACAGAGATTTAATATTGTTTCTCTAGTAGAAACACATATCTATGACAAAATATATCAAAGGCGCCGCTACCTTCACACAGGTGTGATTTTTTTATATATCTTTTACATATTTTTTTATTTTTTCCAAAATGTCCATTTGTCTTTGATAGGTATGATGAGCCTGCAACAGTGTTTTGGTCTGATGGGCTCATTCTGGTATGTCAACAATATTAGATAGCAGGTTAACCTCGATACCCCAACCTTGGTTGACCAGGAAACTGAGCCATTCAAGCCATAACTTACGGCTGACGTGATGACGAAATGCGTTAGTAACGCATTTCGTCATCACGTCAGAGTAATTATATACATAGAGTGGGGTAACGCAGCGTTACCCCACGCTATGTATATAATTATTCTGTATCTCTGTTTTAACGCCATAGTTCCAGAATATATCTGGAACTATGCATGTCCAACGCTTGTAAGATCTCTTCTCTGGAATAAACCCAAATACTATTATAACACGTTTCCTTCCTCCGTTTATTGATGTAATGAATTCTTATCTGACCAATAGATATGGACCGGTATTTACTAGGAAAAATAAAGCTATCAGTGACTATGAGATATAGTCAAAGGATGGATTGTGATGGCAGCCTGACGATTCTAAAATTATATTTAGGTTAATTCTGGTAGCAGGCTATTAAGCTCTCCTGCTGAGAGAACTGCGAAGGTGACAGGGTCACCTGTCACCAGAATGTCATGTGTCTATTATAGCCTTTCCTCTGAGTTTTGGGGAAATGGCATTTTAAGGTGTTAAGTGTGATGTCTATGCTATCCCTTGTGCCCATGTAAGAGCATGTGTTACCACTGCATTTTAAGTCTATTTTCTCCCTCTTGACTTGTATAAAAGAGGGTAGCAAACTGTATGAAGGGGCTGGTCTACATACGTTGGTTGATTGTGTCTCAACACTTCTCGAACCTCTGCTTTTTTATGGGAATCCGATACTTAATATAAGTTATTAATATTTCCATAGATTTGTCACACTCATGTCAACAATGAATGTTGCTCCAGACAGTCTCTTGAAGGTCATTCATTGTAACTGTTCCACTGCCTGCAAGACACTCCGCTGCTCTTGCAGAAAATATGGACTACCTTGTACTACTGTCTGTGGACCCTGTCAACTTCAGGAATGTGACAATCCACATAACAAGTTTCTTCCAGAGGAGCCTGAGGATGATGATGAATGAATGAAGACCACAATAAATGTGGCATTTATTGTGTTCAACACCAAAACCACCTTTCTAGGTAGTGAGCGGGTAGTAACCAATTTTTCAGATATAAGGCATATTTTCCTAAATGTGTAGTATGGTCTTAAGCATGCATAGAGGTACCAGAATCAGTTGAAAAATCCTTTGTAATTTTTTTTCCATTTGAGATATAGCCAATTTAAGCTCCCCAAAGCCATATGGGACGCCATCTTGAAAATGGCAGCTTTCTGGGACGTATATTTTGGTAAACTTTTAGTATGTTATTTAGCATGCCAAATACTACCAGAATCCATTGAAAACCCTTTTGTATCAATTTGTTTGGGGTTAAACCATATATTGAGTCTTATGGAGCTTTTGTCACTGCTATTGGGGAGAATCTGACCAGTAGACAAGTTCTGCTTTGTCGCCTACAGTGATGGGCAAGCTACTTGGAAAATGTAGCAAGCTACACTACTAGTTACTCTCGATCAAATGTAGCTCAACTACAACGGAAGCTATCGTCAGAGAAATGTAGTAAGCTACACTACAAGCTACATGGCAAAAGTAGCTAGCTACATCGACACTACTTTTTTTAATTACTTTTTTTTATCAACTTCATGATGAAGAACAACTTTCCACCAAACAAATAGGCAGGCAAAAAATGCTCCGTTTGATTGTTTATTATTATGTATAATGTGTGATGTCAAACAAAACTGACATTTTCAAATAATATTCCTATATATTCCTCATTTTGTAAGTAAAATCAATTGATCAATTTAGACTGTATTTAAATAAATGTATATAAAAGATATGAATGATCAGCACTGCTCTAGATCAGTTGTTCTCAACGTTTTCAGGCCGTGACTCCCCAAAATAATCAAATTTGAACTGGGGACCCCTCAAAATAATCATATTTGAACTGGGTACCCCCCAAAATAATCATATTTGAACTGGGGACCCCCCACCCTGACAAGCACTTGGAATGTAGGAGTTGAGGCATTATTTAGTTTGACTTGGTTCCACAGATACAAATTGTGAAAGTAGCACACAAGCTCACAATGCCACACAATGCGAAGCGTTGTGAGCTTGTAGATCTGCTATTTTCAAAATGTTTGCCTCTTTCTTTTATTATTTGACTATTTGGCCAATATCTGACAAAGTTTTTATAGTATAGTTTGTTGATTGTAATGGTCTACTTTTTTTTCCTCTTTTTTTTGTATTAAAAGGCCTTAAAAGTCCATAAATGGTCACTTCACTGTCATCTGAGGACCCCCCAAAAATCATGTGGGGAACCCCCTGGGGATACCGACCCACAGGTTGAGAACCACTGCTCTAGATCATTGGTTCTCAAAGTGGGGTCCGGGGACCCCCAGGGGTATTTGAGGGGGTTCCAGGGGGTCCCCAGCTAAATGATGGATAGGAACCAAATGGACCCTTATGGGTCTGTAACTCTGAGAGTGTACAAATGGAACCAAATGGACACGGGTCCATTTGGTTCCATTTGTACACTCTCAGAGTTAAATTAACATTGATTTTACAATATGAATTGGGGTCCCAGAGATATAAATGCCATTAAATGGGGGTCCGTAGCCTAATGCATGTCAAACTGGGGGTCCTTGAAATTAAAATGGTTGAGAATCAATGCTAGAGCCGTAAAAAAAATCTTCTCTTATGGGGGGTCCCTGGCTTATCTTTTCAAATGGGGGTCCGCGGGCTAATAAGTGTAAATTTGGGGGTCCCTGGAATGAAAAAGTTTGAGAACCACTGCTCTAGATGATCTTTTCCCTCTTATGTAGCCTACTGTATGTATTTATTTTAGTTTGTCTTTTCTTTTCCCCACCCCATAATGTTATTCATTTTCTGCCTAAAGTGAAAAATAGCAGCTATCTATTAGTTTTCTGTTGACAAAAAAAAGGGCATTGACTTGTGTGCTGTTTGGAAACAGACAGTTGACAATGGTTATGTAAAGCTTTTCATCAGCTTATTTGGGGCTTATTTTCATAGACCTGGTTGCTTGTTTCTTTCGCACAATTTGGCAACACTGCCTCTAATGGCTAACAAAACTAGCTGGCTCTGTCTGTGATCATAGAGTTATAATATATCGTCTGTGATCCATGCTCTGTGGCTGCTTTCAACAGCCATGGATGGGACGGTGGATAGATCTTTCTGTTACCATCTAAAAGTACCACACACAGCTGAAAAGTATTGCGGACACGTTATTATGGATCCCACTACGCATCGCGGACTGCTCTTCATGTGGTTTTTGTTTTGATCTCCTTCCTGGTTTGGCATGCATGACCCGCCCTATCCTGACTCTGATTGGCCTACCCGTAATGTTCCTTACCCAATCGTGAGTCGTCATATCTAAACCAACCAATCACCTCCGTGGATTTCTTTTTTCTTCACAAAACTATTTATCAGTCAACTTTTCTCCAGTGAGAGTAGCGTGTAGCGATGATGGACGTTACATCACTACTTGGGTCTAAAAATAGCTACACTACAGAAAACGCTACTTGGTTCAAAAGGAGCGACGCTACCGTCACGCTACTGGGAAATGTAGTTAAGCTATGTAGCGTCGCTACTTGTAGCTAGCTACTGCCCAACACTGGTCGCCTAGTTGTTTGTCCAAACATGGCTCTGCTCATGGGCCCACAGGGGACATTTGTGGCTGCCTTTGATGACACTGTGTTGTCTGACAATTTGACGGCACCTGTATTATCTCCTATTTATTTTATTGTAGCAATGTCAGTGCAGAGCGCTGACCACGGTTTGCACATACCTGACCACTTTTGTGCCATTTGAGTTATGAGCAAAACATAAAGACCACACAGGCTCTATTGATTGCACTCCATATAAGGCTAAACACACATTACATTTTTTCACACGGCTGGTCCAGGGCCTGATTGACAGTCCTGCGGCCTTTGCACACATGGTGCATGAAATCCTGGCTGATTTCACACCCCCTGAAGGCTGCCGTCTACGTTCTTTTACTCACTGCACCGGACAAAGACACTTGTGAACGTGGCTCTAAAATGCTCTTGCATCACTTGGCTAAGTGTGGGCATAGGGTCTCCCTGTCAAAATTGCAGTCGGTCAAACCGCAGGTGAAATACCTGGGCTTTGTGCTGTCGAAAGGGACATAGAACTTTGGCTTCTGATTGTGTGTCAATGATTAAGCAGCTCCCACCCCAGAGGACTCAAAATCAAATGAGATCCTGGCTCGCCGTGGTCAACTACGTTCGACACTGGCTGCATGACTGCTCCTATCATGACAAAGTGTTGAGACAAAGTGACTGGTTATCCTCAGGATATTGTGTGGACCGAGCAGATGACAAAATCCTTCACTGCACTGAAACACTTTCTGTGCAGTCAGCCTGCGATTGGCTTACCGAGATACGGAAAAACGTTTCATCTATACTGGTGTGACGGCCGCAAGAGGTCCTGGCACTGAAATCTGGGTCTGGATTTCACCCTGTGGCTTATCTGTTGACTTCATTCTCACCTATTGAGCAAGGGTTGCCCACCTGCCTGCGCGGGGTGGTGGCCTGCGCTCTGATGATACAATCAGCTGAGAAAATCATTATGACATGATTTTGCATGCTAATCACCAAGTGTTGATAAGTATGCCTATTCTGTGCTGGTGTATTTTTGCAGGCTCTGGTCTCTACAAGGGTTTGTTTCGGCATATAGGAAGCCCATTGCCCATAAGCACTTGATCTGCTGCACAATTACCATTGCACCTGGCCGTGATTAAAACCAAAGGTCACAACCGCCTTATCTCTGTGGAATTGGACGAAAAGTTTCCAAGTATAATTAGATATATACTCACCTATATAATCATGTGAGTTAATGCAGTATTTTAGTTTAATAATCATTAGAACTGCAGTAATTTTAGCCTGATTGGGGACTAACTTGTTCACATTCCTATGTCTCACACACACACGCACGCACACACACACACACACACACACACACACACACACACACACACACACACACACACACACACACACACACACACACACACACACACACACACACCGCAGCAGTGCAAATGTTTTGACTTACTGGTAATACAGGCGGCTGTCAATGATGCAGATGAAAAGGGACGCGTCTGCCTCCCTTTTCACGGTTGTTCACATGCCGGACAAACAGGGGTAGTAAATAGAATCTTGTAGATCTCCTATTTTTGAAAAAGAGAGACAGACCCTGGTTGACTCAGGAATGCCGCTCCATAATAATAATTGTTATTGTAATAATAATGTATCACTATTACTTATAGTAATAATATGTAAGAACTACCATATATCAATGTTAATATGTGAGGAATTTGTATAAAGACATAACAAATACTCCCACTACCATGTTTTATATATGTGAAGTGGTAGCTTCATACATATAAATATATTCTTGTTGATATTCATTTTTGTAGACAATTAGATTTACATAGACTAGACCATACCCGGTCGACGCATCCGTGGGGGGATATGCGCACATGATCTGGCAACCCGGGAGGAAGTTCGTCCCATAGCTGGGCAGCCCCGTAACCATGGCGACATTCTTTGACACAAAAGCGCTAATAAGAAGCTGAGATTTGATGAAATTGAAAAACGGGCTTCACAGTTAAGTTCAGATGGTAATGGTCAATGGCTGTGTGCAAAATCAGAGCAATTGGTCCAGCCACTGAGGAGAACCGGCTAGCTTCACCTACTCACCTACGCTTCACCTACTCACCTACTCAAGACGGTTACTAGAATTATAGTAGGATATGTATGTATATGCGCACACATATATACATATGGATACGCACGTACGTATGCTCGTATGCACACGTACATATGTGGAAAGATGTATTCACTATATCACTAGTTTGTCACTAGTGATTCTGTATATATTTAAGTTTATTGTCTAGTTTATTCCATAGGTGTGGGTCTGTGTCCCAGGGGACGTGTCCGCCTGTGGCAGGACTCTCATAAAAGTATATATGATGAAGGGCATCACTAACCATTCTGTTTTCTCTCAGACCACACCTGACACACCGGACTACGACTAAATGTATGAACGCAAACAACGTCCTTTCTCTAAGAGAAAAATGCTGAATCTGAGAGGCCAGTCAAGCCTAATGTCACCAAAAAAGAGGGCTGACATGCCTTCTGCCATTCAACCAAATGCTGTCAACCTAGCAATCACACCGCCTGTTAACATTGACCCAGACTCTGCTCTCAGAAATATGGTTAGACATGACAATTTGGCCTTCACTATAATGTCAAAGTTAGGCTATACTCATACAAACTCATGGGGAGGAAATTGATAAGTACACAGGCGAAGAGAACCTTATCCTGCGATCTGTCATGTTTGAGTTAAACAGGAAACATCACCCCGGCGATATGAATTGGGCCTCTCTGTACAGAGTCACTCACTATGAGAAGACTGTACAGAAGGGTTTCAGATTCTCCATTCAAACGACACTAATAGAAACTAATTGTTTCAATTAATGTGAGAGTCGTAACATAGCCGGTATTCCACAAATGAACACTGATTCAATTCAACAGAGTAGTGGTCGTGTCTGTACCGTGGCTAAAATCACTGCCACGGTGATTTTACGGTGAACTGGTCAAAGCACGACATCTACTCATCACTTACGACATAACACCAGATATTCCTACCTTTTCATTATATTTTTATTCAATGTATTAGAAAATTATGATATGCTTTTCTTCCTCCTATGACTGATTAGATGTATGCTGGTCTTCTTTCATTATATAATGGTGTCGTCCTATTCAGGACAAAAGAGGGCAACTGTTGTGAATATTATACAATGTTCTTTCCTCTACCTAACTTTTCTTACCTAACTCCTCGTATGCAGTTTCACACTGACATAATGAAAAAGTAATTGGCTTTCTTTATGTTAGGGGTGCAACCTGTCCTGGATGGAAGTGCTGAGGTGCAGTGCTTCTTAACCTTATTTCCTGTCCCCTTGTCACCCTAACGTTTCTTGGTAAAACGCTAGCCTAGAAGTGTTTGCGATGTTTGCAGAAATTAATCTACAAGATTCATCTACCAGCCTTCCTGTAAATCGGGGAGGCTATAGCGCCCCGTGCGGGAGGCCATTTACACCCGTGGTGAAAACCTGACGACATTGCTCAATTTGGGTCTCTGGAAAGCCACAGCACATCCTCCCGTCAGCACATCTATCTGACAATCCAGGATGTGACAAGTGGCCCTGACGATGTCTTCACTTATCTCATCTGATGAACGTGATACACATAGGCATCATTTATTTATGTAATAGCTACGCCCATACGAGACCGCCTCGGTGGGCTGTCCAACACTAATTATGTCAATGTATATAGTATGTGACTGCTTGTCTTTCAATAGATGAGAACATGTTAACTTGGACGCTTGTTTGAGACTTAATGTGTTCCCGATGCATCGCTCTTCTTCTATGCTGCTATAACTGAGACATCACCTTGTATTTTCCTATGAACTTCTCTCATCCACATCATCTGACCAGACTTTGAATGACCTATCACATATTGATGATGTTCACCTTTGTCTGCAGCTCAGGTACAGTAGAACTCTGCTTTAATGACACTGTCTATTTGACACAAAACACTAAGGTATAGATAGCTAAGATTAAATGTAAAACATGACTTTCAAACACACAGTGATTGCTGCTTGGGTGCTTTTACTGCATGTCTTTAGACTTTGTGTGATTGTGAAGTTTAAAGGAGTCTGAAAGGTTCAAATAAAGCAACAATCCACAAGAGCCTGTGTTTTACGTTGGAGTTTAGAACAGCTAGGAGCTGTAGTGAGGCCTGACGTAGAGGGGATGGCCCTGGACCCTTATAGCCAGGGCAGGAATTTCACGGCGGCCACGTCGTTGCCCCTCTCATTGGCCGTGTGGCTCTTGAAAAATGACATACCCTCACGGCCACTGTGGTGCCCCAGCTGCCAGCAGCTGATTTCACCTTTTTTTTCAGCTATTTTCTTTTTTTGCATGAATTTTCCTGTCAATATGTTTTTTTTAGACACCAGTGCCTTTGGTTGAGCTGCGCACCTACAACATGACCAGTGGTAGGTAGGTTTGAGAGAGAGAGAGAGAGAGAGAGAGAGAGAGAGAGAGAGAGAGAGAGAGAGAGAGAGAGAGAGAGAGAGAGAGAGAGAGAGAGAGAGATTCCGTAGTAGCCTACGGACCGATGTGCCCCGATGTTTTTTTCAACAGCAAAATAGATTACGCTGGCGGCCTTACACTACAAGACTTTTTCAGTCTTAAACGATTTTGAAATCGGGTATCATCACACACTACAAGATAATCTTTCAAGATTCTCTTATCAGATTATCTTAAACATGCACACACTACACAATTTTAAAGGAGACACACCATGAATTTAAAAAAAATATTTGATATTTAATATCATATGGTGTATGTCCCTCAAACCATTTTCAAAAGGTTTGAGCCTAAATCAACACTCAGATATACTCATCCCAAGTCAATTCTCTCAGGCTTATAAAGCACTTTCAGCTGCAATACCAAAATGTCCTGTTGGGCAGAGGGGTGCTACTGAGCAATTCTGTCTGTCAAAATACATGGGCAGAATAGTTCGTGATGTAAGCAAACGTGTCATTCTGAGATGGCCTGTTCAGACACGCCCATTCTGAAAATCTCTGAAATGAGAATGAATGACTGAATGTTAAAAAAAAAAACTTTTTGGGGTACAAGAGACACTGGGGAGCCCAAAAAAAAAAAAAAAAAAGTGAAATTCATGGTGTGTCTCCTTTAAAAATCGGGGGCATCTCACACTACAAGATTCTATCCAGATTATCGGGCTTGCCCGAACACAGCAATAATAAATAATATGAAAAAAATAATTATTCATTATTAATAATTACAATTATATAAGATATTATTATATTGGTAGCCTATATTATTTTCATATAACATAAAGTTACACATTACAATCCGTACATTTTCACATACATTTGCATATTACTTCCCTTGCAACATTTTGCAAAATCCATGGATTTAAGAACTATGAAGGATGCACCAACATAAAATGTTTTTTTCTAAGGCATTAGATGGCGGGCCAGATAATAAAGGCTAATTTAAGAAATAAAGTTAAAACATGTACTGGAACTCCAAGAGTCAAGACAGAACGCCTTATATTGGCCTACATTTGTTATACTCTCAGAAAAAAATAATCAAAATGTAAGCTATTGGGTGGCATAATAAACTGTAAACGAGCTGTTTTCCCCCCTTTCCATTTGTGAATAGTAATACAGTTATTATGGACTGACCATGTAGCAGAGCCTCAGCCTACCTCATTATAATTATAATCATTCAATAATTTGAATGATTTCACTTGTATTCTCATTAGTATTACCCCCTTCTGCCAGACGTAGGCTACAACATCACATTATTAAGCATGATTCATCATAGGATCACTATGCAGATCTACAAGCTATATATATTCGGGGCGCAGCACCATTGCACGCCGAAGCATAGATTGGTCGTTACTGGATGGATTGCGCTCTGCCACTTGTGGAGAGAGATAGGCTACTGCGTGAGATCGCTAAAGATTAATCTGCTAGTAGTTAACAAGATAAATGACGACACCCTATCCAAAAGTATAAAGAGGATATGTATGTGACAGTGCGTTTTTTTTTGGCTGCTTGCAAGCCAAGGAGTATCATTTTAGACAGCACCACAAGATGAAGCATGGAATGGTAGCCTACCAGACAACCCAGATAGCAAAATATGGTTATTCAACGTTGAATTATAGTGGTTAGGGTTGATTTTTGGTTACGATTGAAGACTGATGGTTTTTCAACATTGAATCACTGTTGTATTGCAGTGCAAAATTCAATGATTGAAATGCCAACATTGAATCAGCGTTTAATCTATGGTGCAAATTCAATGATTGTGATGCCAACATTGAATCAGCGTTTTATCTATGGTGCAAATTCAATGATTGAAATGCCAACATTGAATCAGCGTTTAATCTATGGTGCAAATTCAATGATTGAAATGCCAACATTGAATCAGCGTTTTATCTATCGTGCAAATTCAATGATTGAAATGCCAACATTGAATCAGCGTTGAATCTATGGTGCAAATTCAATGATTGAAATGCCAACATTGAATCAGCATTGAATCTATGCTGTTTGCCTTTTTCTTTTCTTTTTTCTTGATGGGGGGAGGGGGGGAGGCACACCCCTCCTCACACCCCCCCTCCCCCCATTTAATGATTGAAATGACAACATTGATTCAACGTTTTATCCATGCAGTTTGCCGTTTTCTTTTCTTTTTTTCTTGTTGGGGGGAGGGGGGGCAACCCCCTCCTCCCCCTCCCCCCTCCTCCCATTTAATTATTGAAATACCAACATTGATTCAATGTTGAATCTACACTGTAAAATCCAATAGCTATCTATACTTAAATAAATATAAGTTAGCTTTACTCATTTGTTACAATACTAGGTTTAATCAAGTAACGTGTACTAAAAAATACAATTTACTTATTGTTATTAAGTAAAGACATCTTTGTTTACTTGCCCAGAATCAGTAACATTTAATTGCACTGTGTTTAGTACACTCTTAAAAATGCTGGGTTATTTCTATAAACACATTGCTGGGTTGATTTGGCTGGGTCATAATTATGGGTTATTTGGGTACTGTAAACTGATGGGTCAAAGGGGTTATTAGGGCTTCAATTGCCTGCCTGGGTTATTTTTAACCCAGAGGTTGCTTTATTCATTTTCCCACTTGTGAATCATTCTGATACCTTCTTTTTGTCACTTCTCACATGAAAACACAAGGTACGTAACCTATATTTTATCACTATATTTGACCTATATTCATATAATGAGGGGGATCATTATAGGGATCTGTATTAATTGTAATATGGTACAATACTGTGCAAAGTATACACTGTAACAAATTTCTGTAATTTCTACAGTAAAAATGTACAGTAATTTACTGTTCTGTCATTTTACAATGTTTAACTGTATTTTGCAATGCATCATGGGAAAAAAATCATTACAGAAACTTGAACATCATCATCATTATCAGTTATTATCATCATTATTAATTGTATCCTTCATCTTCTTGTTTATGCCCCAAAATGACTGAAGAGCTGATCGATAATCCATTGTCCGATTGTTTCGGCGCACCCTAGGGGCCGAGACAATAGTGAAAAACTGTTTGAAAGGAGTAAAAACTAAATTGGACACCAAATTCTGGGTCAGCGCGTCGCCCCGAACGCGAACATATAACTCCCCTAACACACGGCCTTACCGTTCTCCTTAATTGGCTAGGGTCCAATGTCAAGTTATTATATGCGCAATAAAGCAATATATCTCGATACGATACGTTTTTCGAATCCGCCTTTCGGATATGTTGTACAGCTTGCCAAGACGCACACGTGGATGTCTTGTTTGTCCCGGTACGACACTCCTAAGTTGACCTCCTACACTATCGGAAGGCACATAGAGTCTTAAACCTTAAGACCATACCAAAGGACAAAGTCAGAAAAAAAAATGTGCCGTACTGGGACAAACAAGACATCCACACGTGCGTCTCAGCCAGCTCTACAACATATCCAAAAAGTGGACCCTAAGTCCTTATCGTATTCGAGATATTGAGCGAGATAGCGAAGCCGTAACCATAGCCAATTAAGGGATAATTAAATCATGATTTGATATGAGGGTTTGATGATTTCAAATTTTAGCATTATTTTACATGTAGATTTGGAAAAAAAATATATCGGGGTTATCACGGGCCTGGAACACCCTAAAACCAACCAGAAAGTGGCCTTTTGAGGCACTTCCTGTTTTCCGAGAAAAATATAACTTACATATTTGGAATCAGCGTCATCACATTAGTCTAAAGCCAGAGTATCGAAGAAAAATACAATTTCTAAAAATGTAACGAGGGTTGACCTTTGCAGTCTTTTCGCTGAACTTTGAGCTTTATCAGTGTCTAAAAAAATCAAGGCTGGTGCCAAAAAATCTGGCTTACTCTCAATATGGATGGAGAGAAGTTTTAGATTTTTAAAAAATATCTGGAGCGATTAGTTCCAGATTTTGTGCTCAACAAAATCTGTTTTTTATTCAAAAGTCACCGTCCAATCTTTTTGGTGAGCTTTTGTATTTCCCAAGGTCATAGAAAATCGAGACCTATCCCATTCGATTCAGCGTCCTTTTCTAAGTCTGAAAAAGTTTTTTTTAATTTAAAAATAAAATATTTTAAAAAAATGTGAGAAAAGCTAGACTTTGAACTATTTCAAAAATCTTTAACTTCTTATTAAACAATTCTAGACTATTGTTTAACCTACCATTCAACTCTAAATCATCTAAATAAGAGGGTTGAAGGTTCAAAATAAAATAATGATAATAATAATATGTTTGTGAAAAAAGCTTCAAGTTTATGAAACTTTAACGCTTGTTTAAGCCACTTTTTAAGGGTCATACAAAATCAAAACCTAGCCCATTCAATTCAGCGTCCTCTTCTGAGTCTGAAAACATGTTTTTTAATTAAAACAAAATATTTTAGAAAAATGTGAGAAAAGCTAAACTTTGAACTATTTCAAAAATCTATAACTTCTTATTGCAGATCGGCTATTTTCTTTTTTTCTCTCTTTCTTATATTATTTGACAATTTGGCCAATGTTTGACCAGTTTATAGTATAGTTTGTTGATTACTTGTATTACAGTCTTTTTCTTTGATTTGTTTTCATTTATTTTCTAAGGTATTAAAATTATTACTTAAATTGTCAGGGTCTCGACCCACAGGTTGAGAACCGCAGACATCCTTCATGCACAAGGCGGACAGTGTTGCCAGATTTTGCGATAGATATAAGCAACCAGGTCTATGGAAATTAGCCCAAAAGAAGCAACTATGACTAATTGAAAATAGCCAATCTACAAGCTCACAACGGGTTGCGATGCAACGCGCTGTGAGCTTGTAGATCTGCTATTTTAAAACAAAACTCTTATCTGGAAGAAAATGTGAAAAATTAGGAATATTTTTGAAACATTTTAATACGAATCTTGTATTGGGGGTCCCCCCTGGCATAACATGTGTTCAGATGGGGGTCCGTTGATTGGATAATAGCCTACATATTAATCTGGGGGTCCTTGACATGAAAATGTTTGAGAACCACCACTGGTTTAAACGACAGTAAGGAAGCAAGCCCAAAAAACTTCACAGAAAAAGAAGCCCAAAGTCGCTTATAATAAGCGGATATGGCAACACTGAAGGCGGAGCTTGTTAGTTTTGAAATCACACCGGAAGGCAGAGGAAACGGCTGTTGGCTGAGAGATTTCTTTTTCAAACCGGGGTGCTTTCGTGTTTACTGTACTAGATAACAGGTAAGTTTAATTAGTTTATGGAATTAAAATGTTATCCAAACACGGTCGTACACGGTTACATGAACTAACACGTTCATGTAACCGTGCACGACCGAGTTTTAGCCATGGTTCACACGACGCTCGTCCTTTCACGAGCCTCATAGCCGGAATTTCAACCTGTTTTTTGCACTTTCAACCCGTACATCAACATAAATATTCATACTTCAACTATAAAGTGCTTACCCCACGGCCACGAATGTTACAATTTTAATCGGGTGTGTCTAAGTACCCGCATCTTCCGTATTGTTGAATAAAAGATATTTTAATCCGATCGGTGGCCATTTTCTCATAGTTGTAATGCATGTGTATAATGTAATACACCTCCCAACCGACGGTCGCGTAGTTTAAAGCATACAGAAAACTCGGAGAAAATGGCCACCGATCGGAGTAAAATTACTTTTATTGAACAATACAGGAGGTACGGATACTTAGACCCTCCCGATTCAAATTGTAACATCCTTGGCCCTGGGCTAAGTGCTTTATATTTGAAATCTGAACGTTTATGTATGGGTTGTAAATGTAGAAAACGTCATGATATGATCATGTTTCAGGACTAACGGTTTATCAACCGCGTTTACATAGAAAGCAATGCACCATTTAATATAAATGTATGATGTTACAATGCGACCAGGCATCCTAAAACGTTAAAATATGATTCAACTTGTTAGTTGTAACATTAGCTCTTAAAAGAGAGCTAATGTTGGCCACATATCCCTTTGGTGAGGCCACATTTGTTTTGACTGTAATTATTATTTTATATATGAATCTTGTTTTTAACCTACAATAAAAAGTAAAATAATTTAATTAAGAGACAGAGAGTACAAATGGTACCAATGTATCCTTAAGGAGAATAAATTAACATTGAGGATTTTAGTGTGCAGACAAATTTGGTAATCCGTTTTTTAACTTAAGTTTTGTTTTGCAGACAGTAGCTAACAAAAGCAGGTAATGTTTATCATCAAAGTGGGCTCCAGGGACCCTCAGGGGTCATTGGGGGGTTTCCATGTGGTTCCCAGCTAAATGAGATTATATAGCATGAAACTCAGTTTAACCACTTAAACCCTATAAATTGCCTATTTGAAAATGGCAGATCCACAAGCTCACAGTGCATGGTGATGCGTTGTGAGGGTGTAGATCAGCTATTAAAAAACAGTATAAACAACATTTGTGGAATATTTTTGAAACACTTTTGTAAATCTTGAGTCCTTAGCCAAGTACATACTAATTAGGGGGTCCTTGACATGAACATGTTTGAGAACCACTGATTTAATTTGTATAACATGAGTTCATTAATCAGTATGCATTGTGAAACACTTTGCCAAGTTCATCAGAAGAACTGGTTATCACACACCTTCAATTAACCCATTAAGACCTGAGGCCGATTCTACAAAATGTCTTCTAAATTTATTTGTTTTTAACTTGTGTTATTATGTCAGTGGTTCTCAAACTTTTTCATGTCAAGGACCCCAAAATGTATATGTATTTGGCCACAGACCCTCATCTCAAAATATTTTGTTCTAGGGACCCCCAGAAACAAAGATTTGAGTTACAAATGTTCGTTAAAAATTCAAAGATTTGCACACATTTTCAAGATTTTTCTAAAATAACAGATCTACAAGCTCGTAGCGCAGCACTCGGTGCCACGCTATGAGCTTGTATATCTGCTGTTTTTGAGTAGCCAAAGTGTAAAATAATGCTTTTTAGGTCAAATCTAAAAATGACACAGAATCGAATGCACTTAAAAAGCGCATAACCATTCAGTGTTCAATTCAGGGATTTGAATCGTCATATATTTGTAACAATGATTACTGTCTCATTTCATCGTTCTTTGACAAACTTCTACCATCTATTTAACAGGCCGTCACCAAGAAAGCCCTTGCCTTAATTTGGATGGTACTACAGTTGGCAGTGGCTATGTAAGTCATCAATCAATCAACACAAAAAGGAGAACACTCCATACACACACACACACCTAAAAGAAATGTGCTCAAAGTTTTTCCTAGTGCACAGTCACACGCACATTTTTGGATTGCTCCTTAAAATCCCATGTAACCATCTTCATGGTTTACGCCAGGCAAATTTAAGCTGAACCTAATTGTCTCTTTTACAGGCAGCTTGGTACACACCTGGCCGGGGAAAAAAACCTGCTACAGACTTCCTGGAGGAGCGATTGAGGAACACCAGGAAGCGCATGAGAAGGCTGAAACGACCACACCACCAAGAACCAGAGGAACAGACCGTCCCTAGTACACCAGGTAATACTAATAACCAATGTTAATTATCCCCACCAGGCTAGATTGGACAGATGCAAGGGATTATATTTGCGGTCCCATGACTCTTCTGTCCATCATCTTCTAAAAACTAGTCTCAGGCACCGCTGGACCGATTGGCGACTTTTCACACACTCCAAGTAGGCCAGAACCTCAAATACTTGAAATCAGCTATAATGAATCTGTACTTATCATTCAACAGAATCTGATGTGCCTCCTGAAAAACTTATTGAAATGGTTGAATGGATGAAGGTCAATAGGTGTCCAGTGTCCCAGGTTGAGGACTACATGAATCAAACATCTCTACATGGAGGCAAGTGGATTCGCAGCAATGGAACTAAAGGCCTACCGGAAATATTGGCGTATAGTTCCCTAGGCTTGTAGACAATCCTGGCATGGTAATACACTATTTTGCTATTGCAGTTTTGCCTATTTGAATGATACTCTATTTGACTGATACTCTGCAATGCACTACAAGTTTATGTTTAACCACCAAGACCCTACAATATATACTTTGTAGACAGGAGTCCACAGGGTTCTACTTGGTCCACTCCTTTTTTCTCAAACTGTTGTCACACAATGGTGTGTTTATCAAAGAGCTTATCTACAATACCCTACTGCTTGCATACACTCTTATAAGTAGACTCATAAGTGATTTTATTTTAATTTTCTCATTTTACAATTGTTTATATAATGTTATGTTCTCTTCTGTGTAGACCCAATCCTTCGATCTCCTAATCTCTCCACCTGGTGTGGAGAATTTGATTTGTGGGATTCCTCAAGAGGAAGAACTGCACACTTCAGGTGGGGGTTTCATTTAACATAATGGTTAAATAAACAATAATGAACTGTAACTATGTTTCTTAGCAGGTGCTGAGGTTATGAGTTGGGTCTCTTGGATTCTTTCCTGCTTTCTTCACTGTCCTCTGGTCATAGAGATTCTGAAGGGCAGAGCGCTTAGACCCCAAGGCGGTTACCCTCGGCACAACTTTGGGGTTTCACATAATGATATCTGGGTGGTTTTCTATCAGCTGACATGAAAAGCATTCTCTGACCAGGTCAGCCTGTGACTGAGCACTTGGTGTTCAGATAAAACTTGTATTCTGACCATGTGACATTGGTGTAAAATCACTCCTCTGTGTTTGTATAGGTGCACAACACATGCAGTTTGAGTCAGCCTGGGCCCTGACCAGAATCCCCTCAGCTACCTTCCTGCCAACACGCACTGTGCCCATCTTCATCTGTCTACAAGGACATCCGGGAACAGGTTAGCACCTTTTTACCCACGAATAACAGAGCAACATAAGTTTAGTTGGGAATTAACTGTCCAATTGAACTATCAGGGCGACATATGAAAATATGCTTTAGAGGAATGTCTGGTGCTGTATGCAGTTTGGAACCCAGGATGTAAGGTGACGGAGACCATTACACAAGAGGTGTATATATGGAGCTGACTAATTTGTTTGCTGATTCCATGATGACACATTGAGGTTAGACACTCCATAATTGGGCGTAGCTGCATTTGGAACTCCTTATATCAGGGGTCTTCAACCTTTTCAGGCCAAGGACCCCCTAACTGAGAAAGAGATGAAGAAGGGACCCCCACTATATATTACATAAAATTGTGTTGCAGATTAAAGCTTTTCATAGATGTTGGATTCATGTTAATGTGTATTGTCAGACATTTAACGACTTAAACCGTCAATACTTAGTAAACTTTCACTCTGTACTTGGTCTGCTCTTTTTCCCCTCTTTGCCGAAAATAGCCGATCTACAAGCTCGCAACGCCTCGCGCTGCGAGGCGTTGTGAGCTTGTAGATCGGCCATTTTCGGCTAAAGTTGTCCGTAGAATAGGGATGCTATTGTTCAAGTGGTTTGTATAAAGAAACAATGATCTTATCACAGAGATTTGGCCGACCCCCTGTAGCAACTCTGAAGACCCCCTAGGAGTCCCAGACCCCCTGTTGAAGACCCCTGCCCTGTTATGGCTGACTCATGGTGACATGAGCGTGGCATGGGGGATCTCCTGTAAGCCAATTTTAATATAGGTAATTGTCTGATCACAGTTATGAGAAAAAGCGTTCATCTGTATACATTTATCTATTGAAGAATAGTGAAAATAGCAGATCTACAAGCTCGCAACATCTCGCAAAGTGATGTGTTGTGAACATGTAGGTCGGCTACTCTCACTATTTTTCAACATTTTTAAATGCCTGGCCTGTTCTGGCCATAGTACATAATGGTATTATTGGCCCCGGTCATTGTCAGTCATTTCTTTTTTGTTTACAAAGCCTAAAAGTCGGAACCGAAATGTAATTCGTCCAATGTTTAATGCCAAAACGGTTACATTGTTGATCATAATTATTTGTATGACAATTAACCAAATGTTTTCCTAATTTACACACTTTTTCAAATGTATTTAGTCACTGTATTTTGTTCTGTGGTTTGCTGTGTTGTAGGCTTATGCTGAGTTTAACAGGATCGCCACCACACACCTAGAGACAGACTTCTTTGATGCTCTGGATCGCTATACACCACAATTGGTCACTATCTTAAAGTCCAAGAAAGGTGCCATTAGAGATAAATTATCCGGAATTGTGCAGCAAATTGATGGGTAAGTCTACAACATGCTTCTTATATTTGTAATTATCATGACTAAGTTTATGTACAACCTATTACCCCAAATAGTACTTATGCTTCCCGGCTGTATTACAGAGTGTTAAAGTATTGCTAACTATTGATCGTTGTTGATAACTAAATGCTGTGGATTGTACTATTTTTAAATCACATCTCCAATCAGCAACTGTTCTCTGCAACTGTTCATCAAACATATATTGTGGTGTTTCATGCTGTAACTGTACTGTAACTTGTGATGGTCAGATCTTGAACTTTATTTGTTCATTATCCACTTGTAGAAACCCGACGTGACCGCGCTGGGTAGGCTTGTTCTCCGAGGCCTCCTTCTTCTGCTTGGAGATGACCACAGCAGTTTCTACACCACTGTCTTGGTAAGTTCTCATAGTTACACCTTAAAGGTCCAGTGAAATTACATTTTCGTTAATTTTATTTTGAAGTTTCAGTCTGAAACGGCCTTGCAAACCAATCAGAAGGTTCAATCCCTTCAGGCTATAGCACGGTGGAATCTCACTCACATGGTGTGCAGTGTAAGTGTTTGTAGCCTGCACTCACACGTTGCTCAAGGGAGAGAGAGATGGCCACTATGCAGAATGTTTGTTGCCAAGTTGCTTATTTCTAGCCTAAAATGTTTTCAGATACATATTTTACTGTGCTGTTTACCATGAGTAATATACTGTCAAAAACAGTAGGCCAACCAATGTTGATAAAACTTCTCAATGCAGATGTGTGTGAAGTGTCTACATTTCCCTGTTGTAATGTTGTTTTTGTTTGGTTCTGTACAGGATTGTGACAGCGAAAGTGAAGACGCCTGGTCAGAGGTATCGGTCGGATTGCTGACTGTGAGCAGTGAAGATTCACCTCCCTCAGATGGTGTCGACCTTCAGCCAGTGTCAACAGCCATCATCCTTGAAGGAGGTATTGTGATGGATAATTTCCATAACCTCCCTCAAGCACCGTGCCTGCTGTCTAGCCTGACGTATGCACTCAATTTGAAGTACCCTAATGATATGAAGAACATATTGAACTTTATTCAAAGAGTGATGCTTGGCTTGGGAAAGGAAAAAACTACCCCCCAAACTGCAAAGTCTTAAAAACCTCCTGTCATTTTAGAAAGATTGTATAGTGGATAACTGGTAGGCAGGTTGTCCTCAGCCCTCCTTTGTGACAGTAGACTAAAATGCATGCATTTTATTTTTCTCATGCATGAGAAAATGTTGTAAAGTGATAGGAGTTCTAAATGAAGCCACTTTTATTCATTTTAAGTACTTTAGAGCTGCAAATTATTAAGACTTTGAATGTAATACCATTAAGTAAAAGTAAGGCACTTTTTTGAAATTGACAAGTGTTCACTTGTTCATGTGTGAAATAATGTACTCTTTCAAACTGTAATGGGGCTGTCCACACTAAGCATATCACTTTTGTCAATCCTATCGTTGTAGAATTATTTAGTTTAAATACAGTGCAGACATGATCATTTCAGTGGGCAGTTGCTCATGTCTTCCAGAGTTCCAGCAAATCACTCATATTGTCATCATCAACACAGATACTGTTCGTCTTTAGTTGTGTTGAACAGGAGGAGAAGGATGGAGGGGCTACTAGGCTACAATTGCAGTAGCAACACAGAAATGTGTGAGGAATTAATTAGCATAATGACTTTGTGGACGAAAAGAGGTTCACAATCATTGGCTACTCTAAATTCTATAAAATAAATTAAAAATGTGTACATATAGTGCTTGGTGTGGATGGCCCGTTAGGCTTCATTAATTACGCCATTTGTATTACTAGAGCACTTGTCAGTGTGTTTTGTCAGACCGTTGGTTTAGTCTGCAAAGTTAGTACACGTTTGGTCATTATAAGCCATGTTGGGTATTGTTTTTGTGGAATCGCTTGTAAATAATGGTGGTTTGGTTTGTAATTTAAATTTGCAGATCAATTATTTTCAAATAGCATTTTTATATAGGTGTAAAGTGCTCATGTGGCATATATTCACTTACAAAATATCCAAATGCTTGCAGACATTTTCACGATTTCTTTCATAAATAGCAGATCTACAATCTTCTATATGTTATATATTTCATCTGTTAAATCATAAAAACAATGCTTAAAGCAGTTCAAAGCAGGTCTAAATGCCTTGGTTCAATAAATGTGAAGATTCAAATCATATTGTCTGTCTTTATTTTTTATATTTTCACATTTTGGGAAATGTAAGGTAATTTTGAACAAGATGTAGCCTTACAGTATATCAGCATACACATAATTTAAAATGTACATGCAGATTACCATTAGGTTGTTGGATGATCAGGATCAATATTGATTCCTAACATGATTCAGTATAATCAATTTATAAATTAAATCAGTGTTCGATTCCTGATGTTGATTCAACATAAAATCAACTAAAATGTGCATGCAGATTACCATTTAGATGATGGTTGAATCAATGTTGATTCCTAATGTTGATTCAACATTAAATCAACTAAAATGTGCATGCAGATTACCATTTAGATGATGGTTGAATCAATATTGATTCATAACGTTGATTCAACATAAAATCAACTAAAATCAGCATGCAGAATACCATTTAGATGATGGTTGAATCAATATTGATTCATAACGTTGATTCAACATAAAATCAGCGTGCAGAATACCATTTGGATGATGGTTGAATCAACGTTGATATAGTGTTAGTTAGTGGTTGAAACACAAACGTTGAATCAACAAAGATTAGGGTTGCGATTTCAGTACAGTTTCAACGTTGAGATCGAACGTTGATTCAACCGTTATGGCCGCCTATTTTTCAACGTTGATTCACCCATATTTTGCTATCTGGGAAGTTATATAAAAGTTGAATAAGCATCTTTCAGGTGGGGATAGATTGTCTATGGACATTATAGCTATAATAGCCTATATGTAGGACTGTCAGTCCAATATTGTAAAATGAAAAGAAAAAAAATCATTATTAAAATAATGTATTCTAATATTAAAAATTGATCCACCGCAGCTGCACCTGATTGTCCATCCTACATAAACAACGTGTGTGTGTGTGTGTGTGTGTGCGTGTGCGTGTGCGTGTGCGTGTGCGTGTGCGTGTGCGTGTGCGTGTGTGTGTGTGTGTGTGTGTGCTTGTCATTTCGGTGTTGGAACAGCGGGCGTATTTTTTCTCTTGGTCCGACCCCCACTGCAGGTGTTCCATACAGTAGGCCTAGTGATCCAGATAAATATCAAACATGCTTGAGAGGAGTGGCCCGACCGTCCTGTGAGCAACTCGGGAGGGTTCGGATTGGATCTGTGAACCCCCATACTAGACGATATTTATGCCCGTGATTCGCCCCTAAAATGTGACAGTTTCAGCCCGTTTTTTTGGTGCGCAGCACAGTCCTCCTCTAAGTGAATTGCTTTCACCTGTTGTACTGCTGTTGGTAGTGTGCGCAACAGGGCAGATTGACAGCCCATGAAATTCATAGGCAGGCATAGTAGTAGCCAATTAGAATGAAATCTGCTAAAACTGACTCATATACTGATACAGAACCATATATTGGCTATATATTGTCGATTTTTTTAATTATTATTTAAAAACAATTCAAAATGGTGGAACTAGCCAATCTACAAGCTGTAATTATTAATAATTAATAAAATATATTCTAACCACTTTCAATCTGGTGTCCCTGTTTTGGGCACGTCAATAGGTGATATTTTAAAATGTAATCTTTTCTTTAATCCCCCCCGCCCACAATTCCTTCCGTGTATTTACAAGCTCACACCGATGCGATATGTGTCGCTGTGAGCTTGTAGATTGGCTATTTGTCGTGGGTATTCTCAAATTCTTTAAAATGTTTCAGTCAGTGCATATGTGTGCAGGCAGTGTGCATGCAGTGTGCACTGCACCGGCATTTAGCGTACCATAAACATCTACTCTCTGCAGAGATAACAATCTCACTACAAGAGCATACTGTACATTCACTGTGAACCCCCATACTAGACGATATTTGTGCCCGAGATTCGCCCCCAAAATGTGACAGTTTCAGCCCGTTTTTTGGTGCGCAGCACAGTCCTCCTCTAAGTGAATTGCTTTCACCTGTTGTACTGCTGTGGGTAGTGTGCGCAACAGGGCAGATCGACAGCCCATGAAATTCATAGGCAGGCATAGTAGTAGCCAATTAGAATGAAATCTGCTAAAACTGACTCATATACTGATACAGAACCATATATTGGCTATATATTGTCGCTTTTTTTTATTATTATTTAAAAACAATTTAAAATGGTGGAACTAGCCAATCTACAAGCTGTAACTTGTGGGGAACATACATAAAATCTCTAATCTGTGAATCTAATATGATTAATGTGACCCCTACTTCAGTCAGTAAAGTCCAGGGCTGAATGTGACATATTATTGAGAACTATATAACTAAATATTGGCAATTTGCCAACACATTATTTTGTGAAATAAATGGGTTATATTTCACAGATATACTATTCTTATACTATATTAAAATAAAATCACCCTTAACCTTCAAGGTAAATCATTATTTCCGAGGACTTAAAAATAATTTTTGGACTTAAAGTCTTTTTTTGTTGTTGATGGCCTTCCTGCCCTGGCATTTGGCCTTTGTGCCCTCAAACAAATTACACCAAAGGCCAAGTGGCCTTGCCCCTAAAATTACGAAATTCCAGGCCTGCTTATAGCTGATCTGAAATCATGGTTGCAACCATGGCTTCATGTGGCTTATTATCTGCCTTGTTTTAAAGTGATTCATGAAACTATACAAAATGTAATGCATGATCTTTTATAGCAGTAGGCCTACTTTGTGCGGTATAACATTTATCAATACAGACACAAATTCTAAATGCCGGTGCAGTGTGCACTGCACCGGCTAGTGATGCGCGGGTCGGGTTTTTTCATGACTCGGCCCGCCCCACCCCGCCACGGAACCCAACCCACCTAAACCCGCCCCGCGAACCCATATATAAATCTATGGCTCAACCCGCCCCGCGACCCGCGATTTTTTATTTATTCTGTAAAATCATGGTTAGAAAATAATCCCCAAGTGTATTCAAACTGTTTTATTGTTATTCTTATTCTTATTAGGAATAAAGACAAAAAAAGAGCATGTTATTATTTTTTATTTTTTTGCGTGTGAGAGCGCGTGACCCGCTCACCCGCAGCCCGCATAATTGCCTCCGAAATTCTGACTCGACCCACCCGCGCCGCGGGTTGACCATTTAGCGTACCATAAACTTCTACTCTCTGCAGAGATAACAATCTCATTACAAGAGCATACTGTACATTCACTCTTACTCACCTGCTCTCAACACTGAGCGAGGGCCGAGGGGCATCTCTCACAGCTTTTGCCGCCCCCGCTACGCGGGGGCTCGCGTCTAGCCCGCGGCCACGCCCACGTAGCGCCCGCGGCCACTTGGCAACTCATATAAGTGGCGTAGCGTCATGAGGGTCAGTGGGGCCGTGGCTCGGTCAGTGAAGACCCTGTAGTGCGGATGATATGTGGCATAGAGGGGCAGATTGTAAATCCCCAGAGGAAACATCCGTGGGCTACCATTGGTTCAGCGATGTGTGCGGTCGCCCTGCGGCCCCTCCTCCTCCACCAATGTGCAGTATTGAGAGCCCTGACGTCACAACAATTGGAGCGATGGGCACTGCACTGTGGTTGGTTAGGGTACACCTAGGGCCCAGGTAGAACCCAGTTAAAGCCTGCATGGGCAAACCCAGGTAGGACCCGCCTTGGTCCCACATAAACATGGGTAGTTGGGGCCCACCTAAGGGCCAGGTAGAAGCTACTTATAGCCTGCATGGGCATCGCAGTTGGGACTGAAGTGGATGCCGCTGACATTGCTGACATGGGGTCCATATGGTTTAGCCCACCTTGAAACCATATGGGAACTACGCTGGCATGCTGGCTGTAATGCAAACGCTGCATCATACCTGCAGTGTGTAGTTTGATGTTGTGTGTGTAGCAGATATACCTGCAGTGTGTAGATCAATGTCCATATGAAAGTCAATGCCCAGCAGTGTTTTTTTTCCCCAGCAGAGTTTCTAGTGTCTCTGTCTCTCTCTGGAAGAGGTTGCACATGAACTCTGCAGCCGCACTGAGGCGCTCCAACACAAACACTCTGACATTAAGCTGCTTCACACAACAAACATCAGCACGACGCTGCTGTTTGTCCAAAAGACACAATATCTCCTCTCCCACCGACGTCATGTGTTCATTTATCGACAGCCGTACAGACTCCTTTTGACACATTTTACCTCGTTTATCCAGCTCTCACTGAGTCATCGGGCTGTTATTTTGCTGCGATCAAGTCAACGATGTGAGAGATTAGCTATCACAGACGGACGCACAGGGGGTGAAACATAGTCTTGCGCCATGCCTTTCGGCCTGGCGGAGACAATAAAAAAAGGAAAGTAAAGGAAATGAGCATTTCTGCAACAGAAGTAGTCAACAAACTATACTATGAAAACATGGGCCACATTGTCAAAGAATGTAAGAAAGAGGCAGTCATGTAGAAAATAGCCGATCTACAAGCTTACAAAGCCTCTCAACGTGAGGCGTTTTGAGCTTGTAGATCGGCTATTTTCACAATATGTACTTGTGGAACGGAGTCAAACAGAATGGGGGGGGGTCCCCAGATCAAGTACGTTTATTTGGGGGGGGGGGGGGGGGGGGCGGCGTGAAAGGGTTGATAAGCACTGCTGTAATCGGAGCGAAATTATCTGAAATTGCTACATGACCATAATGCAGCCTAACATGCGTTGCACGGGGCGGTCCTGCCATTACGTTCGTGACTGTAGTTGCTGTGGAGCTACATAGTTCTCCAGAAGACACACACAAACATACACCATCTACAATGGACTAACTGAGCAGCAATATTGACATTCACCACACGAACGTGCATTGTTGACAAAGTGATTGCACAGCCGCTGCAGGCATGACAACCACGTTAGCGTTAGCGACATGGCAGCTATCACAGCGCCCTGTCCGTCGTCGCTGGGACTACCTGTGATGGCTACAGCAGTAACAGCAAGCTGTCTGCGATGCCATTGTCTGGAGACTGCTCTTAGCGTGACACGACCAATGAGAGTGAGCGCTGTAGTTGTTGCTAAGATACGGTGGCGTCTCTGCCCCATAGCTTGTAGATCTCTCACGCATGATTGGCGTAGGCTGCGTTGCCAGGTCTGACTGTTTGTATAAGCGATTTTGGGCTTATTTGGGTGCACTTTTGGGCTCGTTTCCATAGACCACGGCAGCGCTTATTTCTTTCCCGTGACCGATGTGGCAAAAAAAGTGCAAAACGAACCATCCGGAAGTAAATTGCGAGATGAAATATATAGCACTTTTTGATTATTAGAGAAGGAGACACATGTGAAGGTGGAAAATGAAAGGTAGGAGATTATATAGTTTTTCATGAGGGATTTTTGTAGCAAGTTGTGAGAGAATTGGGCCACTCCTGTGGGCGGGGGGCTGATTAGAACCATTGGGGTTTGAAAGGAGACGCTCTCTGTTTGAGTGATAAGATAAGATGGAACATGCTTTTGTACATGGGGGGGGATCAGTGCGTTTACAATTAATTAATTAATTAAGCAACGATAAAACAACAGTAACAACACACTCTACCAGCCTTCATTGCTGGAAAAAGTACACAAATGTTTTATTTAAGTAAAAGTATCAATACTGCAATGTGGAAATACTCTGTTACAATTAAAAGTCCCGAATTCAAAATGTACTTGACTAAAAGTATAAAAGTATTTGCATCAACATGTACTTACAGTACCAAAAGTAAAAGTACTCATTATACAAAATATCCCATTTCAAGTTTTCAAATCTATACTAATCTTTGGAAAATAGCAGATCAACAAGATCACAATGCGTTGCGCTTGTACAGTAGATATAGGGCTGAAGTGGTTACTCTATGTTTTGTAATAATAATCAAAATCTACAAAGTAACTAGTAACTAAAGTTTTCATAAATGTAGTGGAGTGAAAGTACAATGTTTGCCTCTGAGATGTAGTGGAGTAGAAGTAAAAGTATTAGAAATTGGATATACCCGAGTAAAGTACAAATACCTCAACATTTTACTTAAGTACTCTACTTGAGTACATGTACTTAAAGACGTATGCCAAAATCCATTTGAAAACATTGTTTCTAAATGTTCTTAGGTCAAATATTGATATGCGATTAATTGCGATTAATTAATTACAAAGCCTTTTAATTAATTATATAATTTATTTTAATCAAGTCCCAGCCCTAATTTTAAAACCTTGCAAGGCCAGGCTCTTTGTTACATTTCAGATGCTGGTCCTATGAACCTGCTTGTGGGCAGCCTTAGTTCCTCAGGTATAGGGCTCCCTTGGTTGTTCACAAAACTTGTCTCGTCACCCAGGTCACCCTGCGTGATGCTTTTGCGGCCTGGGCACCTAAGCTCTGGAATACCCTGCTTGAAGTCAGTAGCTATCATCTTTTAAATCACTTCTGAAAACATACTTTTACATCAATGCTTGTTCATAGTTTTATTTACCTCTTTTATCCGCCTTTATTTCAGTGTATACTTTTTTTTGTTAGGCTCAATTTGCCTATTTGATTTGTCGATTTGTTTTATTGCTGTTTATTTAGCCATTTGCTCCTTATGGCTGCAGTTTACCTTGTAATTGTAAAGCATTTTGTATATCACAAATACAGTTTATTATCATTATTATTATTAATATTTAGTTGTTTGTTGTTAGAAATAAAAAGTTTGGGCTGAGCTCGCGGCCTTCTGTTGTTGCTGTTTTTACATGTCAACGCTATTTTACTTTTTGCAAAAATAGTTTAGACTTTTTTTTACTGTGATATCACAATGCTTTTATTTACAATTTGACCTACGCTATGATGATTGGGTATACTGTAGGATTTGATTACGCTTTGCACCCACATGCTAGAAATGCAAATTCAAAACATTTACACACCTGCTTTTAATTTTCCTGAATGATTTTAACCTTGGCTTTATTAAACATACTTTTAGGTGATTTAGACAAATTCATATGATACAATGATACTGTATGCTAGTATCAGCGAGTGGGGGAGGGGGCGAGCGTCCTCACAGCTGCTTGGACACACAGCAATGAAAACTGCGACTGTCTGTTAGATGTAGTATCAATTTACTATTTTTAAAAGTATTTCGCGGGCCGCCATGGACCTTTCCGCGGGCCGCCAAACGCCCGTGGGCCGCCACCTTGACAAGCCTGCTGTATGTACTCAATGATGGGGTGTTTTAGGCAAATGTGGTTTTATAAATGACATGGTAGCAGGCAGTGGCGTAACGTAGTAATGACGGGCCCTGATGCTGAACGGGAACGCCATCTTGACTTACACAAATAGATGAATTAGCTACATTACAATTTGTGTATTGTGTGCATGCTGCGTGCATAATGATTTCTCAGTAATGCATCATCAGTTTATTAGAACACTTTTTCTTCAGAATAACGAACAATCAAAGGGTATTGCACTAAAATATTGCACTAAAATGATCACTTCAGACTTACCCTTCATAACGTGGCTCAGCTGATAAATCAAAACACTGTAGGCTGCTCCTTGGGTTATATCCTACTATAATTCTAGTAACCTCTGTCTGTAGTGGTGAGTGAGTGAGTGAGTGAGTAGGTGAAGCTACCCGGTTCTCCTCACTGGCTGGAGCAATTGCTCTGATTTCGCACACAGCCATTGACCATTACCATCTGAACTTAACTGTGAAGCCCGTTTTTCGATTTCATCAAATCTCAGCTTCTTATTAGCGTTTTTGTGTAAAACACTGTCGCCATGGTTACGGGGCTGCCCAGCTATGGGACGAACTGGCTCCCGGGTTGCCAGATCATGTGCGCATATCCCCCCACGGATGCGTCGACCGGGTATGGTCTAGTATCTCTAAATACTGTAGACATCTACTCTCAGGTTATACTGTAGTGGTGCCCGACATCCGTGCGTCTGTGGTTGTGACACTGACTGGGACAGCTTCGGGAAAGTTGATTAAGCCGTTTCCTCTTAGAGCTTTGCAGTTCAAGTGGTTACGTTTAACGTGCATAATGTTCATATATATTTATAATTAACGTTGTCTTTCACCTGCATGTGATGTGACCTCGCAGTCAAAGTGTGTTGTTAATTTGTGGTGGGCCAACTTGCCACCACTCCATCTTGCTTGTGTATCTCGCCCTCTCGTTTGAAATTGTCTGTGGCTCTTTTAACTCGTACTTATACATCTTGTTTTGACTGTTCAAAACTCAACTTTACCGGTGACTGCAGTGCCAACAACTTCACAGCAACACCAGAGACATAAGGCTCTGAGCAACAATAACTCTCTCCTTCCGGGCGCATTTTACACTGGTTATTATTGACTGGAAAATGTGTCTAAGTCGCGGTAGCAGCGTGTGTGTTTGTGGAGGGAGGGGGGGGGAATAGAGAGAGAGAGAGAGAGAGAGAGAGAGAGAGAGAGAGAGAGAGAGAGAGAGAGAGAGAGAGAGAGAGAGAGAGAGAGAGAGAGAGAGAGAGAGAGAGAGAGAGCCTGTTTAGAGAGAGCCTTGATGCATCTGCATCCCCTGCATCGCCTACACCTATGCCACTGGTAGCAGTGATGACAGCATGTCAATTAGTAGAAACCCAATTCAAGTCCCCTGAGCAAGGGCCTATAGGTCTATAGGGGGAAATTAGTGGGGGGGAGTTAGTTTAGGCTAGGTATGAAATGTTTAGGTTAGGTTAGGTTAGGTTAGGTTAGGTTAGGTTAGGTTAGGTCAGGTTAGGTTAGGTGTTTTGAGATAAATCGTTATGCCAAATAAACACCAGCAAAAAAAAATAGCATCTTGTCCTGTATTTTAACATAATTATTATCTGCTGTATTGGTAGGGGAAGCTCTCTAGTACTGTGAAGCTCATTCATGTGATACATTTTCTCCCCAGCTGTCCAGACTAAAGCAACACCGAACTCAACAGGTAAATAATGGTGAAACAGAGTAAAACTTTTGTACGCAATTAGTCAATAGGCATTGTTGTTTATTTTTTCTTTAATTCATGAATTATACTAGCTGGCTTCCCATCATCGATTGACTTATTTCCCTGTCTGTCTGTCTGTCTGTCTGTCTGTCTGTCTGTCTGTCTGTCTGTCTCTCTCTCTCTCTCTCTCTCTCTCTCTCTCTCTCTCTCTCTCTCTCTCTCTCTCTCTCTCTCTCTCTCTCTCTCTCTCTCTCTCAGAGTCTGTGAGGTTGGTGAATGGGACTAGTGTGTGTTCAGGCAGAGTGGAGGTGAAGTCTAATCAGTCGTGGCTCTCAGTGTGCGAAGGTGACTTTGACCAGCAGGATGCAGAGGTGGTCTGTAGGGAGCTTGGCTGTGGGGCTCCTTTAGTCCTCAAGGGGGCGCTCTATGGAGAAGTGAACGTGCCAATGTGGGCCAATGAGTTCCAGTGTGAAGCCAATGAGTCTGTTCTCCTGGACTGTGTAACCTCAGACTCAACTACAAACACCTGCTCACCTGACAAGGCTGTTGGACTCATCTGCTCAGGTAAAAGACAAAATATACTTTTGGATTGTTTTATGATCAAAGTCATATGTTTTACTGCTCATTCTTTTTTCTCTGTACAGAGCCTGATTATGTCAGGTTGGTGGGAAGTATCAGTCACTGTGCTGGTATACTGGAGATGAAACTCTTCGGAGAGTGGAGACCAGTGGTTGGCCTTTTGAACCTGAAGTCATCATCTGAAGTCTGTAGACAGCTGGACTGTGGCTCTGCTGTTTCAACAGAAATGAGGTCTGGTTTTAAAAATCTACCTTTATGGGTGATTATAGCTTTCTGTGTTGGGTCTGAATCTTCAATGAGGGAATGTGGAATATTTGATGAGACTACTTCCACTGCAAGACAGGAGGTGATCTGTTCAGGTAACAAACGTTTTACTTTACCAATGATGGTAATCAATGAATATGTCTGTCTGTCTGTCTGTCTGTCTGTCTGTCTGTCTGTCTGTCTGTCTGTCTGTCTGTCTGTCTACAGTAATGAAGTACATTTACTGGAATACTGTAATTGAGTAAATGTTTTGAGTATCTGTTCTTTTTCTTGAATATTTGTTATTTTGGATACTTGGAAACCTGGCTCACTCCAATACAATTCAAAGACAAATATTGTATTTTTTTCCCCACTACATGTCTAGGAAGGGTAAAGTACATTATGAGTACTTTTTTGTACAAATCTGTCATTGCGAGTCACCATAAACTAAACACAAACACAAGTTTTGTAGACAACGATTGTTTTTGTCTAGTTTGGGGACTCAGGTTTAGTGACTTTTATTGCGTTTTTTTGTTCAGTAACAGTACAGCTACACTAGGTTACATGCTAGCGCAGCTAGCCTACATGCAAGCTTGCTTCATCAGAGCTAGTTTGGCTATTAAGTTATAATTTGGCCATGTTCACCCTGGCGTTAATCGTTGCTATTGTTGTGAAGACCAGTGTGGCGTATAAAAACGTTGTCCACCACTTCTATAAACAATAATTAGTGTTAGCATCTCCCGTAGTATTTACAGAAAGACCCTGTTGTAACCAACAATCCTCACACAAGTTATTCTATATTTGACAACAGAGAGACGAACAGAGGCTTTTATGTGAACAGTCATGACTGACAATTTTATTTAAACAGCACCAATAAAAAGGATATCAAATGACACTGTGTGAAGGTCTTCAGCCATGCCAGATCCGTGAGGATATGCGGTACACCGGTGCTGTCGGCACCAGCACCACTACGCCTCGATTCATTTTACTTTTTATACTTTTGCGTGAAACTATCTTGTTTCTCCATTTATTTGAAACCGTTTTTTGCTTCCAAATTTAAAGACTGGGCGATCTCCTCCCAGCTGTTTTTTGTTTGACTTTGTTTTTGTCCTTGTGGTCAGGGCTTGTACAGTCATGTGATATTGCTATATTGATAGCCACAGACTAGTTCACAAAGTTTTTCTTCGAATGATGTTGTTGTCATGTTGGCGTTCAGTGTTGCTATGTGAGCGTCTCATGCTGGTTCCGTGTTTATGTGTTTCTACCCACGCATGACGACACTACTCTTTCTTGGAGAGAGAGGGACCAGAGGAAAACCCTTTTCTCACTACTGCCCACAGGTCGCCACGGGTACAGTTTTTTTACGGCCAGATGGAAAATATGACGGACAAAACTTAGCAAATTTGTCTCCCCCTCCGCTCCTGTTGTCTGCCCACGGGTCTTACGGCCACTATGTATGGGCTTAAGGTGTTACCAGCCATATAACCAGTTTTGCAACCTCTAAAAGCCATATAAAGGCATCAATAAAACTTAATATAACAGAGTATTTTTGGGGCGGTGTAACCGCCCCCTATAAGTGAGTTTTGGACACTGACCAATCCTGCACCGTGATTGGCCAATAGTCTACAACGCAGTCTACAACCCTAACCCTTCCACAGTCAATGCAAATCTATACTTTTGCAAAGTCAGCCAATCACATTACAGCTAGTGTCATCACCACTAGCTGTAATGTGATTGGCTGACTTTGCAAATTCAGGACTGTGATTGGCTAGCAAAACACATGACACATGTGCAGCCCTATGAATAGCAGTATGGACTTAAAAAAAAGTAATTTATACTTTTTTTTAAGTGAGTCATGTTGTGATGACCACACACCGCCCACTTCACACTGGGTGTGATTTTTTCCCTCCAATTTATACATACGCAAATCAGTAGCCTACCACGCTTATCCTTAGAGTGAAACTGGATGTGGTACCAATATGGTCGGTCGCTGAATTAGCAAATTCCCCACCCCACAGTTGACATAAATTATCCCATAATGGATTTATTTATTATTTGTAGTGGTTTAGTAAAGGGATATTTGAATCTCTCTCTCTCTCTCTCTCTCTCTCTCTCTCTCTCTCTCTCTCCTCTCTCTCCTCTCTCTCTCTCTCTCTCTCTCTCTCTCTCTCTCTAGAGTCTGTGAGGTTGGATGGGACTAGCTTGTGTTCAGGCAGAGTGGAGGTGAAGTCTAATCATTCGTGGGTCTCAGTGTGTGAAGGTGACTTCGACCAGCAGGATGCAGAGGTGGTCTGTAGGGAGCTTGGCTGTGGGGCTCCTTTAGTCCTCCAGGGGGCGCTCTATATAGAAGTGAACGTGACAATGTGGGCTAAAGAGTTCCAGTGTGAAGGCAGTGAGTCTGTTCTCTTTAACTGTAGAACCTCAAAATCAAGTAGAAACACATGCTCACCTGACAAGATTGCTGGACTCATCTGCTCAGGTAAAAGACAGACTACACATTTTGATTATTATTTTACAGTTAAATTATGCATCCCCCATGTTTTTTACTGTACATTCTATTGTCTCTGTACAGAGCCTGATGATGTCAGGTTGGTGGGAGGAAGCAGTCACTGTACTGGTATACTGGAGATGAAACACAAGGGAGAGTGGAGACCAGTGGATGTTAAGTCTGACTGGGACCTGAAGTCATCATCTGTAGTGTGTAGACAGTTGGATTGTGGCTCTGTTGTTTCAACAGAATTGAGTTATGTTTCTACAGACCAACCTGTATGGGGAATTTTATCATACTGTACTGGACCTGAGTCTTCACTCAAGGAGTGTGTCATAACAGGGTCTCTTAATTCCACAGACACACTGGAGGTGATCTGTTCAGGTAACAAACAATGTGCCTGATTCACCAATATTCTTTGTAAATTTCTTCTTAAATTTCTCCGCCCCACTAATCCTAATTAGCATAGGTAGCCTCCCCAGGGCATGACTGCATTGCCCTGCGAAGAAAAAGGTAAAATCAAAGGTTTTCGGTTATGGCCAGAAACAGCTGCACATATCATTCATTTTCATTTTCATTTTCTCTCTCGCTTTCTCTCTCTCTCTCTCTCTCTCTCTCTCTCTCTCTCTCTCTCTCTCTCTCTCTCTCTCTCTCTCTCTCTCTCTCTCTCTCTCTCTCTCTCTCTCTCTCTCCAGAGTCTGTGAGGTTGGTGAATGGGCCTAGCTTGTGTTCAGGCAGAGTGGAGGTGAAGTCTAATCATTCGTGGGTCTCAGTGTGTGAAGGTGACTTCGACCAGCAGGATGCAGAGGTGGTCTGTAGGGAGCTTGGCTGTGGGGCTCCTTTAGTCCTCCAGGGAGCGCTCTATATAGAAGTGAACGTGACAATGTGGGCTAAAGAGTTCCAGTGTGAAGGCAGTGAGTCTGTTCTCTTTAACTGTAGAACCTCAAACTCAAGTAGACACACCTGCTCACCTGACAAGATTGCTGGACTCATCTGCTCAGGTAAAAGACAGACTACACATTTTGATTATTATTTTACAGTTAAATGATTCATCCCCCGTGTTTTTTACTGTACATTCTATTGTCTCTGTACAGAGCCTGACGATGTCAGGTTGGTGGGAGGAAGCAGTCACTGTACTGGTATACTGGAGAAGAAACACAAGGGAGAGTGGAGACCAGTGGATGTTGACTGGGAGTCTGACTGGGACCTGAAGTCATCATCTGTAGTGTGTAGACAGTTGGATTGTGGCTCTGTTGTTTCAACAGAATTGAGTTATGTTTCTACAGACCAACCTGTATGGGTGATTATGTCTCACTGTTTTGGGCGTGAGTCTACACTGATGGAGTGTGCCATAAGTATAACAGGGTCTCTTAATGCCACTGTCACACTGGAGGTGATCTGTTCAGGTAACACACAATGACTTCAACATTGACAGTAATCTATGCAGTCTGTCTGTCTGTCTGTCTGTCTGTCTGTCTGTCTGTCTGTTATATGCTATGCATTTGTCCTTTTCCTCTTAATGTAATTAAATGAAACTTTATTGCAGTTAAATAATTTAGTATGTCATGTAATTCACAGTGATTTATTAATGGTAACGGCCAACCACCTATCTTGTTACAGATCTGCTGTTTAAGCCAAACATCACAGCCTTCCCCTCCATTAACGGGGTTTCTGAGGGCCAGCAGCAGGGGCTGCAGGTGTTGGAGGGTTCCAACTTCACCATCCGCTGCTCCATTCAGCCACAATACCCAGGAGGCTCCTTCCACCTCACCTTCACTGGAGCCAACACAACACACAACCACACCCAGCCAGCTGTCAATCACTCTGCCAACGTCTTGTTTGCCAACTTCCTGTTCCCTGCAGCAGACCACACCCACCAAGGGAATTTCTGCTGCATTTATCACATCTATGTGTTTAATCATGACTTCTCCTCTGAGAGCGAGTTCCTCTCTCTCACTGTCAAAGGTAACCTAAATGAAATGAACAAAATATGAAAATATGAAACTCAATCGAGCACACTTAAAACTTTTAACAGAAATACATCAAATAAACATTTTTTAATGAGAGATGTTTCTTACATGATGTTTTATGTTCTCTACAGCCTCTATTTCAACATCCAACATCTTCAGAGTTATACTCACAGTGCTGCTGCCGCTGCCTCTGTTACTGCTGTTAGTCCTCTATTGTCTCTGGAAGGTAAGCATATTTACCCAATACAAGACTGAAATGTACATTAAGAAGTAGCTACTACTACTACTATTTAAGAGAGCCTGATCTGATTCAGTAAGTAAAAGTTGGGTGCTTCTGTGTTTCTCCAGGCTGACAGAGCAGGAGTGGAGAACGTTGAGTTGGTTTCTTATAAGATTGTTGGTTCCGGTGCTGAAGCTGGGCAGAGTCAAGTGGCAGAATACCACCTGGACTCAGAGGTGATTCTCTATGTTGAAGCTGGACCCAGTGAAGATGCAGAATACCACCTGTGCACAGAGGAGGATCCCCGGGTGCAATACGTTAGTCCGACAGCGCATTCCTCCGACAGCGCAGTGCTCCGACATTAAACAGTAAACCCGAACCAAACCCGCACCCTAACCCTAACCGCACGCGGATGCCACATAGTCGGAGAAAAGGTCTGTCGGATTAACGCATGCCTCCCAGGATCCCCAAGGAGGTGCTGCAGCTGGACCCAGTGAGGAGGCAGGAGTCCAGGAAACAGAGTTGTAACTCCAAGTACTTCATGTCACATCCATCACATAACTGTCTCAGTCAAGGTTTGAACAATCACAATGGACACACAAGTACAGTGAGGTTTAGAACAAGTCTTCAGTGAAAACATTCATGAGTATAAGGCCCCCTTTACACGACAACGGTCTCTAGAGAAAACAGCAAAATAAAATGTCAGATGTGCCGTCCGTTTAGACGGGAACGGCGTTTTCGGGGCTTGAATCCGCAACTAAGTGAAACCACCTTCCAGAGTGGAAATCTTTGACAACGCTCCACGGCGTCATTCCAAAGTCTATACCAGTTGTGCTATAACCACGCCCCCTTCTGTGGCAAACGCGGAAGTGACTCTGCCTACAACAACTGCGGGCTATTTCTTTAGCCCGTGTAGTTTTGGACCGCGACCGAGGCGCGCCGTCTCAAGCGAACTTGAGCCATGTGAGGCACCACTGAGCGAGCTATAGCGAGCGAGTTGCTGTGCTGAACGTTGTGAAGTTTGCTTGGGCCAACTCAGCGCCGTTCGAGTTATATACCGATAGGGACAGAATAGTAAATCATGTTTTGGTGAGAGTGTTTGCCCCAATCTATTCAAAGACAGAATAGTAAATCATGTTTTGGTGAGAGCGTTTGCCTGGCCAATCACAGCGCGTTCTTGCACAAGCGTATTGGCCAATCATGCACAAGTGGTATAGATTTTGGGATGACGCCGCTCCACGTCCCATCTCCATGTAAACGGAGGAAACGGCAAAATGTGTGTTGTTGCCAGATGTTGCGAGAGAAATAAGCAGCCAGTTCTATGAAAACAAGCCCCAAAGAGGCGGCTAGGCTACATTAGCACTTTAAACCAATATATTAGCTATTTGAAAATAGCCGATCTACAACCTCACAGTGAGCTTGTAGATCTGCTTTTTTTTTTTTAAGATCTTGAAAAGAAATAGTGGTATATATATATATATATATATATATAGGCTTCTCTGACTAACAGGTAATTTTCTATTCTAGGGAACTAACCCTTCAATTCACTCATAGAAAGCACTTAAGCCCATTAGCGTCACCCCCCCCCCCCCCCCCCTCTATTACCCCCAAAAAATACATTTCAACTCAACTCAATCGAAAATCGGCGATCGAAGATGGCCGAAAGTGGCCGTTTTCAAGATGTTTTGGCCATTATCTCTGGAACAGAAGGTCCAATCTGCTCAGTTCAAACCTTGTCGGATGCGTGACTTTGAGGACATTAAGCACAGAATGACACCTTTTCGGTTTATTATTATTTTTTTTTAGGGGAGGCGAGATCTTAGTTGGACAGCCTGCCTTGCCTCTAAAGTGGGTACGCCACTGCTTAAGCCTATGG
This sequence comes from Gymnoscopelus microlampas, assembly GCF_963454915.1. Taxonomy (NCBI): domain Eukaryota; kingdom Metazoa; phylum Chordata; class Actinopteri; order Myctophiformes; family Myctophidae; genus Gymnoscopelus; species Gymnoscopelus microlampas. Next base: position 5,224,168 of record NC_139948.1, read on the forward strand.
CGTAAGATATTCACTCCAGTCCGTTAACCAATCTATGTCTTAAGGCCACACCCATTAATCCCTCGATGCCTATAATCACCTTAATTAATATTGGCTATCCTACTAATCACGTGCAAGTTATTGTGATTATGGTTTGAATATTCTGAATTTATTAACAATGTCTAAATCCAGGGTGTTGTTTCTTGACTACTATTCCATATTCGCACAAGTCAGAGGCTAATTCCCCAACTCGGGTGATATGGTGAGATTACTCTAACAGACCCCAGGTCTCTAACAACAACGTGCAAAGTCTCTCAACAACTTGCTCTCTGAACACTGTTTATAAAGGCCATTTTGGCCCATCCTATTTTTCCTACCACCCATGCACTCTTGACCATATCCCGTTTATTACCCCATGGTAAGCGTGACTGTGCTTGATGTGTCATGACCCTTGTAATCTATGTCTGGGCCATGTCACATCTTCCCTATTCTTACACACTATTTTAACATATGCAGTACCCTTAGGGAATTTCTGTTTCCATAGTCTCAGTAGCTATTACCCCATACACTAGTCGAGACCATTATTTTCCTATCTATACTATTTATCTCAGTTTACTTATCATCAGCTAACCAACCCAAATAAACTCTTATTTAAGTGTAAAGCATTTACACTTTACCCCACTATCGCCTAATCAGTGTATTAAACTTATTAAGTATATATAACCTGGATGTGTACCTTTATTAATTATTATGAATAGTCAGCGTATCCCTGTGTTTATAACACTCAGTCTGTCTGTGGTAGTAAGGCCTTTTCTCTGGTAGTAAGGCATTTTCTCCTTCCTTGTAATACCACGTTACCTTCTTTCTACTTTCTCCATAACACTCCTTTCATCCTTACCACTTCTTCTAGTGATTAATACAATCTTTAAGCATATAATAATCATTACTTTATCATTCTCATCATATCATTATTTTTCTTCTCAAAGTCACACTCTCTCTGCTTTTTGGCTCCTCGCCCAGCTTTCGTGGTTTCCTGTCCTCCACTAGAAGTTCCTCTATTCTAGCTGTTTCATTTACTGCCAACATATTTCGTCATTCTCACACACACTGTAGTGGCCCTGTCTTTTCTCACATCTTAATTTTAACCCCTTGCATTCAAGCTTGAAACAGAAAAAGGTTTTAAGTACCTTCCTCAGTACTCAGTTCATCAAATTAACACAGTTTAGGCATAAGGCATCAATACAATGAATATATGAAACAATATTGTGGAGGATGGCTCTGGTCTCCCTCATCGCCAACTGATTCTCTTATGGACTGTCTGGTGAAGTTGGGGTGTTGGGCCATCTTCCCCTAGACCCTGCTCTATCTCCACCTCCCTTTCCCCCTCATCTGAACCTTGCTGCTCTTCTTCATCACTAATGGTAATCACGGCATCTCCGATCCTATTTCTGATCGTAGCTGCTAATTCCATCCTTTCTTCATCATCGCTGATTTCTATCACTACCCTCTGACGCTCTCTCTCTCTCTCATTGTTTCTCCTAATTCCTCCTCTCCACATTTTCTCTTTCTGCATTAAGAGTGGCGATTGTTTCTCCTAGTTCCTCGATATTTCTCTCTACATTTGCTCTTTCTGCATTAAGAGTGGCGATTGTTTCTCCTAGTTCCTCGATATTTCTCTCTACATTTGCTCTTTCTGCATTAAGAGAGGCGATTGCTAGTCCACCATTTATGGTGGCCAACACATGTTCTAATATCTCCTCTTCTGTTGGGATATCTGAAGGCCCCTGAGCTGCAGAGCTAGGCCCTGCTTGACTGTTATGGAGCAGCTCTAGCGCCATCTGAAGGCCCCTGAGCCGCTGAGCTGGGCCCTCCTTGACTGTTATGGGGCATAGTGCCATCTGAAGGCCCCTGAAGTGTCGGTACCACATTGGCTCTTGCCAGCCGCGGATCTCGATTCATGCAAACAACTGCCCCCCGGGCGACAATATACACACACACATATATATATATATATATATATATATATATATATATATATATATATATATATATATATATATATATATATATATATATATATATATATATATATATATATATATATATATATATGTATATATATATATATATATATATATATATGTATATATATATATGTATTTATTTATGAATTAATTCAGATGGGGGTCTGCGAAGAGATACAATAATTTGACGAATTTGAGGACTGTTTAAACAATAATACATTAACTACACTGTAAAAACAAGCCAAAAAAAAACCAACACGCAACAACCAATATTTACAAGCAACTTTACAGGAAAAACAAACCCAAAGTTGCTTATAATAAGCGGACATGGCAACCCACAGATCAGCTGTGCACACTACAGCGTAAAATAAAAAGTGAGAACGCAACGTCTTCTAGATTGTCGTCTAAACATGGCCTAACACTCAGACAATGACACCTAGACAAACAGACAAGATCACTGCTCTGTGTTTGAAGCTAATAATGGTTAATTTAATCCCTGTTTTCAAAATGATGCAATAATAACAAATGTATTTTGGCCATGAGGTTCAACTGTTTTATTTGTATTTTTGTTGTGTCTTTGTGTGTGTGTGTGTGTGTGTGTGTGTGTGTGTGTGTGTGTGTGTGTGTGTGTGTGTGTGTGTGTGTGTGTGTGTGTGTGTGTGTGTGTGTGTGTGTGTGTGTGTGTGTGTGTGTGTGGTTGGGCTGGGGGGGGGGGGGGGGGGGTCGCCTAAGGCACTGTATGAGCTAGATCACCTAAATCAGATTTTTTTCTTGATGGAGAGCTACAGAGTGTGACCATGTCAATGCCTTGCAAACAATATGAATAAACCACATGCAGCACAAATGTAGGCTGTGGTTGATAGGCCACTGCCTTTGATAGACCACACAGCTTTATAATATGTAGCTGGTATCAACAGGATGCGTAATTCGAGCCCACGGTGGTTCCAGCTGATAGCTTTGAGTTCTATTTACATGGCGGCCAGGAAAACCCCCATTTGAAGTTGTAAACAATTTAAAGTAACTGCATTTTTCCATGTTACCACAGTGTTAAACATTGCATTTATACAATATGTTGTATTGTTAAAAAAATAAAAATACATAAAGAGAAACTGGTGCCCTGTGTCCTAAATGTTTTATGTGTAGTGTGGATGGTCAATATCATTCAGTGTGGTCACCTTAAAGCGGCACGTAACTTTATTTTTAATGAATAGATTTTAAATGTGTCCAATATGTATGGTAGAGTATGTTGTATTTTGTATATCTGCCCTTGCGCAGGAAACAGGGTTAAAATCTGGGGTAGAAGAGGAAAGTTACATAGCGCAGCTTTAACTGCTTAAACCCTTTACTTAAAAATACTAAATTTACAGATCTGCTTGATTACTGTCAGGTTTTTGCCTATAATATGGCAAATGTTTGTCTATTATGACATCCCAGAATAGGGACAGTAGGGTTCAGGTTGTATAGAGTTCAACGAGCCTCTTATTCTCCATTACATCTGTTCACCTGTTCATGCTCTGAAGAACACTTGACCCAAACATCATGATGTCTATTCACCTTCATGTTATTTTAGCTTAAAAAGTGACACATGTTAGTGTATCTTCGACTTCAATTTTATTGACACATCATAAGTCTACATGAGGTACTGAATACATGTAAAGTGTGGATGTGGGTGACATTATTTTGTTCAGGCTTCCAATGAATTGCAATTTACATTGTTAAATAAAGAATACAAATAAGAATGAACAACTATGCTTGAAGCATACAAGTACAGTATATACATGGCACACACATGGTACTGTGATATTTACATGATCAAATGTACAACAGGTCAAATCTACAAAGGTCCTCAGTCTATTATGCAAATGTTCAATAAGAAAATAATAATCTCAAATCAAATATACTCAGATGTACAGTACAGGTCGGTGTGCCTGTGGGTGTAAAAAAATACAGATAAAAACAGAATATAACAGATTGCAGTCAGAGTGCAGCGGGTACAGGGATGTGGTCAAGGTCAGGTTAAAGTGAAATGGAATGGGAAACCATCAATTGAAAAGAAATATAAACAGATTATTATTATTATGTTAAATATAATAACTCTGGACAGCATGACAACAGCATTTGTAATAGTATTATGAGAAGATGATTGCAAGAATAAAAGGTTTATATTAGGAGAAAAATACAGTTGTATAATCAGTGTCAGCAGTATAATGGTATGTAAAAGACCTGTTCATGATGTGCCAGCATACAGTATAAGGACAGATTAGCAGCAGTATATTTGTTGACATCACATTTAACAGCAATTATAGTGTGTGAGTCCCAGGTTACATGCGATGTCAGATAACACACATAGCTCCCCTCAACTGTAACTCAGCAAACAGCACATTCAATCATCTTCAATCTGGATTAATGACCTTTTTCATCAAAGCACTTGAGCCATGAGGGAAAACTAATTAGATCATGACAGATACCTTTATTTCGCCTGGCACAGCCAGCTGGCAGATTCATCAGGTTCCCAGGTTAACCCTTTATTACACAGCCACGCTGATTTTTCAAAGGGATTCATGAGTTATATGATATGTTTTTGCTTTTGTACAAACACTGTCCTATTGTTACAAGTGTTTGGACATGTGCCAATCTTGACGGTCCACCTACATATAACATGTGGCCAGCCCTCTGCACAGGCACACCGCGATGATGTTTCCACAGGCAGTAGCTTTCCTCGTCCTGATGGGTGAGTTGATTAAATTAGTTAGTTGGTTATTATTAAATACAATTTAAGTAGTTATGTGTTATGTTAACTTATTATTTTGCCAGTCATTTTGTCGATGTGCTCTATAATTATGAGTGTTGTTCCTTGCCTGTAGCTGGTGTCTCTAATAGTCAGGGGGTGGACTGTTCATACTTTGGTCTACTGGATCACTTGAACCTGACAAGCAAAAGTGATGTCCACGCAAATGTTCGGCCTGTGAAAAACTGGACAACACCCACCCTTGTTAGGGTGGATTTTATGATAAATGGTATCCTGGAAGCAGTAAGGACCCTTTTTGATCCCATTTCGCAAATACCGGCATCTTTGATATCCCCAACTGCATTGTGGGTATGCGCAAAGTCTTATGTGAAAAGAAAGGTCCCTACCCGCATCTCTTTGCTTTGTTAGTCTTGGGCTGTAGTGCGATGTGACGGCAAGATGACAGACGAGACGATCATTTCAGTCATTTAACTGTTCTTCAGTTAAGACAGGATTTATTAGACTGTGATATTGTTGTGTCAAATGCATTAAAAAAAGATTTAGTTGCCCGTTGCCGTGCAGCAGGTGTTTTAAATCTCCAACCTAAGGCTACACCAAATTAAAACAATATGATAAAGAAATAGAGAACCAGAGGCAGTCCAAATTGTAACTAAGTACATTTACTCAAGTACGGCAACGGGCAACTAAATCCTTTTTTAATGCATTTGACACATATCACAGTCTAATAAATCCTGTCTTTACTGATGAACAGTTAAATGACTGAATTGATCGTTGCGTCTGTCATCTTGCGTCATAGCGCACTACAGCCCAAGACTATCAAAGCAAAGAGATGCGGGTAGGGACATTTCTTTTCCCATAAGGCTTTGCGCATACCCAAAATGCAGTTGGGGATATCAAAGATGGCGGTATTCGCGAAACGGCTTATTGATTGATCTGCATGAAGATTTTGTGCCACTTTATTGTAAAACGTCATGTTCACTGTGCCTTCTAAAATAACTGTGTGCAGAATGCGATGTCTCAAACCTTCACCTGCCATTCCTGGATCATGATGGTAAGAATTGAGACACTAATGAAACACGTGTGATGGTCAGGGCGGGAACCTATAGCTATACCTTTCAGGACAGGAACCCCTTTTGGGGTTCTTCTTGGTATATACAGTACATAGCAACATAATATTTTAAGTTTTTCAGAGAACCTACGTCAGGATTTAGAAGCCGTTTTTAGAATCGGCCTGCAGGTCTAAATGGGTTAAAATAGATTATAAGGTGTTTGAACTGTCACGGTAGCAATAACACCAAGTTTGGTGTTATGATTTTGCTACCTCATAATTATCGTTTGGATAATTCCTGTTGCCTATTTTAGAGACTAAACTAAACTAGTCCTTTCTGTACACAGGGCTGGAGAAGTGAATTCCTCTCCTGGGATCCACATGAGTTTTGTGGAATAGATCGCCTTCCCTTGCCAAGAGACATGCTGTGGTTCCCAGATATAGCTATCCTTGAGGAGTACGTCAAAATCAGCATGTTACTGCAACTAACTCCTTATTTTTTTATTGTCCATTGTCATCGCAGGGTAATTTGCAATGACACTCGTCTCTACTTCAAAAGGGATGTCTCACGTGGTCTAGAGCATGTGTGTGCTTGTACAGTATGAGTGTGCAGGCACAAAGTTTGTACATTTCTTCACCAATTGACAAATCTGAAATTCAACTCTGCTAGCGGAACCCACCTGGAGAGCCTGGTAGGCCTATGTCTGTAGGGTAGTTGGGCTATAGGGTGCCCCCTGCGTTGGGTGGAGGGGAGCATGAGGGGTGGTTGTGGAGATCAGTGCAGGGGTTGGTGTAGCAGGGCTGGGGTTTCCCTCAGGTAGGGCTGTCACGATTACAAATTTAAGTTGAAGATTAATTGTCACACAACTAATTGCGATTAACCATTTAATTGTGTTTTTGGCATTGAGCATTGGAACATATGAATACCATTTTAATTTAGTTTTTTAGGCTTCGTAATACAAAATTGCACAGGGCAGATATTACAACACGTAACTTTGTGACGTGTTGTAAGCTTGTAGATCTTCTATTTCTGCTATTTTTGGAAAATGTTTGAAAATGTAATATGTGCCTTTTTCAACATTCAAACGATTATGACGATTATTCAAATTATTATCTCAAGTAGGCCTACAGTAATTGCGATAGGGCGATTATTATGTAATAATTGTGACAGGCCTACACTCAGGTGGTCAGAGGAGTGTTGAGGCGGAGGTAAGAGGTGGACCTGGAAGGAAGCCCAAGAAGTCTTGGGCTGTCTCTCACTCCCCTCTATGGATTTGAAAAGCAGGTGCATAAGGAACTCAGGCACCTTATGGGACATATCCCTCTGGCCATTTAAGACCTGAAGGCCGATTCTACAAATGTGTTCTAAATGTGTTAGCGGATTGAATAGTACTGCATTCATATTATTGCTGACCACTTTACAAATGGTGTTATTAAATGTAACATGACATAATGTTGTGTAGAACTTTCATATCAAAGTTCTCTATACACTCTTAACTTAATCTCTCTTCTGCCCTATCAGTGTATCTGACAGTGGGGCTACTATAAATGGTCCGTATGTCATTGTGTATCCCGATGGTGGGATACAAGCAGCTCAATTTCACCGATTGACCACCATGTGTCAGATGGATCTTATGGACTTCCCTTTCGATACCCAAAAATGTAGCATCAGCTTTATATCCATTATCCAACAAGGTAAGTCATGCTAAGGCTGCTAAAAAATAGTGTGTGCATGCATGTTTCTTGTCATTACATTTTCATTTAGGATCAATAGTTAATTAGGTCATTGTTTGTTGATCTTGAAATTGTTTTCATCTTCTCAGGCCGAGGCATAATGTTGGATCAGTTCTCTAATGGCTCTGAACTTACCCAGATGTCAACAGAACATATGATTACAGAAGGGGAATGGGATCTCAAGAAGATTACCATTAATACAAATTATATTTTCCATACAGATGGAAAAAGGTTTAAAAGTCTTACTTATGAGGTATTACACACACACACACACACACACACACACACACACACACACACACACACACACACACACACACACACACACACACGTGTCCCAAAAAACACACGTGAGGGGGGATTCAATATGTTTTCTTAACTCATCCCTGTAACCTTACACATCCAGATCACCATAACTAGGAGGCCGATGCTGTATGCAATGAACGTCGTAATGCCTCTCCTCTTCTTCCTGGTTCTGGATGTGGCTTCCTACTTCATCAGCGAGGCCAGGGGAGAAAAACTGGGCTTCAAAGTCACCCTCCTGCTGTCCATCTCTGTCTTACTGCTGATTCTCCAAGACATGCTGCCCTCCACCACCGCAGAGTTACCTCAGATAGGTGAGGGAACCTCTCAAACCTGGGTTTACAGAATACACTGGAGAATACAGCCATGCATTGTCCTGTGTTCCCCTCATCATCAATGACGGTGTCACTCTGCCCTTAATGTAGCTCTGTACTGCCTTGTCATCTTCACATTGATGACCATAAGTGTCCTGGAGACCATTATGGTGAGCTTCCTGGTGGACATGGATGGTTACGTCAGTCAGGTTGCTCTGAACTCCACCAACGCCTCTGAGGAAACTCTGGAAGAAACTGTCCTTCACAAAGGTATATTACACACTCTCCATCAAGAGAAATTAAGGATTAAAACTATAGACAACAATGGGTGTTTGTTCATCTGTATTTAATTCATAGATATATCCTCGTAATTGATTATTCCTTTGGATAATTATTTCACCCTTTCAGAACCTGGTGGTGATGGTGTGAATGGTGAGGACAGAACAGTGAGTGATGATGTGCTGCTGAAACTGATCCTAGAGGAGGTGAAAGAGGCTCGTCAGAATTGCTTCTCTGCTGCTAGGACAGGACAAGACAAGAAGAAGTGTGGATACTACACTACACTGGCCAGATACATAGATATTGTTTTCTTGGTAATGTACATTATTACCAGTGGAGCATTTCTGGCATACATGTACAAAGTGTGGTTTTTCCTTGCATTTGTATAGTAATAATAGGATTATACATAGACTAAAATAGATGACAATCACATATATGATAGATATGTACAGCATTTATGATGTAGATGTTCCAGTCCAGCAACTTGTGATAGACATAGTTTGTGTATCTATCTGTATGTCTGTTCCCACAAAAGTAGACCAACCACACTCAGCTCAATCTGCCACTTAAATCTCAACTCAGCTCAAACTGCTAGACACAGTGAAACACAAGACCAAGCTCCATAGGCAATGTTAATCAATATTAGCATATAAAGCTCACGTTAGCATGTGAGTACATCATTAGTGATGTGTGAGCATTGTTAAGATAATATATGCATGTCACTGTATTGAAGTTCACTGTAAAAGGATGAGGGGAAGCAATTCTCCCGCTAGAATAAGAACTAATACATCTTTTCATTTTAGATTTTAAGATGTGGACTATTATATGTCAGAGATTCAAGACAGTTAACCAGACCACCAATACATAATTGAACTGTCTGAGAACTCTGTGTCTATATTAAAGGTGTAACAATATACTGGGGCATCCTGGTGGCTTGAATTAAAACATGGTCATGACCACATGGATGTTCAGTTCATAACCATCTCCTCTTTTTACTTATTTGATGTCTCTCTGTATTTAACAGTGAAAGAAAATTAAAAAATGCTGAAAAATATTGATGATGGTGATGTTGATTCAGTGTCATAACTTCACAGAGAAAAAAATATCAGCCTCTTAATATACAGCCAGTAGGGCCTACAGTTACAGTGTAAATCAAGTGTGAATCACCGAAGTCAAAGCAGTCTCCCAGAAAAAAGGATGAAATTAGGTTTTTATACACATCATTTGCATGCAGGTATACTTTACATTCAAAATACGTGTATGGACGCATGCTATTGTATGGTTCCACGTGAGTTATAGTTCATGTTTACAGAGGATTCTAAAACTTGTGAAACACTCAGTTCCAAGAAAACCATGGACCCTACTTTTCCAGAAACAAACACTCCACTGGGCCCTCAGGGCAAGAGGTTACACGCAAACCCTGACTTTTGTTATGGTTGGCAGATCTGGAAACAATCCAAGGAAGTCACCAGCGACAGAAACTTAGGCTATGCCATGTTACAGATGAGATGTTAAAAGGATTGCTGAAACGTCAGTTCATGCACATAATAAGTATATGATAATTAAATGTGGATTTATTATGAATCTCTTTTACAACACACTTGCGCGTGCGCACACACACACACACACACACACACACACGCGCACACACACACACACACACACGCACGCACGCACGCACGCACGCACGCACGCACACACACACACACACACACACACACACACACACACACACACACACACACGTTCACTGCTGTAATTGTTGTGAGTGGCCACTTATCCCACATCCTGCAGAGACAGACAGACTCTTTCTTCCTGTCCCGCCTCTGTCATCATCTCAAATGAAACTTAACCTTTTGAGCCCCATTTTGTCACCAGCTTGTAGATCTACTATTTTTTTTACAATACTGTATGCCATTATCTAAAATCTTCACAAATTCTCATATGTCTGGGGGGGAGTTTGATTATTATTATATATTTCCCCCCGGCTGACATGCCCAATATAGGGACAACAGGTTGAAAGTGCTTAAAAACAAATGATATTCATTCTCACAACATCAAGATTCAAGGTCTAGGTTGATAAATAATGTAAATTTGCATCAAATCAATGCTGTGGTTCTGTGGTTCCCAGATATAGTCCTATTCTAACCCAACCCCTGTCCATCCTTCTAACAAGCCTATAGCCTCCTCCCCAGTATAGCTGACCCTCCTCTGTAAGTGAATAACCACGGCTGGGAAGTGGATTGTAGGAGGGAATGGGATCTGTAATTCAACACACAACACACCCATTAGACTGACCAGCCACATCAAGACAATACACGTTTTAGGGCTCAACACTGCTGATTCACTGCTGATTGAGACAACACACACTGAGACACCACTGAAGAGGAATATACACGCACACACAAACGAACGCACGCACACAGGCTTTCAGCTGCCACTCTGCACATTAAGCTGTCACAAATACAGGACTTAAGCTTCATCCTTCTGCTTTCCATCAGGGGTGAGTTACATTTTTGTTAGTCAACATGGTATGGATTCATGTTAAATCTCTCTTCTCAACATAACTGTTTAAGAAGAGTCCAGTCAGGTACAGTCAAATGTTTTAAGCTGTATTACTTAACTTTATTACACGGCTTGGTTGAATGCTCGATTCTGATTGGTCAGTCATCGGTCATTATTTCTGGATAATGACCGATGAGCTCTATAACGGACCGCTGTGTAATCAGAGACTCAGAACACCTGCTCATGTCAACCTCCGCTGCTTGGTTTTATGCTTTATCCAACATGACAGCCATGTAAACAAACAAACAATGTCATTTACAACTAAACGTTGCTCTCAAGAATGTTTTTGAAAACATTTGAAGTGAGAAATAGACGATGCAATAACCGAGAAGTCATTCTATTTGATCCACTGCGCTTCCTTGTTTATCGTGGCACAACAACGGGGGAATACCAAAACGCTCGCCCCAAAACACAGTCGCCCCGGGGCAAATCCGGCGGTATTACAGGCAAATCGGCAGTAAATAGAATGGGGGGCGAGTGTGTTTTGGGGCGAGTTTTTTTCCATTTCGTCATTTGTTTTTGCGAGGCGAACTTGTCCGCCCAGCCCAATACTTATGGAATACTTTCATTGCCGTAAGCAAGGAAATACTTTGTTTTGTTGTTACTTTTGGGTAAATGTATTTATGTATTTATTAAGTAGCCGTGTAATAAGGCTGTGTAATTCAGGGCGATTAACCACCTCGGCTGCGCCTCGGTGGTTAATCGCCCTGTCGGGCTTTAAATTTCAATAATGACTACCTCCCCATGCATTATCCCTTGCTTAATATCCTACCCGGGATTCAAGTTCAGGTCACCAGTGAGAGCGACACAATTCTTCAGTAGAAGAGCAGGAGATCAACAACAACCATTACGGACATAATGTAATTGTTACCGTTTTTTGTATTAGCATACTCTACTATGGTTGAAATATTTTAGTCACTAGAAAAAGGTTATGGATTGCAGCTTTAATTCTATGAGCATTCATATTTCAGATACAAGTTTTTCAGCTTTCTCTTGAAAAATGTATAGGTCAGACTTTCAAACTCTTCAAACTTCCTCCCTGTGAGAGGCAATTTTGGGGACACGTGACACAAAAAGTTCAGGTCTCAATCTGTTCTGATATATAAAAGGCAGCAGCACAGCTTTTATAGTTGAAACATTTTACAAATTCACAAAGGTCACAAAAAGGGGATTGACGGTACATCTGCCTGTGTGAGTTTTGGTCAGTGGTGGAAAAAGTACTCAAATTCTTTACTCAAGTAAAAGTACCAATACTGCAATATAGAAATACCCTGTTACAAGTGAAAGTCCAGAATTCAAAATTTACTTGAGTAAAAGTACAAAAGTATGTGTATCAAAATGTACTTAAAGTACCACAAGTAAAAGTACAAACATGTTTGAAAATAGCAGATCTACAAGCTCACAACGCGTCACAATGCGACATGTTGTGAGCTTGCAGATCGGCTATTTTCAAATAGCCTAGGTATAAAATAGGGCTAAAGTGGTTAATGTATGTTCTATAATATAATAATGTGTATCTGAAAAGTAACTAGTAACTAAAGTTTTCAAATAATTGAAGTGGAGTAAAAGTACAATATTTGCCTCTGAGATGTAGTGGAGTAGAAGTAAAAGTATTGGAAATTGGAAATACTCAAGTAAAGTACAAATACCTCAACATTGTACTTAAGTACATAAGTAAATGTACTTACTTTCCAGCACCGGTTTTGGTTATGCATTGGCTCCTCGAAGAGAGACACAATCTAGACTGAGGCTTGGTTTTCATAACAGTCCCATGCGTATGTATACTCTGAGATAAACAAGCTAAAGAAAATGGGTCAAAAGGCAGGACATAACCAAAGACTTGTGTCTGTGGGCTACTCACAACAACAGTTTATGTAGCTATACTACGATAAACCTTTCCGTGAATGAGACAGATTTGTTAAAATACCAATGCATTGAGTCGTGATCACAACACTCAACAACATTTTATATTATTATTATTATTATTATTATTATTACCCTTATTATTATTACCCTTATTATTATTATTACCCTTATTATTATTATTAATATTATAATTATTATTATTTGATGGATACATTTCGATCACGTGACCACAGAGATGTGTGTGAGTTTTGGACAAAATCTGTAGGAATGTGTTTTAACACATTGAACGCCAGACGCGTAGATCTACGCGAACCGATTTAAAGCCGCAGCGTGCCAGTCGCGTAGATCTACGCGACTCGCATTTCCCATGTTAAATCGAAAAAGTGCACTTTCCGGAATTTTTTTCGACCCATTTCCGGTTCCGGGGCCGACCGGAAACGGAACAATACTGGTTCCGGTTTTTTCGCTCGCATCCGTTTCCTGTCTAGGCATCAGCTTAGAATCGATTTATCTCCCTTGTGGTTTTCCTCACCGTATCGTCCTGTCTAACGTTCTCGCATGTAACTTCAAAATTGAGGCACGGATCGGCTCGCAGTTTTTTGTTTTTGTTTTTCACGGATCCCGTGTTTGTGTCGAACCAAATGAACGCGGATTTTAAACGGATTTAGCGGGGGCTATGACGACATGAAAAAAACAAAAAAACAACAAAAAGAGCTTGGCACTGGTAGGTACATTATGAGATTAACCTCTTTAAAGAAAACGCAAAATGCCAGAAATGAGCGTGGCCTATGTGGGGAGTTGCGTCATGATCCAAGGAATCCAGGGGATAAAGATTGTCCTACAGTTCAAGAGTTATAGGCCAAAATGTGAGGGACCTGTTATAGCAGCACTAAGAGGCTGATTTAAAACATTTGTTTCTTCCTTGGCCTACTGGAACACACACAAACACTCAGACAGACAGGAGTGAAAACATAGTCTCTGCCCTTTGGCCATCCTGCCTTCGGCCGTTTGGCCTGGCAGAGACAACAACAGCAGTACAAATATTGCATGTTTTGAGCTTGTAGATCGGCTATTTTAAATAACAAAATTGGGGAAACAAGTGATACATTTTGAATATTTCATATAACATTTACGGTTAGATCATTATGGTGTAGCACTCCTCAGCTGTAACCTCAGCAAACAAGCAGGTTCAATCATCTGGACAAACTTTTCATTAAAGCACTTCAATCAAATAACAGAATAATGTCAGGGAAGATGAATAGGATCATAAAACCTACCTTTATTACACAGCCATGTTGATGTTTCCAAGGGATTAACAAGTAATAAAATATGATCTGCTACTATGTACAAACACTGTCCTATTATTACACAACCATGTTTGAACAAATTATCTCTTTCTCCATCCATAAAACAGATGGGCAGCCCGCAGCACAGGCACACTGCGATGCTGTTTCCACAGGCAGTAGCTTTCCTCGTCCTGATGGGTGAGTTATTAGTAATTAGTTAGTTTGTTCTAATCTAAAAAAAAATGTAGGTCCTTTTATTTTTAAATATATTATACACTGCTGCTGTGTTCATGGTTCATCTGGCTGATACTTGACTGAGGCAGTTCTCACGGTATATGACTTGCTATTGAGTGTTCTGAAGTTGACTGTTGTTTTTGTTAGTCATTTTGTTGATGTGCATGTGCTCCATAATTGCGAGTCTTGTTTCTTGTCCATAGCTGGAGTTTCCAATAGTCAGGGGGTTGACTGTTCATACTTTGCTCTGCTGGATCACTTGAACCTGACAAGCAATAGTTATGTGCACGCACATGTTCGGCCTGTGAAAAACTGGACAACATCATTGCCCGTTGGGTTGGATTTTATGATATATGGTATCCTGGAGGCGGTAAGGACCCTTTATGACATTGATCGAACTGCATGGAGATGTCATGCCACTTTAATGTAAAATGTTACACACTGTGCTTATTAAAAATATCTAACAAAGTGATCCTGGTTCTGTCCAGAATGCAAAGTCTCAAACCGTCACCTGCCATTCCTGGATCATGATGGTGAGCATTGTTGTAGGAATTGTTGATAGAAAACTAAATGTTATTTTGGAGGTGAAGTATACAAATAAATAATTGTGGGGACTAAACTAAACCTTTCCGTACACGCAGGGCTGGACAAATGCATTCCTCTCCTGGGATCCTAATGAGTTTTGTGGAATAGATCATCTTACGGTTCCAAGAGACATGCTGTGGTTCCCAGATATAGCTATCATTGAGGAGTAGGTCAAAGTCAGCTTGTTAAAGCAAAACATAAATTACACTGCAACTCCTTGGGCCTTTTGCACCAATCTGTTGTTAAGTCGAATGGAAATGGATCAAGATATGCAAAGGATAAACAGACACACATGATACATGCTTTCATATTGAACCGTTTGGTACAAGGCAAAAAAAAAAGGATATTTCAAAACAAATTTTGTGGAGGACATTCTGAAGATGCTGTATAGTCAGTTTAGTCAAATGAGCAGACAAGATATACCAATGGGATAGGTTTAATTTGTTTTACAGTTTACTTTATGACAAAATATATGCGATTGCATTAGGCAGATTTCCTGCTGGTTAGAAAGAAAATAGAAGAATCAGCTCATTATGATTATTATTTTTACATGATTATTTATATATGATTATTTGTAATTCAACAGACACTGATGCATCTCTGACTGTAAGCAGCTATATGAGGAGGTTTAATCATTCCCAAATTGCATATTGGCATCCGTTTTTCCATGCCGCCTTCCGAATATGACTCTGTTAGCCCATTGACTAACAGACTAACATATTACTCATCGTTGCTGTCAGGCAGAAACCAGCTATAAATCCATGCTGATGTTTTTGCATTTTTTCCATAAATCAGTGCTATTGAACACCCTTTACGTCTGTGTGTTGGTAAAATAAATATTGAACCAATGAAAAGTATTAAAAAGCGCTTCTGACAAAACCAGCTAACTCCACTGGATCCTCAAACTTTCTTCTAAACCAGCTAACTCCACCAAAGAAGGGTGGAGTTAGCCGCTTTTGCTGACTCCAGGCTCCACCCCCTATTTGACCTCCAACATCATTGAGAGCTTGGAGGTCCATTCAGCTGTTCTTATCAATGATGAACAAAACCTCCTGACTCCACTTTTTTTTTTCATGGTACTGTGGTAGACTTAATATGATTGCATGCTGACATTTTTACAAATGGTGTTAAATAGAACAATGTGTCATAGATAATAAAGTCTTCTTTCTATAAATTATTCACTTAATCTTTCTTCTGCCCGTCAGTGTATCTGACAGTGGAGGTACTACAAAGGGCCCATACGTCAGTGTGGATTCCAATGGTTCGATAGTCGCGACTGAAACTCGCAGATTGACCACCACTTGTGTGATGAATCTTCAGAACTTTCCGTTTGATACTCAAAAATGTAACATCACATTTACATCCATGATCCAATCAGGTAAGTCATGTTAAAAACGGTGTGTGTGCATGCATGCATGCATGTTACCAATACATTGTCATTTATGATCAAGACTTGATTATGTCATGTTTGTTGATCAAATGTGCTTTCATCTACTCAGAGAAAGATATCATGTTGGATCAATTCATGAATGGCTCTGAAGTTACCCGGCTTTCTACGCAATACATGATTACACAAGGGGAATGGGATCTCGAGGAAATCATCATTAATAAAACCAGTCATGGATATGGCAGTGAATCAAGTCATTCAATACTTACTTATGAGGTATTAAACAACACCTGGTCTGATAACAGTGTGTCTCCCACTTGGATCTCGGAGTTCATGTGACCAGTCTATGTTGTCATTCACCTGACCTTTGGGAAATTGGTTTCAGCCAGCTGTCAGTCCGTTCACATACTGCTCACATGAGATACACAAAGCTACACTGTTCCCTCAAAATCCTTACCATTTTTTTAAGAGGTGAAACTAATGAAATATTTGCTGTGACCCTACAAATCCAGGTCACCATAACTAGGAGACCGATGCTGTATGCAATGAACGTCATACTGCCTCTCCTCTACTTCCTGGTTCTGGATGTGGCTTCCTTCTTCGTCAAGGAAGGAGAAAAACTGGGCTTCAAAGTCACCCTCCTGCTGTCCATTTCTGTCTTACTGCTGATTCTCCAAGACATGCTGCCCTCCACCACCGCAGAGTTACCTCAGATAGGTGAGGGAACCGTAAAAACCTGGGTCAGACTACACTAGAGATTGACGCCATGTATTGTCCTGTGTTCCCCTTATTATCATTATCAATGCCGGTGTCACTCTGCCCTTCTTGTAGCTCTGTACTGCCTTGTCATCTTCACATTGATGACCTTGAGTGTCCTGGAGACCATGATGGTAAGCTTCCTGGTGGACATGGATGGTTATGTCAGTCAGAATGCTCTGACTTCCACCGACCCCTCAGATGAGACCATGGCAGAAACCGTCCCTCTCAAAGGCATGTCATTCAATCTAAAAATAAGCTCACCAAAACCAAAACTTGGAAAAGTGCTCCTCAGAGCACATGTCTCCGCCAGGTCAGGTAGGTTATTGTGGGCCAGCAATGTTTGGAATTCAGTCATTATAGAGGTGAGTGGAATCTAAGTTGAGGGATTAATGTTGATGAAGTTATTGCCCAGACACAATGTTGATTTGTGGGATGTGAGCGCAAAGTTTTGCAATTGGACGCTGCGTTCATGATTTGAGGAATTTTGTTCAAAACGAGCCACTCCTACAAACAATAGATCCCAATCTTAGCCAATCAGGATGGAATATGAAAAATTGGACAGATCTGTCTTGATCACATGACTATTCACCTTATTCCTGGCCTTCTCCAGGGCGCCGCCATTGCCTCTTACAGGGGGCGCCATTGAGTTTTTCGCTGTGTGCTGCTTCGTTCAATATCTGTTCACTTCCTCCCTAGTAGGCTACTGCACATTGACATATGAAGGTAGACGCCTCCTCCGACTCTGGGGTGTCTGTATCGCGGCTGCCATATTTGGGAAGGCACGCTTCCTGACTATTGGCCAATCATAGCGCATCTTTTCCGGGACTTGGCAAAATCTAGTTGTATACAAATATAACGGGATTTAACTAGATTCTGCCAAGTCCCTGAAAAGACGCGCTGTGATTGGCCAGTGGTCAGGAAGCGTGCCTTCCCAAATATGAGTTTGCAAAAGAAACAAGCGGCCAGGTCTATGAAAACAAGCCCAAAAGAAGCAACTAGGCTCAGGTTTACCACTTTATATCGGCTATTTGAAAATAGCAGATCAACAAGCTCACA
This sequence comes from Gymnoscopelus microlampas, assembly GCF_963454915.1. Taxonomy (NCBI): domain Eukaryota; kingdom Metazoa; phylum Chordata; class Actinopteri; order Myctophiformes; family Myctophidae; genus Gymnoscopelus; species Gymnoscopelus microlampas. The sequence continues at coordinate 5,242,336 of NC_139948.1, forward strand.
ATGTGTCACATCACGACATGTTGTGAGCTTGTAGATCTGCTATTTTCAAAAAATCACACCCTGTGTGAAGGAAGCGGGGCCTTTGGGGCGGGGCTTAACTCATTTCAGTTCGTCCCTATTGGTGGTCTGAGTCCACTTACCAAATTTGTACTTGGTAGCATGCTGCAAACTGGAATGGTGGCTGTTTAAAGGCCAGCCAATGGGCAGACAGAGGGGGCGGGACTTAAGTAATTACATTTTGTCCCTATTGGTGGTTTTAGTCCATGTACAAAATTTGTACTCCCTAGCATGCTGTGAACTTGAGTTATGGCTGTTTAAAGGCCAGCCAATGGGAAGACAGAGGGGGCGGGGCTTCAGCAATTCATGCTCGTCCCTATTGGTGGTCTAAGTCCACATATCAAGATTGGACTTGGTGCCATGCTGCAAACTGGAGTTATACACTAGCTGTTTAAAATCCCATGCTCATCCCGTGCTTGGGGGTCCCTGGACCCCTCTTTGATAACTTCAGCAATTCATGCTCGTCCCTATTGGTGGTCTAAGTCCACATACCAAATTTGAACTTGGTGGCATGCTGCAAAATGGAGTTATAGCTGTTTAAAATCCCGTGCTCATCCCGTGCTTACACGGACATCATCCCGTGCTTACACGGACATAACATACGGGGGGGGGGTCCCTGGACCCCGCTTTGATAACTTCAGCAATTCATGCTCGTCCCTATTGGTGGTCTAAGTCCACATATGAAATTAGGACTTGGTGGCATGCTGCGAACTGGAGTTATAGCTGTTTGAAATCCCGTGCTCTAAACGGGCGGACGGACATAACATACTGTACGCTGGGGGTCCCTGGACCCCTCTTTGATAAGCAGTGGCATGTGTGGCCAAAGAGAGGAGAGATGGCATAGGCAATGTCCAAGTCCGTGTGTGTGTGTGTGTGTGTGTGTGTGTGTGTGTGTGTGTGTGTGTGTGTGTGTGTGTGTGTGTGTGTGTGTGTGTGTGTGTTTGCGTGTGTTTGTATGTGTTGCTTGTGTGCCGTGCTCATCCCAGGCTCATACGTACATACACACAAAGTCAAGTGTAGAGCGGTTGGCACCGCTAAAAATATTGGGAAAAGAAAAAACATTTTAACAACACAAATCTTGTATGGGGGTCCCTGGCACCACACATTTTCAGATGTCATGATTTGAGGCATTTTGTTCAACACGAGCCACTCCTGTAGGTGACTCCTGCAACAATCGGCCTCCTGGTGGCACAATAAAAGGCAGATGTGAAAAATACAGGGCAGACAGGCTTCCTTGGCCTCTAGGGAGTGTGCGTGCAAAGTTTCACGCCGATCAGTGCCGTCGGCCTGGCGGAGACAATAAGGATAACTGTAGACACAATGGTTGTTGTTAATTCATAGTTATATCCTTGTGATGGATTATTCCTTTTGATTCATTATTTCATCCTTTCAGAACCTGTTGCAGATGGTGTGAATGGTGAGGACAGAACAGTGAGTGATGCTGTGCTGCTGAAACTGATCCTAGAGGAGGTGAAAGAGGCTCGTCAGGACTGCTTCTCTGCTGCTAAGACAGGACAAGACAAGAAGAAGAAGTATGGATACTACACTACAATAGCCATATACATAGATATTGTGTTCTTGGTAATGTACGTTATTACCATTGTAGCCTTTCTGGTGTACATGTACAAAGTGTGGGTTAAGCATTGAATATGAATAATGCAATTGTAGATACTATTGTAGGATAACAATCAGATAGATATATGATGTGATATGGGATCTACAGTAATTATAATGCAGATGTTCCATTCTAAACCAACTTGTAGAGACAGGGTTTGTACAGCATGGCGTCAAAGGGGTCTAGCTGTCTAGAACAGGGTCTGTCTGTATCTCTGTCCGTCTCTATCTCTGTATCAATCTGTATGTCTGTCCCCACTAAAGTAGACCAATCACAGCTCTGCTCACACTGCTATAGGTGCATACAGTGAACCACGAGGCCAAGCTCCATAGTCAATGTTTTCACAAATGTTAAGTGGTGATGTAGAGGCATTTTTCATTATATATGCATATCATATCACTTTAGCTCCATGTAAAAACATAAGATCAAGGACAACAGTTCTCTCACCATGAGTAAGACTGAAGTCATGTTTTCAATAGGCTCTATGCACAGCAGCCAAATTGTAAAGAAATTGGGCCTCTTCTTACGTCCTTCACAGGTGTTACCAATGATACTAAGAAGGCTCTGTTCCATTCTGGTCAGAGTGCTGATATTGTGCATGTTGGCTCACTAGAAACACTCCGTTTTGGTTCTCAAATGGACCCTTATGGTGGGTGTGTGACCCTGCGTTTTAACAGCGGGCAACTCCGGGCGATGCCGGGCGATATCGCCCAAAAAGATAAAGAAAATCCATCTTTCATCGCCCCCCCGCCCACTTCGCCCGATCGCCGGCTCTCATAGTCTTTCATTATATTTTTGGGCGACGTCGCCCAGAGTTGCCCGCTGTTAAAACGCACCGTAACTCTCAGAGTTATGGGGGTCCTTGAAAATAAGACAACCACTATGCCACACTAAATGGAACAGAGCCTTAATTAGCATCATTGGTAACACCTGTGAAGGAAGTAAGGAAGGGGCCCAATTCATACCCAATATGGCTGCTGTGCTGTGCATAGAGCCTATTGACATTATAATATGTAGACCGTTTACGTAGGAGATTCAAGCCAGTTAGCAAGACAAACTGTCTGAAAGCCTTTTCAAATGCACAAGGATGTGACACTATTATTCAACTTTGTGTATTGTTCTTATGGTTCTATAGCACTGGGGCACCACACCATTATTTGTGTATTCTATTTAAATCACATTATGGATTCTGGTTCAGATCATAGCCAAACGCCCTTTTTTACTTATTTGTTGTCTCTCTGTATTTAACTGTGAAAAAAATAAATGAATTAATAAATACGGACAAGTTAAAGATGACATTGATTCTGTGTCATAACTTCACACAGAGCTGACTATTTTGGAAAATGTATGAGCCACAGATTAGACACTGATCCCAGTCTATAGCCTATTCATCTGGATCAAAACCTTTGTTCCACTGACCCTCAGCACAGGAGCCTCCCAGTTATGTTCTGGGCCCCCTTTACTATGTGTCTTGAGACAACTTGTCGTTATTTGACACTCTAATAACAATGTAATTGAATTGAAAATGTTTTTGTCCGGTGTCAGATGTTAGTGAAACTATTAGCTGAGTGGGTTTAAATGGGGAGAAAGTTCCTCTAAATGAGGATCATTTGCAAATGTTACTTGTTTCTTTCAAATGTAACTTGAACTGGTTATAAGACTCACATGCACAAACCAGGCGCAGACCCATGGACGCACGCACGCACGCACGCACGCACGCACACACACACACACACACACACACACACACACACACACACACACACACACACACACACACACACACACACACACACACACACACACACACACACACACACACACACACACACACACACACACACACACACACACACACACACACACACACACACACACACACACACACGCTCACTGTAATTGTTGTGAGTGGCCACTTTTTATTATCATTCTTACTGTCTTGGGTCTGCCATTTTTCTTTTGTCAATAATGACATGCCCAACATACTGTAGGGCCGTCAGGTTTCATCCATTCATTCATTCATTCAACCTTTATTTATTTCCTCGGAGATACATTGAGAGCAGGACCCTCATTTTCAATGAGGCCGAGCCCGAGATTACAAAAGGCATAAGACAACAGTCATACTATTGAAATTAGAACAGGATAAAAACAAGGTGTACTGTAACAACAAGCAGACAATAAGACACCTTTTTTAAAGCAATTACAATTAAAAACAATTAGATTAATGAGCAGCAATTAATGAGCAGCAATTACAATTAAAAACAATTAGATTAATGAGCAGGTTTCTAAATTGCCCCAGTGAAATCATTGGAGTCAATGCTTAAAGTGCGTTGTAACTCCTTCCAGGTATAGGGAGCGATAACATTGCATGCTGTCTTACCTGGTTCTGTGTTGACCCTGGGGACAAGTAATGAAACGTGATCATCAATTTGAAAATTAAATAAACAGTGATATTCACAACATCAAGATTCAAGGTCCCAGTCCATCCTTCTAACACGCCTCTCCTCCCCCTTGCTGTCCCTCCTCTGTAAGTGAATAACCACCATGGGTGGAAACATCCTTTGACTGACCAGTCACAGCAACAACAAAATACACATATTTACGGCTCAACACTGCTGATTGAGACAATACACACAGTCACACTGAGACACCACTGGAGAGGAACATGCACGCACGCACACAAACGCAAACACACACAGTACACTTGGAACATGGGCTTTCAGCTGCCTCTCTGCACATATAAGCTATCACAAAATGATGTTAGCCTCCTTATTCTGCTTTCCATCAGGGGAAAAAAACTCTCTCTAACAAAGAGCATGTTTGTCCGTCCGTCCGTCCGTCCGTCCGTCCATCCGTCCGTCCGTCCGTCTGTGTGTGTCCGTCCGTCCGTCTGTGAACAGCTACTCTCCAGCACTGTTGGCTTGATCGCAGCGAAAATGTGCACACACACTCCCTGGATGCCAATTCAGAATATCTACCCCAAAATGTTCACGTGGGCCTGTTATAGCGCCACCAGGAGGCGTTTCTTTGCAAAACTCATGTTTTGACAGTACTCCTACAAATGTTGTCGAAACATCACGCAAATCGGTACTCTATAGTCATTAAACAAAACGCTTCTTTCAGATGTTTCATGTTCCATCCTGATTGGCTATAAGAATGGCTTCCAAAGTTTGCAAGAGTGCTCCGATCCGTTTTGAACAAAATGCCTCAAATCATGAACACAGCATGCAATTTCCGTGAAATTTTGCACGCACATTCTCACTAGGCCGAGCAAGAAATGCCACTTTTTCAAATCAGCCTCATGGTGGCGATATAACAGGCCGATTCGTGTTTTTATCTATAACTGCACCAATCTGTGTAAAACTTTGTCATGTGCACTATGTGCACTCTCTAGAGGTCAAGGATTTTTTTTTTCACAACTGCCTTTTATAGCGCCACCAGGAGGCTATGTGTTTGTGTAGAAGCTGTTCTGACCCTGAAACAACTGGTCCCACATATTTACTGGAGAGATATTTACATTAACATGTGACATGAGAGAAGGACAGCCGACTGACTGGTGGTACAGAGTTTACATAGGTGGTGTTATATATGACACATACCCTGCTCAGAATGAACTTACATATCGAGCAGAGCTAGGCTACAGTGGTAAATGCCAGTGTACTGGTACTCATAAAAGGCATAAGGTTACAAAACAAAGCAATGAAGTCACTGTGATTGTATCGGGTAAGTCATATCATCATACTGTCATTACAGTATGTTTAACATCATTCATTGCACTCATATATGAAGCTTTTTAGTCACAGTTCTCTACCCATGAAGAGGTGAATGTCTGGATGGGACTGGGAAATTCATAATCAACATTGCATTACTTGTAATTACGTGTGTGTGTGTGTGTGTGTGTGTGTGTGTGTGTGTGTGTGTGTGTGTGTGTGTGTGTGTGTGTGTGTGTGTGTGTGGGGGGGGGGGGGGGGGGGGGGGGGGGTTAGGGTGCATTAAAGTTATCGTTGTTCTATTCAATTTCTATTCAGTGTGATTGATCTTGATGCATGACTGCTGATTAGATAGGTAGAGACAAAGACAAGATCCCATGGCTGCAAGGGTGGTCAAGCTGTGATGATTAGCTATTTGGTTGTCAACGAGTTGTGAGCTTGTAGATCAGCTGTTTTCTGTGGATGTTCATTGTTCACTTATTATGATAGAATAGGAATGCCTGGGTTCATAATTAGTTGATATGGTATGATGTATTCATATTTTATAAATGCTAAAGGTACATTCAACTCTCCATGCTTTTAAATGTACATTCCAGTCAATTGCTATTCCTACTGAATCATTGTATTCATGGTTTCCAATGTACATTCCCCTAATGTTGACATCTACTCAGTGTAGCTCAGCTAGTCCACAACGTTTCTCCAGTTAGTGTCTTTTGTAATTTTACATTTTTCTTTCCAATGTGAACAACAGATAAACCAAAGGCTGTACTGAAGGCTGACCAGGCAGACATACCTGTAGGGGGCAGTGTTACACTGACCTGCTCTGTGGAGGGCTCATCTGGATGGAAATACTACTGGTACCAACACAACACACACTCACTGATCATGCAGGATGGTGTTCAGTACTCTGATGGACCAATCAGTGTGTCAGAAGGTGGAATCTACAGGTGCAGAGGAGGGAGAGGAGATCCAGTTTACTACACTGAATCCAGTGATGCACTCACCATAGGTATAACAGGAGTTGGGTTTTGAGGCATACACTATGGCCTAAATGTTAAAATGACTTGTTCCAATACTAATCTATTCATTTCAAATGCTATGTTCATTGCTGTCATAGTGTCTCAACCGCCATTGTCTGGATCTACTCAACCTCCAGTGTCTGGATCTACTCAACCTTCAGTGTCTGGATCTACTCAACCTCCAGTGTCTGGATCTACTCAACCTTCAGTGTCTGGATCTACTCAACCTTCAGTGTCTGGATCTACTCAACCTTCGGTGTCTGGATCTACTCAACCTTCAGTGACTGTACCTGTGGAACAGAGTTCTCCACATGTAGTGCTGTTGATTGTGGTAGTTCTAATTGTGATTCTACTGACCATCCTTCTGCTCCTGTTTTGTCGATACATAACATCCAAAGGTAAGATCCAGTCAAAAACTAAGTATAGCTTAAAGGGGCTACACCATGAATTTCATTTCTTTTTAGGTTTTTAGTATTTTTTGGGCTCCCCAGTGTCTCTTGTACCCAAAAAAATATTTTTTTTAAACATTCAGTCATTCATGCTCATTTCATGGATTTCCTGAATGGGCGTGTCTGAACAGGCCATTTCAGAATGGCTGTGCAAGTGATGTCACTTGCACAGATTTTGCATTGACGATGGCCAGACAGAATTGCTCAGTAGCTCCCCCCTGCCCAATAGGACGTTTTGGTATTGCAGCTGAAAAAGCTTGGAATGACAGACAGTCAGATTGTGAGAAAAAATATCTGGATGTTTTTTAGGCTTACAACCTGTTTAAAACGTATTAGGGGGCAATATTTATATATAATATTATTTTTTTAAATTCATGGTGTAGCCCCTTTAAAGAATCAAAAGTCATGAAAGTTTTGTTTGTCACTTGTTATTGGGACTTGTTCCGAACTTTGACCAGGTGTCTATGAAAGACATACCTGTACATAACTTGTGATTTTAGGTCATTAGAAGTCAACAAATGTATCAATTTACAATATTGAGTACACCAACAACCAACATGTTTGCTATTTTTTATTACAGATCCATGCTGTGTCAGGTAGGTACAGCTCTTCTGTCCCCCAACCCGAAGCTGTCATTTTCCCACTGACAGCACACACACACACGCACACACACACACACGCACACGCACACGCACACGCACGCACACGCACACACACACACACACACACACACACACACACACACACACACACACTTTTTTTCATTCAACCTTTATTTAAGATTCTCGGAGAGATCAATTGAGGGAGACCCTCATTTATAATGATGCCGAGATTACACACATATAAATAACATAAGAGTAACAAGAAAAAACAATAAAGTTGACACAAACACACACACACACACACACACACACACACACACACACACACACACACACACACACACACACACACACACACACACACACACACACACACACAGTACTAGCCTATGAAGGCTAGTATGACGTTTCCCTATACATGTTCGCTAATAAGCCTGAGCCTACGGTAAACACACCATCAAGCCAAGGTTATGCCTTCAGCTAGAACCAGGTAACCTTCAATTTGATCTCACAAGGACATTTGACACATTATGGGCTAATTGTTTAAACTACACATCTGTGACAAAGACAAGACGATAATCTATTATACTGTCCAGTCTGTCTCATCTTAAAACATGTCCACAATAGATCTTGTTTAATGCTTTATGCTGTTAAATATCTGTCTTGAAATAGATCAGTCAAGTCCCGGGGATCTAATCAGGACTCAGCAGCAGACCAGAGGACCAACCAGAGAGGAAGTCCAGACAATGGACACTCCCCACTTCATCATGGTCAGCCATAGTTTCAACCAACTCATTTGAACCACAGTAACATGGAATCAAACTGATCAAGGCAGCCTCAAAGTGACTGAAAATGCATGATAACACATGCTTATTTAAATGTAGATTTTCATAGAGGGAGTTTTTTATATTTTCCAGCAGAATAGAGAATAATCAGGTGCAAACTATTTGGATAATTTAAAATATGGATGTCTGTGATTCTTTCTTTCAGATGGGTCTGGAGCTGAGTCCAGTGATGTGACATACTCACAGATCAAACTAAAAAATATGGGCAAGAAAGAAAACGGTGAGCAAACAAAAAAATATTAAATGTATATGATATACCGGTACTATTAACATGGAGTTTATGGACTGTAGGCACAGTGTGTGTGTATGCTGGGTTCACGTGTGTGTTACGTTGTCACTCACACACGAGGAAATACTGTAAGTGTAAGTCGCTATGAACTTCATAGAGTAGGTCAACTACCACCCCACTGTTCATCACTTAAAGCATGTGTTATGACAGGCTTTATCTTCCTGTGTAAAATAATGTGTAGGCTATTGTATACTGTAGGTAGCTAAACATTTGTTTCCTCCAGTGAGAAGTGTGCTGATCCACTTGAGAGCTCTCTGTATTCTGAAGTGAAGATTACATTGTGTTATTTATAAACTATCATAAACATTCAGCCACAAGATGATTTGCATGAACTTAAATTAACAACAAAATGTGTCAAATCGTCAATAACTCATTGTGTGGGAATTTAATGTTATTGTCACCAGCCAAATGTAATGGTGGAGAATTTTGTCTGTGAATGCTTAAGTGATTTAATGTACCAGTCACTTCAAAGTCAGTGGGGGTATACAAGTTATAATAAAAAGAAAAACAATTAAAAAAAAGAAGACCTGTGCTGTCTTCCAAGCAGCTTACACTGTCATGGTCAAAATTAGAGCTAACAGGCGATTAAGAGAAGTGCTGCAGATGTCAGTGTATGTTGATGGTTTTTCCCATGTGGTTTAAGCCAACTGAGGGCCCCCTCAGTCAGCCTGCTCACTGAATAGGTGATTTACTGTTGAATTAATGACAGCTATCTGGAGGAATGTTATTATTATGTTTAAAATATAATTTAAAAAAAAGTCAATCCGTTGTGGTTTAACTTGGATATTTACTTGCGCGATAGAAGCATTTTGGAGGATAAATAATAGTATTGAGCATATAGACCACTTTTGTTTGTGCTGTCTTCCAAGCAGCTTATACTGTCATGGCCAAAATTAGAGCTAACAGGTGATTAGGTTAAGTGCTGCAGACGTCAGTGTATGTTTGTGGTTGTTCTAAAACTCCCATGTGGTTTAAGCCGACTGAGGGCCCTCTCAGTCAGCCTGCTCACTGGATAGGGCCCTGGGTGCTTTACTGTTGAATTAATGACAGCTATCTGGAGGAATAAAAAAAGTCATTCCATAGTGGTTTAACTTGAATATTTGCTTCCAAAATAGAAGCATTTTGGAGGATAAATAATATCTTGTGTTTTTGAAGAAATGAGCCATAAACTTCAGAAAACGTGTGTGTTCTGTTTTAGAACCAGTAGGAGAGCCAGATGTGACCTACGCCCAGGTGAACCACCTAAACAAAGGCAAAGCTGACAATAAGAAAGGTAGGTGAAATGCATATCCACTTACAGCATAATAGTAAGAAAGTGAGGTGTAATATCCATACAGTGTCACTGTACAATGTGGATTTCTTCCTCAACAATGCATTTGTTGCATTGAAACTTAATGATTATCATCAGACCTGAACAATTAATAATGATCATTTCTGCTAATATTTTCTGCATACTGTTTTCCTTTCACTGCATCACCAGCTCCAGAGCAAACTGAAGATGCAGTTTATTCTCAACTCAAACCAGGAACAGGTAAGATGTTGCCATACCTACTCATTTCATCAACACCTACTCTGCTACTTCGATCATCAGCTTCCCATATCATTTAAGTGTTTATGGTAGCCCTGCATTACACAATAATTTATAAATAATATTTATAAACAATAGTTGTTTGACAACCAACTACTAGCCAATTTACAACTCTGTTTAGTGATGTCGCTCAAATGTTGGTTGAAAAACGGTTGACAGACCTGCCACACAAACTGTTCACAAACCGTACTGTTTGATGAATTAGCATACAGTAAATGCTGAAGGGCAACACATCTTGTGTACACATGAGTAAGGGAGAGGAGCTGATTGGCTGCAAGTGAGAGGTGCAGCATAGTAGTAGCATTGTAATTTGAAAGTTTGTCCATTTATCTTTACAATGCCCATTTGTGTGGCATGAGAAGAGCAGCTGAATATGTGTGTGCCAGCGTTGCCGCTAGGACATTTTTAGGCCGGCAGGGGCGGACTGGCCATTTGGCGTACCAAAAAAAAAAACCTTTTGCTCCCGTGTTATGATTATTACGGTCATTTCCGGGTCGCGCGGCCCAATTATTACTTAAGTTAATGTTTGGGCTGGGATGCTTTGCAGCAGTGGCCTCAGTGCTGCTGCAGAGTTCATGTGCAACCTAGGTGGTGGCCTATATGAAACTATAATTTTGGGGTGTCCCCAGATGATTAGCTTAATATGCAACATTTTGGTTTCTCACTTAACAGTAAAAAAAAAGCAACACACAGTATAAGTGTAGCCTACAGTATACAGGGTATGTGCACATTTGTAAAGTGGCAATTTCTTATTAGTACGGTTGCTGCGTATTCGAACCAATCAGCGGCTGCTAGGGGCGGGATCATCCAATCACCTGCCTAGTAGCTTGAAAAAAAGAAAAAAATGTCTGTCATCGATTCTGCTTACGGAGTCTCAGATGGAAGTAGCCTGTGAAACAAAGTTGTGTCGCAAGCTTCTCCCATTTGACGGTGTCAGGTTACGTCTACTCCATCATGTAGAGGTGTCTCCAGATTACTCTGGTTGTCCTATGTACAGCACGGCCAAGCTGCCAGTCAGGTGCCAGTGGAGTCAATACCAACAGGAGAATACACTGTTTGACTATGGCAGGAAAATGTGACACATTTCACATAATCAGCTGTGCTGCTACTCCACCAAATGGGACATAGAGGGAAATGGACAGTCTTTCTAATGATATAACATACAGAGATATTGCATTTTACAATTTTCCGAACTTTTGTGAGAGGTTTTAGAAACTGCCAGACTGCAAAATCAATGACAGTCAGTGTATCTGGGTTGATGTTTTCTTTTTCTTTTCAGGATGGTAAATGAGGATGTCAGGGGAACATGGTGAAGAGAAGACAACATGGAATAAGTCAAATGTATTCCCACTTTAAAACATGTATTCATATGCACACTGATATCATGAGTCATACATATTAGATCCCATTTGAACTCATTTAGCATGTGTCCTATGCATGCAGCCCCTAATATCAGCCAGCTCTCCATCTTCCCCGACCAGGTGACCACAATAAACCTGGCGATCCTACTGTGGGCTTTTAGAGTTCCTCTTCGAGTCCAAGAGGAACTCAGTGGGTTGTGGGTTGTCATCTTTGTCACTCTGTTGACACGCAGGCCAATTCTACTGAACTGGAAACATTCACAGCCTCTTCAATATGTCTTTTGGTGTACCACTTTAACCCTGGTGTCCCTATTTTGGGCATGTCATAGGCCTAGGAGACTTTTTTTTTTTTTTAAGAAAAAAAAGGTAGACCTACTGGCTGAAATCCCCCCACCCCCCCACGCCTTTTTTTTAAAAATTGTTTTATAACACATTCTGATATCCCAGATGCATTTCTTTCCTGGTCTATGAAAATAGGCAAACAATTCATCGAAAATAGCAGCGTACTTTCGACGAAGAGATTTGGTGAGGAAAAAAGGAAGAGACCAAGGGCCCTATTTTTGTCGGTGCCATACCCATTATCACTAAACTTCTTTGCCATTTTATTTTACTATTTTTAAAAACATTTTCAAATAGTTCAACTAGCCGATCTACATTGACACTTGTAGAGCTTGTAGATTGGCTATTTGAACTATTTGATTTTTTTTTTTATAGTAAAACATGGCAAAGAAGTTTAGGGATAATGGATAAGGCACTGGTGAATATAGGGCCCCAAGTATAGACCCCCGAGGGAACCCCTGTCAACAACGTATATAGGAGTTAATTGGTTAAATCTACCCCAATGTATTTTACAGACCTTTTATCCCAAAGCCATTGCTATTATTTCTGTATGAACTGTAGCATCACTGTACACTCTCAATGTTTAATTGATCCGGATGCAGGGTTTAAATAGGTCAACGGGTTGTTTTTATGTATTTCTGTTATTACTACTGTTAATCTTGTGTTTTTTTGGTTTGTTTTTTGAACATCATGCAGTGGAAATGTTTGGGTTGTGTATAGAATTATCAAAATTATGAGTTAATAGAGTTTGCATTGGCAAAAGGGGGGGGGGGGGGGGGTAGGAGTTTAGAAGTTTAGTTTACACTTCATCCTACTCCTTTCTGAACATTGTTGTGTTGCTATGCTTGTTTGTATTTTATTAGTTTTTATTCTATGTTTCAAATAAACAAATTCATTAATTCATGCATTCATGCATTTATTCATTAATTCATGCAACTGCATTTGTAAATTAGGTTCTAGTAAACACCAACCCTGTGGGTTTTGTGTTTGTTATCATGGCTATCCTAGTGCTATTCTCTGTAATATTTGTAAATATTTATTAAAAATAATAATAAATCCTTTAATCGTTTAAAGGATCTTTTAAACAACCCTTTTCACCTGTTTCATGTAAAAACATTTTTAGAAAAAACACAATCACGTATTTAAGAGTGTGAAACAAACTCATCATCATCATATCATAACAATAGACTCGCACAAACATTGTAATAAGTGTTGTAGACTACTTGCTGTACACCCATCACACGGCCGTGTCACTTGCCAAAAGGAAGTTGTAGCCTAACATGTCAAGATAATGTTTCTGTCCAAATAGCATGTAGAAGACCTGCCTTGTCTGTTTCATTTGTTCATTATGTTAGAACAGGGTTCCCCAACCTGAGGTCCCAGGACCCATTGGTGGTTCATGGACTATTTATTCACTAGTGGTTGAATACATATTTAATCAGTTATTTAAAATGCTGTGACTATTGGCTTCATATGGAGTGCTCCTGTGAGATAATTGTAGTGACCATTAGGCCTATATGGGATTTCATGAAAATTATAGTTTTTTGTTCTTTTAAATGAAATTCAGCGCCTCATAGCCAAATATGTTTTGAACCTGTCCATGACGCTGTGTGGTATGTACTGTATAGCATGGGGATTTTGCAGATTAAGTCAGTGCATTGAAATAGCTAAGAACATCATGTTCTCACGCTATGTTCTTCCATCGGTCTTCTCACCCTCACCACAGATACTGCATCAGTGCATCTGCACCGGACATCACAGCCCCACACAAAAAGGTGTGAAAATAAAACAGGCACAAGCTAAACCGTTCTCTGGGGAAACAGACGTGTTTAAAAATGTGGTTTCTAAAACAGTGAGCTTTGTGCGTGCTTGCGTACTTATAAGATTACAAATAAACTGTGACCATAATATTTCAATAACAAAACTGGACATTTTGATAGACATTAATATAATTTAATCAGATTTGGTTTAACACTTTACAGATCAGCAGATTCACACAAAGTTTTACAATTTAGACATAAGTACAATAAATTATTATATTATTCTATTTTCCACTTTCTCTCAGGTACCCTGTAGTATCTCTGCATACCCCCATTTTGAGAAACACTGCTCCAGCTTGTCCCCCATCTTTGACACAGCCACAGTCACGTCTCACAGTGCGGAACAAGAGTTAAGTAACTGGTCTGAATGACTCTCACAAGTTGCCTCTCACACTCGACCCCACCAATTTGCCTAAGTACGGATAAAACAGATCCATTAGATGAGAGACAAGCCCAATGTGTGAATGCTGTTCATAGACTACAGCTCAGGTCAGGTAGGTTATTGTGACCTCCTGCTGGCGCTATAATAGGCCAATGTGAAAAGGGTGCCATTTCTACTTATGCCTTTCACAGCAAGGCCAAAATGTTACCCCACTAAATAAATGTAAGACGGACCACAATGTAGTGTACAACAAAAGCAATTATTTTATTATAGAAAAGCTTAACAAAATGGTACTTGCATTTATTTGCATATAGAAAATGGTTAAAACAGTGTTTAGAGTGAATCAAATAGAACAGAACCGTTTTTTTCATATTTTTTTCAGATCCCATCTTGATTGGCTAAGAATGGCTTCCAAAGTTTGCAGGAGTGCTCCGTTTTGAACAAAATGCCTCAAATCATGAAATTGTGCACGTACAGTACATTCCCACTAGGCCGAAGAAGAAATGCCACTTGAAATGTTTTAAATCAGCCTCATGGTGGCGCTATTACAGGCCGATTCATGTTTTTACCTATAACTGCACCGATCTGTGTAAAACTTTGTGTGAGAGCCATAACGAGCTTAGGTCATGATGACCTGATTTTGCATTGATCTTAATTGTGCCAAGTTATTGCAGCTGTGTGTAATGCCTTAATGATTATGTGCAGCAGTGTACTGTTGATTGAATGTTTGTGATTGGTGCTCTTTTGTTTGATCATTAGTCTTTTGTGCTGTTCTGTTTGAGTTGTGTCAGAAGAAGCTAAAGTTGAAGCTGAGAGCACACATTGTTTTTACCACTACACCACTACAAGAACCACTTGTTGTATATGCCTTTTATTTTTTGCTTTAATACCAGTAAAGTCTCTAAAACGGATACAAAGTGCGTCGTGCGTCAAATTACTATGTGCTCACCTTTTTTATGAAGATATACTTTGAAGGAAATATACGACTCTACATTTAGTAAAAACAATTGCTAATTGGATTGACTGGAAGATTAAAGGAGATCATTGGATTCTAGGAAATCTACCAGACAATTGTTGGATACTTTTGGACATTCTTTTTGGACAATTTCATTATTGGACATTTCTTGGACTATATCTTTTTGGACAATTTCTTCAACACAACTAATGAAAGACTTTTTTGGAATACAAGAGCAACTTCAAAAAAGGTAAAAAGAAAGGGAAAAAAAGGAAAATTTCTGATAACCTGCCCAGTCTATGAGGTTAATCCATTCAAGCTACTCTGTGATGTCTCTGTGTGCAAACTAAAAGCCATGGAAGACTCTGCGTGTTCAGAAATTGTTATGCATCTTGTCTGAAGAGAAGAAGTGTTAAAGTAATACTTTTTATTCATTTGCATAAAATTTGCGCACTGTTTTTCTGACATGATGGCTGAAGATGAAGAGAACATTGACACTGTAGAAATGGAATCTAAAAGAATTAGTAAGCCAACTGAGAAAGCTTTGGAGGATAAACTGTATAGGCTCATTGGAGCCAGAAGAGGAAAGTTATCCCAGATAACTGGTAAAATAAAGGAAGTTGAAAGTTTGATGAGTGATGCTGCCAATCTGCACACAGTGCAAGGGTTGGTGAACTATGACTTAAACACTTTTCTTGCTGAGTTTGGAGAGCTCAGTAGGCAGATAGGAGATCTTTTGCCTGAAGAAGAAAAAGATGCAGATGTAAGAAACTGGTTGGATCCTAAGATGCTGACTATCGATCAGTTTAAAGACAAAGCTAAACATTGGATAAATGCTCTGTGTGAAAGCGAGTCAGATCAAGAACATCTAGCATGTGAAGAGGAAAAGGAAGAAGAGGAGGATGATGATATAGGTCCTGACGATAGTGCATCACAAATGACAACTGGTCGTAAAAAGGGTTCAGTTGTTGACCGCACTTCTGTCTTGTCCACTCGGTCATCAGTTCGTGCCGTTGAAGAAGCAAAATAGCTGTATTAGTTGAACATGCCTCAGCTTTACAGGGGAAACAGAAGATGGAGTTGGAGGTAGCACGTATAAAAGCCCAGCTAGAACAGCTGAACTTAGAGGCTGAAATTGCTGAAAAAAAGAGCTCAAGTAAAAGTACTAAGGGAGCATGAAGGAGGGGATGGCATGAACAGTTATGTCCGCTCACATTTGGCAGAGAGAGCCCAAACAAAGGAAGAAAATAAAAGTCATGTCCGCTCAACATCTGTCAGGAGGAGCTCAAATGAAAAAAGAGCCAATAAGCCATCCGACCACTAACATAGCTGTAACTAAAAGCAAGGTTACACACAAATCACCACAAGTTACATGGCCACAGGTTGTGAGGCCAAGGCAGACAGACACCAATGACAGGCAACAGCTTGATTTCTTCAAGTAATGGAAAAGCAAAATGCAATCACAGAACTGCTAGTTAGGCAGCAGTCAAAGGCTCAGCTTCCAGTTAAAGAGGTTGCAGTGTTTAAAGGTAATCCCCTTAACTATAGATCGTTTATCAGAGCTTTCGAACAAGCCATTGAACAGAGAACTGATAATGATGAGGACAATTTATATTACCTGCAACAGTACACTGCAGGAGAACCACAAGAACTTGTGCGTAGTTGCGAACACATGCCACCGCACAGAGGATTCAAGGAAGCAAAACGACTGCTTGAGAGACATTATGGCGATGAGTTGATGATTGCTAGCGCTTACATTGACAAAGCTTTGAAGTGGCCACAAATTAAATCCGAAGATGGAAAAGCAGCTAAACACTTATGCTTTATTCTTGACTGGCTGCCGTAACACAATGGAAGATGTGGCGTTTATGGAGGAAATGGATAATCCCACAAATATGAGGATGGTGGTATCCAAATTGCCATACAAAATGAGGGAAAGATGGCGTGATGCAGCTTTCCAAATCAAGGAAAGAAGAGGACACAGAGCAAGATTTGCTGATCTTGTCATGTATATCGAGCGTCAAGCAAAAGTAGCTATGGATCCGCTCTTTGGAGACCTCCAAGATAGTCGCACATCTACAGCAGCGAAAAGCCAGGACAAAGGAAAACCTGACAAAAGTGGAGTGAAAGGAAGCAGCTTTGCAACCAATGCACTCCCTAGAGGCCAAGGAAAAACCTTTGCCTTGCATCTTTCACATCCTTTGCCTGCCTTTTATAGCGCCACCAGGAGGCCGACTTATAGAAAACACATTTTGGAATATTACTCCCGCCCCAAGTTCTCCCACACAACTATCCTTCTCCGTTCTCTACACTGGCTCCCCGTAGCGGCTCTCATCCAGTTTAAAACCCTGGTGCTTGCCTATAGGGCAGTGAAAGGAACAGCTCCTTCTTACCGCCTGGCTTTGGTCGATGCCTACACCCCTGCCCGACCTCGGTCTGATGCCTCGGGACGACTGGTTGCCTCTTCGCTCAGTGGTCCTTCTGGCCGATCTACACGGTCATGGCTTTTCTCTGTTCTGGCCCCACAGTGGTGGAATTAACTTCCCACTGATGTCAGGACAGCAGAGTCACTGCCCATCTTTCGCCGCAGGCTGCAAACCCACCTCTTCAGGAAACACTACCCTTTCTCTTCGCCTTGCCTACTTGTTGTTAACTAGTTGTACGAGCTCTTGTTTTATTGTTTTATTGGATCTTGTTTATTCAATACACTTATTTGTTTTAGCTCTTGCTCATTTGATTCTCCTATTTGTCTCATCTGTTTAAGAAAGAAGGTATACTCTTAGTTGCTCGTTTTAGAAGAGAATGCACTTAAGACTTCTGGTGATTAGTAGTTTTGTTCCCTACATATGTTGAATGCACTTATTGTAAGTCGCTTTGGATAATAGCGTCTGCAAAATGACTGTAATGTAATGTAATGTAATGTAATGTAATGTAATGTATGTGCACAGTTTCGCCGGGCCAACGGTGCCAGATATTAGCTGTTCACGTTCACGCACACGGACGGACATACGGACACATGGACGGATGGACGGACAGACGGACAGGGTGCAAAACATACTCTCGCCATGCCTTTCGGCCTGGTGGAGACAATGAAGGGGTAGATCTTCATGAAAGTGTGTGGGAATGATCAGTAGGCTTCCCTAAAGACATGCTTCACTTTTGGGTTAAGATCAAAGGTCAAGGTCACAATCAAGGTTAAAAAAATACTCAGGGACAGAGGGACAAGCTGGTCCTTTCTTTTAGTTTTTCATCTGTGTATGAACATGTGATACCTTTGTCATCATGGAAGAAACCATTTTCATGCAAGATATGTTTTTCTACTTCTAAACCAGACATAATAGGACACAATCTATTTAGACCTGCACTGCATGAGATCATTATCTCAGCCTCAGAGGAAGGAAGAGCAGATTGTTTAGAATATACTGACCTCAAGGCATGAAGTGTCCCTCTCTCTCAATGTTTCACACAGCACTAGCTATTAGTTCATTGTGAATAGGACGTATTCACGTTATCAGACTTGTTCTTCATAGGACAGTATGGGCCCCTGTGTTCTCCTCTGTGAGTATATCACTGTATATTACTATTTTATATATATATATATATATATATATATATATATATATATATATATATATATATATATATATATATATATATATATATATTACTAGTATATTACTATTGAACTATTAACTTAACCCTTTCAATGAAGGCGAGAGAGTTTGAATACAATAAAATCATGTCCATGGATTCAATAATGTAGTGTAGTATCACTGTGTATGATCCACCTCAGAAACTCAATGCTGATACAGTACCTGTGTTGCTTGTACTTGCACCAATGTTATTTGTTCTTTGAGTCAACATTGGTGTCATGTTAATTAGTAATAATTAACATGCAGATATCTGTGCGTAGTCTGATATTGTCTCATTACATTTCTTTCAGTGCTGAGCATCTTGTCCTATGGGCGCACTCAAGGTAAATACTTATTTTCATTCTATTCTCTTTATTCACTCAATCAACATGTTTCCAACACTTCATCCTCTCAATTATTACATACTGTAACATTTCTGTCAGTTTACTATTATGCATTAAGTCAAGTTTTGTTTTACTTAAGTAAAAGTATCAATACTGCATTATAGAAGTGCTCTGTTAGAAGTAAAAGTCCAGAATTCTAAATTGACTTGAGTAAAAGTACAAAAGTATTGGTATCAAAATGAACTTAAAGTACCAAAAGTAAAAGTACTCTCAAATGTTTGAAAATATCAGATCTACAAGCTCACAACGCTAGGTATAAAATGGGGCTAAAGAGTGTATCTATTATTACATTGGAGTCCTCATTTTTCCCGTGTCATTGTTTCGCACTAAACACAACAACAACATATCACATCACCGACCACCACTGACGCGACCACTTCGCTTCAACCCCCGCCGTTGCTTTCACTTTGCTCATGTCTCTCTATCACACCACACTCACGCTAATATGTCGTGCACATCCCACACAAAACATTAAAACACGCCAGTGTCTCAACGCAGCCGCTCGGCAGTCTGGGTTGCCACGTTGGGCCCAGACAAGCAGACAGGTCACTGTTGCCAGATGTGCGCCAGAAACAAGCAACCACCTTCATGGAAAAAAAAGATATACAGCCGAAGGGGTCCGCGATATTTCACGGGGGTCCGCGATGTTTCACGGGGGTCCCAAGACACTACATAGATGTAGTGGAGTAGAAGTAAAAGTATTGTAAATTGTAAATACTCAAATACAAATACCTCAAAACTGTACTTTAAGTAAATGTACTTAGTCACTTTCCACCTATCTGTTTGTGTAGAGATACCACAGGCTGTTCTGACCCTGGAGCCCAACCGCTCCCACATATTTACTGGAGAGATCTTTACATTGATATGTGACATGAGAGAAGGAGAGCACACTGCCTGGTGGTACTCATTTTCCAAAGATGGTTTTGGATATGGCACCAGATCTAAACATAATGAAAATACATTTCAAGCAGAGAGAGGCCACCGTGGTGAATACCAGTGCACTGGTGATCTTGAAACCGATCTTCTGGCTACAAAACAAAGTAATACAGTCACTATGATTGTCTCAGGTAAGTCATATCACGATACTTTCTCATCACTGCCGTTATCATTAAGGCCCTGTTCAGACTGCCAGTCCAAATCCAAACATTGGGCCCTATTTAGATTGCCTTTGGTGCAGGGTGCAGGGCACACTTGTGTTTGGGGTGTGTCCCCTCCACTTTTGCTAGTTAAACTGTGTGTTATCTCGGCACTAAGTGTGGTAGGCTACCTCCAGGCAAATTGGCTGATGGCAAAACAGACATTTGCCCTATAGCGCCATCTAGTGCCGGTGGAAGATAGGGCCCTATATACTGTTTGAACTGTTGTTCTTCTATTCTGCATTCTCGTGTGAGACTAATGTTGGAACTAGAGGATAGGTCATTGGGTCCCCCAAAACAGTAGGTTCCATCTGCTGGGGTTCATATGGAGGTGCACCCCACCAATGCCCCACCAATGCCACAGCAATGACCAAGTCATGCTTAGAGCCCTGCCACTCGTGGGGATAAAACATGTATAAAATTTAGATACATTACAGCAAGGGTGGGCAACTTTGATGATGGAGGGGGCCACTATACATGTATGTCATTCTATGTCACACAAAAATAGCAAAAATAGATCTACAACAGATCTACAAGCTCAAAAGCTTGTAGATCTGCTATTTTTGCTATTTTTTTTTTTAATCCTGAAGAGTAACATTTGTATTTCATTTCAAATGCATGTAGTTATACTTATGTTAACTTTATGAACTTAAATACAAATACATTGGACATAAAAAATACAATATCATTTTAGTACTAGTCATTAAGCTAATAATCTAGACTGAAGTAATTAAAGCGGGTCATGTTAGCAATTGTAACAGCTGAAATCAATAATATATCAGTATTCCCATATTAACCTGCGGGACGCATTAAGTGAAGGTGGGGGCCGCATGTATGCATTACAGTATAGATGGTTAACTTTAAGTGTGTTCTTAGACTGGTTTAATTAATTGATTTATGATCATTCTATCTAAATATTAGTACTTTTAAATGTACATTCCAGTCAAATACTGTATTGTTTCTAGTCAGTGTATTTATGTATTTAAATGTACGTTCTACTTATGCTGAAAACGGCTGATAGTAGTTTTCAGCTAGTCAACACAGTTTCTCCAGGAACAGTCTGTTCTAGTTTTAAGGGTTTTGTTCTTAATCTGAACAGATACACCAAAGGCCGTACTGAAAGCTGACCAGACAGACACACCTGTAGGGGGCAGTGTTACACTGACCTGCTCTGTGGAGGGCTCATCTGGATGGACATACTACTGGTACCAACACAAACAAAACTTACTGATCGTGCAGGATGGCGAGAATCTATACTACTCTGATGGACCAATCAGTGTGTCAGAAGGTGGAATCTACTGGTGCAGAGGAGGGAGAGGAGATCCAGTTTACTACACTGAATACAGTGATGCACTCGCCACAGGTATAACATGAGTTGAATAAATTATTTTAGGCATACGCTATAGCCTAACTCATGGATATTCAACTTTTTTCAGACCAGGGACCCCTTAGCTGAGAGTGTAATGAAGCAGGGACCCCCACCACATATTGTATAGCATTGTGTTGCAGATTGAACCTTTTCATAGATTTCATAGATAGCCTCATAGACTTGTATTAGACGGTACTATCATCAGTGTTGTGTGAATGAATGCTTTTTTTCGGGTTTGTTTACACAATGAACCACTTGACCCCTCAATCAATTTGACCTTTGGCTCTGTACTTTTTTCCTTCAAGTATACACCAAACTTCTTTGGTGGAAAAACTGCGACGCGTTGTGAGCTTGTCGATCAGCTATTTTCGGCAAATGTTTCCCCCAGAATAGGGACGCTATAGGGTTCAAGTGCATGGTTAATGTAAAAACCCCTGGCCTGGTCTAAATATTAAAAATTAGTTGATCGAACATTAATCTATTCATTTCAAAATGCTGTTTTCATTGCTGCCCTAGTGTCTCAGCCTTCAGTGGCTGGATCTGCTCAGCCTTCAGTGACCAGATGTGTGGAACAGAGTTCTCTACAAGTTGTAGGGTTGATTGCAGGACCTGTTGTTGTGATTCTACTGGCCATCCTTCTGGTCCTGCTCTGTCGACACAGAACATCCAAAGGTGGGCACTGTTACATTAAATAGATGACATTATACATTATAATCAATCACTGAACAACATTTATGGTACAACTTATGTGGCCAAAACTTTCATTGTATTGTATTTACAGATCCATGTTGTGCTAGGTAAGTACAGTATTTATTGGTCTCTATTCATCAACATGGCAGCAGTAGATTCCATCTTGTTCTCTACTTTATTTCTGATAAATATAATGCATTAATAATACGTTGTACAATTACAGACGGGACCAGTCTCAGGGAACCAATCAGGGGTCAGCTGCAGACCAGATGACCAATCAAAGTGGGGCTCCTGACGATGTGTACTGCCCACTGCAGCACGGTCAGTCTTTGAACCAATCACGTTCTTACAAGTTCTTCTGACAAGGACAACTGGTTCTAATTTCCATCTAAATTAATGTATGACTTCAAGTAAAAAATAAATAAATCATACATTAAATTCCTTTTTGGAAGTACATTAAACTCAGGCAATTTGTGTTTCCTGATTATAATAATTAACTAAATTGTGTTTGAAATTACAAAATTAAGCACCACATTAATGCTTATTTTATTTACCTTTAGACAACACAAGCATCTATGATGTAATCGAGCACTCGGACGACTATGAAAATGGTACAGTATATCATTTTGAATTCAATCCAATTCATGTTGCTCCTCTGCTGACATCTCCTGCTGTATCTGCTGCCTTCGCTTACCTGCTATATGCTGTTGCCATGAATAATCACCGCCTCCCCGGCATCCACCTGTAGGCTCTGTTTCTAGATCCCCATGGGGGTCTTTATTCATTCCCTGTAAATTCTATTTGGCATGTAACATTTATTAAAATGTTCATGCTTACAGGGAATGAATAGATTCAGAGCCCTGACGCCAAACTATGCTTCATATATGCTTCTTATATTCTTCATATATCTATGCTCAAGTATGCTCGATGAATATATTCTAATCTAATCCAAGAGTTTTCTGACTGAAATGATGTTTGTTAAAAACTTACACTAATTAGTAGCATCAGAATCCAGAATTAACGATATTTTCAGGTCAAGTGTTTGTCAGGGGAATTATCAGTGATCAAAGATATGTGTGATCTGTTGAAATGGAATGAAAATGTAACTAAAAGGATCTCTTCAACCCTTTTCAACCTTATCTTCAATTAATTGGTCCTCACTGATGCTCATTAAAAGATGGCACCATTTCTGTCTACTCACTCTGTGTCTCATTGGCGAGCTGTGGACAGCACAGACACCTGCCTACCAATGACATCATATGTAGGGATTCCAAGTTAAACGACAGCCTTCCTTGTCCTGGAAAGTTAGCAAGCTGAAATAGAATTGTTCTTGCATTATATAAAAGATTATGTGGTTCTGAATTGACCACAGCCCTCCTCTGAGACACATATTTTGCGCGTGAGTGAGTAGACAGAAATGGTGGCATCTTATAATGAGCATTAGTGAGGACCAATTCTATCAAGATTTGTAAAAAGTGCAAAAGTGGTCCTATTAATGCATAACAAAACTAACAACTGCATAACCCATATACAACATTTAAAGACAAGCAGTAGCCTAGATAAAATGCCAGCATAATACACATTATATTCATGTTAAATGCCTGAATATCCGGTTTTAAATGTTTACTCTAACTGTTTCAGTTCCTTAGAGATGTGTGGGACAACCCAACAGGACCTGTGCTTAGCTCAATGGTAAAAATATCAGCACTTGCGCAGGAAACCGGGTTAAAATCCGGGATGGAAGAGGAAAGTTACTTAGTGCAGCTTTAATGTGTATTCTCAGACAGTTAACCCCTCAATATTTAGACAACTTGACTGTGGGCTCTGTACTTGGTCTGCTCTTTTCCCCTCTACATCAACTCTTTGAAAGTATGCATCTGCATCTGCACACACACACACACACACACACACACACACACACACACACACACACACACACACACACACACACACACACACACACACACACACACACACACACACACACACATGCATACACCTTGTTTTCTTCTACCACATATAAGTTGTGAAGTAGGCCTATAGAGAATGTTAATTTTGATAACAATATTTTCAATTTGTAAATTTATAAACATTTACAAACTTTAAATGTTTACTGATTGTACCATACAGACTTTGCTTGATGTATTAACCTATTTGAATGTTTGTTAAAGTATTTCTTTTAGACATTAAACTTAATGTTTGTACAGATTTCGACCTGCTGTCTGAAACCTACTCATGTCATAACCGTGTTTTCATTTGCTAATTCTAGTGTTTCTTCAACACTATATGTGAACAATCTGAAATAAATATTTCTTTATGTTATAATAATACTTGTTGCTTCAGTTTGTTCTTAAAATGTTGTCATGCGTGTGGTATGAATGATGAATGCAAACAAAGTGCATTAGATCTCTGCTTGTATTTGCAGTTCAATCAAAACAAGTTTGTTTCTCTCAGTGGTGGGAAAAGTACTCAAATGTTTTACTTAAGTAAAAGTATCAATACTGCCACGTAGAAATACTCTGTTACAGTACAAGTAAAAGGCCTGTGTTCCAAATGTTACTTAATTTAAAAGTACAAAAGCATTGCCATCAAAATATACTTAAAGTACCAAAAGTAAAATACTAAAATGTTTTGAAAATAGCAGATCTACAAGCTTGTATCTCTTATGCCACTCAAGAACACTGGCATGCATTTAAAATGGTTAGGACAGCTGATACAAATTATCTTTCACATTCCTCTAGGTGCCTTCTGCCCCCTACTGACCTTTTGGTACCACTACACCCCATCTCTTATTTAACACAAGATTTCACACACACACACACACACACACACACACACACACACACACACACACACACACACACACACACACACACACACACACACACACACACACACACACAGTGTGTGTCTGGCGTTGGGAACCAGTCATACAGAGTCACAAGTACACGCGTTGTACAAACATTGTCATTAGGAACAGTGCTCGCATACCAATGTTACCGTACCATATTTAATGCAAACACGCTTGCTTTTGCTTTGTTCCTTTAATTAGTTTCATGAATGCATCAGCGTCAATCATAATTGTATGCACCTCAGAAATTCTGTCGTACATGCCAACACCTTCGTCTTTCATCATGTTGGCTCTCAGTTCTCCTTTTGTCTGTGTGTGTGTGTGTGTGTGTGTGTGTGTGTGTGTGTGTGTGTGTGTGTGTGTGTGTGTGTGTGTGTGTGTGTGTGGGTGTGTGTGTGTGCGCATGTGCGTTTGCATGTGTGTGTGTGTGTGTGTGCGTGTGCGTGTGCGTGTGCGTGTGTGTGTGTGAGTTTACCCCTTGTGTCTCATCGCTCATGTACCGTGTAATCCTTTGTCCTCTCTGGCTGTCTGGTAATATAGCCATACATATATATGCCTCATTGTCCGCTCAACAAAGCATTCAATGAAGTGGTCGGAATGACAGTAACAGGGAGTTGGGGAATATCAATGAATGCAACAATGGAGATATATTTGTTTATTTAAAAAAAAGACACTGATACAGACCATCGGCTACCAGATTAATTGCATCTAATAAAGTGCCTATAGCAACAACGGTTTGTACATAAAGTTATAGCAAAAGAAACATTGGATAATTTTATAGCCAACATACAGTATAGTTATAGAAAAAGGTGCTATATATGCAGCGTCCATAAACAGTGTTTTGTGAGCTGCCGGCACCTTTCTGCCATGCATTTCTATGGCAAAAGCCACTCCTCTTCCCATCACCTTGTTTCAGTTCTCTCTGCATACATGGGGCGCCTCAAACAGAAAATTGTTGAACATTTGGAGAGGAGGACCGCTTTGGATCCTCCCCTGGCTGTGTCTGTCATTTACAACCTGACATTACATAGTTACCACAACTATGTGCTATATTTACCTTTGTTTAAGCTATAGGGTATGGAAATGTGGACGTTTTTTTTACCTCAAGGCAAAAAACCTGACTCACTGTCAGGTTGAAAGAAGTGGCTGTACACCACGCGTATCAGAGCAAATGTGATGGTTTTCCGTCCGACTTGGACCAACTTCAGTAGTAGAAGTGACATGGGACTACAATACACAGGGAATCGGGAATTGGCATAGTAACTAAATTAGAACAACAAAAAAAGGGGGGGACAGTGAATTGTCAACACATATTTAATAAGATAAACATTGCTCAAGAAGCTTGACCTTTGTGGTTCACTGTATGCACCTAGCAGTGTGAGCGGAGCTGTGATTGGTCCATTTTTGTGAGGGCAGACAGATCCATACACAGATGTACACCATCAGACAGAGACAGACAAAGATACAGAAAAAAAAACACATGTTCGTTTGACACCATGCTATAACAATGACAAGTTGTTTGGACTTGAACATATACATCATTTATTCATAATCAATTCAATAAATCGCCCACCCGTAAAACATGTACAACAGAGATGCCACAATGGTAATGATGTACATTACCATGAACACCCTATCTATGTATCTGGCCAGTGTAGTGTAGTATCCACACTTCTTCTTGTCTTGTCCTGTCCTAGCAGCAGAGAAGCAGTCCTGACGAGACTCTTTCACCTCCTCTAGGATCAGTTTCAGCAGCACAGCATCACTCAGCTGCTCCAAGTTGAGCTTCTCACTCACTGTTCTGTCTTCACCATTCTCACCATCTGCAACAGGTTCTGAAAGGATGAAATGATAACTAGAAAAAGTGCTCCTCGGAGCACAAGTCTCCGCCAGGTCAGGTAGGTTATTATGGCCTCCTGGTGGCGCTATAATAGGCCAATGTGAAAAGGATGCCATTTATTCCTAGGCCTTGCACGGCAATCGGACACTGCATGCATGATTTGAGGCATTTTGTTCTAAAAATGTGTTTTGCTAAATTTGACCTGCTGGTGGCGCTATAACAGGCCAATGTTAAAAGGGTGGCATTTGTTCCTCAACATAGTGTGAATGCGCGTTCAAAGTTTCACCGTAATCGGACGCTGCATTCATGATTTGCGGCATTTTGTTCAAAACGGGCCACTCCTGCAAACATTACATGTCAATGTTAGCCAATCAGGATGGCATATGAAAAATCAAACAGATCCGTCTTGATCACATGACTATAGAGATCATGTGTACCGATTTGCATGAAATTTGGATCAAATATGAAGGCTTAATATCAAAAAATGTGTTTTACATAAGTCTGCCTCCTGGTGGCGCTATAAAAGGCAAATGTGAAAAATGCAGGGCAAAGGTTTGTCCTTGGTCTGTAAAGAGTGTGCATACAAAGTTTTACACTGATCGGTGCAGTTATAGGTAAAAACACTAATCGGCCTGTTACAGCGCCACCATGAGGCTGATTTGAACATTTTCAAATGGCATTTCTTCCTCGGCCTAATGGGAATGTGTGTGCAAAATCTCACGGAAATTGCATGCTGTGTTCATGATTTGAGGCATTTTGTTCGAAACAGAGTACTCCTGCAAACTTTGAAAGACATTTTTTGCCAATCAGGATGGAATATGAAAAATCTGAAATGAGCCATTTCGTTTAATGACTATAGAGATACTGTGTACCGATTTGGGGGATTTTTGGCAAAAATTTGTAGGAGTACTGTTCAAAAATGTGTTTTGCACAAATCGGCCTCCTGGTGGCGCTATAAAAGGCCCATGTGAAAAATTTGGAGCAGAGGTTCGGCTTTGGCCTCCAGGGACTGTGTGTGCACAGTTTCGCTGCGATCAAGCCAACGGTGCCAGAGATTAGCTGTACACAGACAAGACAGAATGACACACGGACGGACGGACGGACGGACGGACGGACGGACTGACGGACGGACGGACAGGGGGTAAAACATACTCTCTCGCCATGCCTTTCGGCCTGGCGGAGACAATAATCCATCACAAGGATACATGAATACATTATAGATAAAACTAGAAAAAGTGCTCCTCGGAACACAAGTCTCCGCCAGGTCAGGTAGGTTATTATGGCCTCCTGGTGGCGCTATAATAGGCCAATGTGAAAAGGATGCCATTTATTCCTAGGCCTTGCACGGCAATCGGTCACTGCATGCATGATTTGAGGCATTTTGTTCTAAAAATGTGTTTTGCTAAATTTGACCTGCTGGTGGCGCTATAACAGGCCAATGTTAAAAGGGTGGCATTTGTTCCTCAACATAGTGTGAATGTGCGTTCAAAGTTTCACCGTAATCGGACGCTGCATTCATGATTTGCGGCATTTTGTTCAAAACGGGCCACTCCTGCAAACATTACATGTCAATGTTAGCCAATCAGGATGGCATATGAAAAATCAAACAGATCCGTCTTGATTACATGACTATAGAGATCATGTGTACCGATTCGCGTGAAATTTGGATCAAATATGAAGGCTTAATATCAAAAAATGTGTTTTACATAAGTTTGCCTCCTGGTGGCGCTATAAAAGTCAAATGTGAAAAATGCAGGGCAAAGGTTTGTCCTTGGCCTCTAGAGAGTGTGCATACAAAGTTTTACACTGATCGGTGCAGTTATAGGTAAAAAAACAAATCGGCCTGTCACAGTGCCACCATGAGGCTGATTTGAACATTTTCAAATGGCATTTCTTCCTCGGCCTAATGGGAATGTGTGTGCAAAATCTCACGGAAATTGCATGCTGTGTTCATGATTTGAGGCATTTTGTTCGAAACAGAGTACTCCTGCAAACTTTGAAAGACAATTTTTGCCAATCAGGATGGAATATGAAAAAATCTGAAATGAACCGTTTCTTTTAATGACTATAGAGATACTGTGTACCGATTTGGGAGATTTTTGGCCAAAATTTGTAGGAGTACTGTTCAAAAATGTGTTTTGCACAAATCGGCCTCCTGGTGGCGCAATAAAAGGCCCATGTTAAAAATTTGGAGCAGAGGTTCGGCTTTGGCACCCAGGGAGCGTGTGTGCACAGTTTCGCTGCGATCAAGCCAACGGTGGCAGAGATTAGCTGTACACAGACAAGACAGAATGACACACACACACACGGACGGACGGACGGACAGGGGGTAAAACAGACTCTCTCGCCATGCCTTGCGGCCTGGCGGAGACAATAAACAACTAGAAAAAGTGCTCCTCGGAGCACAAGTCTCCGCCAGGTCAGGTAGGTTATTATGGCCTCCTGGTGGCGATATAATAGGCCAATGTGAAAAGGATGCCATTTATTCCTAGGCCTTGCACGGCAATCGGACACTGCATGCATGACTTGAGGCATTTTGTTCTAAAAATGTGTTTTGCTAAATTTGACCTGCTGGTGGCGCTATAACAGGCCAATTTTAAAAGGGTGGCATTTGTTCCTCAACATAGTGTGAATGTGCGTTCAAAGTTTCACCGTAATCGGACGCTGCATTCATGATTTGCGGCATTTTGTTCAAAACGGGCCACTCCTGCAAACATTACATGTCAATGTTAGCCAATCAGGATGGCATATGAAAAACCAAACAGATCCGTCTTGATCACATGACTATAGAGATCATGTGTACCGATTTGCGTGAAATTTGGATCAAATATGAAGGCTTAATATCAAAACATGTGTTTTACATAAGTCTGCCTCCTGGTGGCGCTATAAAAGGCAAATGTGAAAAATGCAGGGCAAAGGTTTGTCCTTGGCCTCTAGAGAGTGTGCATACAAAGTTTTACACTGATCGGTGCAGTTATAGGTAAAAACACTAATCGGCCTGTTACAGTTTACAATTTGGACCTCTGCTCCAAATTTTTCACATGGGCCTTTTATAGCGCCACCAGGAGGCCGATTTGTGCAAAACAAATTTTTGAACAGTACTCCAACAAATTTTGGCCAAAAATCCACCAAATTGGTACACAGTATCTCTATAGTCATTAAAAGAAACGGCTCATTTCAGATTTTTCATATTCCATCCTGATTGGCAAAAATTGTCTTTCAAAGTTTGCAGGAGTACTCTGTTTCAAACAAAATCCCTCAAATCATGAACACAACATGCAATTTCCGTGAAATTTTGCACACACATTCCCATTAGGCCGAGGAAGAAATGCCATTTGAAAATGTTCAAATCAGCCTCATGGTGGCGCTGTAACAGGCCGATCCGTGTTTTTACCTATAACTGCACCGATCAGTGTAAAACTTTGTATGCACACTCTCTAGAGGCCAAGGACAAACTTTTGCCCTGCATTTTTCACATTTGCCTTTTATAGCGCCACCAGGAGGCAGACTTATGTAAAACACATTTTTTGATATTAAGCCTTCATATTTGATCCAAATTTCACGCAAATCGGTACACATGATCTCTATAGTCATGTGATCAAGACGGATCTGTTTGATTTTTCATATGCCATCCTGATTGGCTAACATTGACATGTAATGTTTGCAGGAGTGGCCCGTTTTGAACAAAATGCCGCAAATCATGAATGCAGCGTCCGATTACGGTGAAACTTTGAACGCACATTCACACTATGTTGAGGAACAAATGCCACCCTTTTAACATTGGCCTGTTATAGCGCCACCAGCAGGTCAAATTTAGCAAAACACATTTTTAGAACAAAATGCCTCAAATCATGCATGCAGTGTCCGATTGCCGTGCAAGGCCTAGGAATAAATGGCATCCTTTTCACATTGGCCTATTATATCGCTACCAGGAGGCCATAATAACCTACCTGACCTGGCGGAGACTTGTGCTCCGAGGAGCACTTTTTCTAGTTTTAACCATGCTTTTATTCTTTAGTTGATTTTTTTATTTGTTTGATTGAGCAACATGTGGGGAGCATCTTTTTAGAGTGTGTGACATACCTTTGTGATGGACAGTTTCTTCCAGAGTCTCCTCAGAGGCGTTGGTGGAGTTCGGAGCATCCTGACTGACGTAACCATCCATGTCCACCAGGAAGCTCACCATAATGGTCTCCAGGAGACTAATGGTCATCAATGTAAAGATGACAAGGCAGTACAGAGCTACAATAAGGGCAGAGTGACACCGTCATTGATAATGAGGGGAACACAGGATAATGCATGGCTTTATTCTCCAGTGTAGTCTGTAGACCCAGGTTTGAAAGGTTCCCTCACCTATCTGAGGTAGCTTTGCGGTGGTGGAAGGCAGCATGTCTTGGAGAATCAGCAGTAAGACCGAGATGGACAGCAGGAGGGTGACTTTGAAGCCCAGTTTTTCTCCCCTGGCCTCGTTGATGAAGAAGGAAGCCACATCCAGAACCAGGAAGTAGAGGAGAGGCAGCATGACGTTCATTGCATACATCATCGGTCTCCTAGCAATGGTGATCTGGATTTGTAGGGTCACAGAGATGAGGCTTGAAGATAATATGTAATTTGTTTCACTTGAAAATATGTATAATTCATAGTTTTTTGTAATAATTGTATTCTTAAATACCTCATAAGTAAGTTGTGCTACACGTGCTTCACCGTAGGTAGGGCTGGTTTGGTTAATGGTAATCTCCTTGAGATCCCATTCCCCTTGGCTCTGCATGTACTTTGTAGATGTCTCGGTAATTTCATCTGCATCATCGAGTTGACGCAACTTTATGTCTCGCTCTGAGTGGAGGAAAGTAAATCTTATCTTAAGGACCACTTAACCCATTTTCATATATCTTCATATAATTGGTCCTCAACTTCTCACTAATAAAATGTTTTGTCGATTCACTCTGTGTCTCAGAGGGAGAGGGAGAGAGCTATTGACAGTTCAGAAACCTGCCTAGCACATTTGTATTTGATTTTCTATTAATGTGAGAACAATGGGCCTCATTCAGCAACGGTACTTAAGAGGAAATTTCTTCTTAAACCCACTTAAGAAGTTTTTAAGAAGATTTTGGTATACTCCAATATTTTCTTAGCTGTGATCTGTTCTTAGGTAAGAACAGAATCTACGCACACTTTCTTCAGAGGATTTTTTTTCTTAGACCCATTTAAGAGGTTTTCAAGAAGATTTTGGTATACTCCAATGTTTTCTTAGCTGTGATCTGTTCTCAAGTAAGAACAGAATCTACAC
>NC_139948.1:5277075-5294575 GCF_963454915.1 Gymnoscopelus microlampas
TTCTCACCATCATGATCCAGGCATGGCAGGTGAGGGTTTGAGACATCGCATTCTGCATAGAGTTGGGATCACTGTGTTAGTTTTAGTAGACAAAGTCAAAGGGACATTTTACAATAAATTGGCACAATAAATCTTCATGCAGTTCAATCAATATCATAAAGAGTCCTTACCGCCTCCAGAATACCAACTATATTCAATTGCGTCCTAACGCGGGTGGGAGTTTTCCAGAATTTCACAGGCCGAACATGTGCGTGCACATCAGTTTTGCTTGTCAGGTTCAAGTAATCCAGTAGACCAAAGTATGAACAGTCCACCCCCTGACTGTTAGAAACACCAGCTACGGACAAGGAACAACACTTAGAATTATAGAGCACATCGACAAAATGACTGGCAAAATAGTTACAACAGCACTATGCAACTTTTATTAATGAATACATTTTTATTTAGTCCTATCTGTATGGTAGAGTATGTTAATAGTTGTGTATCCCTCCTCTTCTATTGAGACATTTAGATCGTGTCAAAGGTCATGCCTCACCTAGACACAGGATCTGAGTCTGACACATTTTGACCTGATGGTCCAGATTCAATTTATCCCCTGAGCAAGCAGGCAGGCTCCATTAGCTCAATGGTCAAAATGCCAGCACTTGTACAAGAAACCGGGTTCAAAACCGGGGTGGAAGAAGAATGTTACATAGTGCAGCTTTAACAGTCAAGAACTCACAGCAGCAGTGTAATACATAAACTAACCAGTGGTGGAAAAAGTACTCAAATGTTTTTCTTAAGTAAAAGTCTAGAATAAAAAATTGACTTGAGTAAAAGCACAATTGTATTAGTATCAAAACGTACTTAAAGTATTAAAAGTAAAAGTACAAACATTTTTGAAAATAGCAGATCTACAAGCTCACAACGCATCACATCGCGACCCGTTGTGAGCTTGTAGATTGGCTTTTGGATTTTCAAATAGCCTATATTTAAAATAGGGCTAAAGTGGTTAATGTATGTTTTATAATGTAATAATTTATATCGGCAAAGTAACTACTAAAATTTTAAAATAATTGTAGTGGAGTAAAAGTACAATATTTGCCTCTGAGATGTAGTGTGGAGTAGTAGTGAAAGTATAGACAATTGGAAATACTCCAGTAAAGTAAAAGTACCTCAAAATTGTTCTTAAGTACAGTACTTGAGTAAATGTACTTTGTTACTTTACACCGCTGAAACTAACAACAACAACAAAAAAAAACTTGTTTATTTAATAATAACCAACTAACTAATTTAATAACTCACCCATCAGGACGAGGAAAGCTACGGCCAGTGGAAACATCATCGCAGTGTGGTTGGAGCTTTACAGAAGGCTGCCACATGTTATATAGGTAGAGAGTGTTTGAACATATTATGTGACATGCGTTGTGTCATGTCCTCTCATGTCATATAATATGTTCAAACATAATGTAATAATAGGACAATGTATAGTGGTTGTGTAATGAAGGCATGGTTCACGGTCCCTGACAATGTTCTATAGACCAATTATTTGTTTACCAACATTGAGACTGGAAGCACAGGTGATTGTTTCATGCAATCAATTCCCAACATATTGTTTCGGGGTGCGCTGGTTTCAGCTCATTCAACCTCCTCTTGTGTGTTGGCTAGTGAGGCGCGTCCTAGCGAGACCTGACAGAATGGGTTTAATTTGCTGTTAATGGGTCCATTGTTTGCTTCAAGTGCTTTGAAGGTGCATACCACCACCATCTACACCAGAGTGTGCCACGGTCGGACTGTATCGTCACCGCCCTGCATCGTCCATTTTGTTTTCGAGTTGGTGTGAATTATGAATATAATATATAACTACATTTTTGATTATGAAAATGAAAAAGCGGCGTATTTTCTTTTCTTTTTGAAATACCATAGAATGTGCATACTTTAGATGCAGAGTTTAGATGAAAGTGCCAATTGGACAATTGCATAATTGCTTTTATCCATGAGTCAAAGAAATTGTGTATATCCTATTTCTTATAAAGCATTTCTGTTAATGCATAAAATATTTTGAATATGCCTGTTGAGCAGGGTTTCCCAACATTTTCATCTCCAGACCCAGAAGATACATTTGGTGTCTCCCCTGGACCCAAACACAAAAATAGATGATTAATTAACCACTTCAGCCCTATTTCAAAAAAAGGTTGAAAACGAAGATCTGCTTTTTTTAAGGATCTCTTTTTTTTTAGAAAATCTCTGAAATTCTCGAAAATGTTTGAAAATGTTAAGAACATTTCAGAAAAATCACATTTTTTTTTATCTTTCGAAATAATAACAATTTTGTAGGAAACAAGACCCAAAAATGGGTTCTGATTTACTGTATGGAAAACTCTGCTGTAGAGGGCCTCAGTGTTGTAGTGCCGTACAAGCCTGTAAAGTAGCCTGACGTACAGCATTCAAGATTTATTAAAACTAGGGTGATGACCTTTGGGATCGCATGCCCCTCCGGTTATGTACCGCTGAACCTGATGCTTGTAAATTGGCAATTTTAAAGGTAAAGTCATGTCCATGTCCATAGTCCATGTCCATAGTATCTTACAATAAATGCCCCAAATCTCTGTACGTGTGTGTGTCCTTCCGTCTGTCTGTCTGTCTGTCTGTCTGTCTGTCTGTCTGTCTGTCTGTCTGTCTGTCTGTCTGTCTGTCTGTCTGCCTGCCTGCCTGTCTGTCTGTCTGTCTGTCTGTCTGTCTGTCTGTCTGTCTGTCTGTCTGTCTGTCTGCCCGTCTGTCTATCTGTCTGTCCGTCTGTAGTTCACATATCTCAAGAAATGGCCAAATTTGGCACATTGCAACATGCATACCCATGCAGTAGAAGATTTAAATCGAACTGTGTCAGTTGTGGGTTGCAGATGGCAGGACACAAGGAAACTGTCGGGTAAAGATTGTTTCCATATGAAAAAGGTAGTGCACACACATCCGTGGCCCAGGTGCTAGACAAACAAAGTATCATGAAAAAAAAAGAATAGAGTCGAGCAATAAATTACCAAGTGGAGCATTTTGCAACTTTACCAGTGTGCAGACTCTAAATAATGTTTCCATGACATGGTTCAATGTGTAGCTTTTGTGGCATTGTCACATGACTCATGACATAATTGTACTTAATTTGGTGGAAAACATCATGTTTACTGCAACAAACAGTGACATTTGTAGCATTATTTTGTGACAAGATTAGCTGCGCATACACGGGCGGATGGACGGACACACACACACACACACACACACACACACACACACACACACACACACACACACACACACACACACACACACACACACACACACACACACACACACACACACGCACACGGGATGAAAATAGTTTAAAGACGCACTGAAGTGACATTTTCGGTCATTTTATTTTGAAGGTTCAGCCCGAAACGTTGGCTCAACGACTCTAAACCAATCAGAAGGTCCCATCCCTTCAGGCTATGGGACGTTGGATCTCAATCACTTCAGCCGTGCTGGCACACGGCTAGTGTTTGTTTACAAGTGAGAGAGAGACGGCCAGTGAAGCACGTTTGCTACTACCTGGCTTATTTTGAACCTATAATGTTTTCAGATACATATTTTAGTGTGCAGATGAAGTTTAAAATGAGTAATACACTCATCTATGAGATTCAAAACGGAGTATCTCTGTAATTAAAATCAGCTGTGTTTGAAGAACGTGCAGCTATGGGAATCAAACAGGTGCATGTAATCAAGATTAATTTATATTCGTGAAGGCTGCATTATGTCATCACGCAGCACGTTTTCGTTTACAGGAAGTAATTAAGATTGGCTTTTTAGGGACTTTAGATGTAAAAATTCACAAAAATTGTTTTTTTTCATTTTTTTTTGCATCTATTGTTAGGTATGCCCATATGATGACCACGGATATGCTCTAAAAGTGTGAAAAACATATTTTTCATTTCACTACACCTTTAAAACAGGGATGAAAACATAGTTCTCCCCACTATCTTTACTGAGAACCTTATTAGAGTCCGCCTGCGTGTGTGAGAGCAGTGCAGTGATTATTGACACAGGCTATTTGCTCAGCTGACGAGCAGGTCTCATTATTACGGTACCATCCATCCAACAACAACAAAAGACAAGACGGCAGTCATATGTGTGCACAGTCAATATACAGCAGGTCAACATTAAACAAGCTCAATAAATAATCATACACATAAATGTGAGCTTGTTAGAGAAAAGATGATGATGTTGTGGGGAGCTTGCTGAGTAAATATTATGATTATATTTTGGTTGGGTGCCAACTTGCAGCAGGCAATATATATACACAGTAAATGACAGGCGGACATCAGTCACGACATGACTAGGTCTGGGTACAGCAAAACAAGCCAAACAAAAGTATTTTTTTTATACTGAGAGAGAGACAGTGTAAGAGACAAACAGTAGGACAGCTGAGAGGGAGACGGTGTCGGAGAGGAGGAGTACGTAATAAATGATCTTTAACCAAAATGCCATGGATGGACAGGACAATGAGCGTTCTCTGCAGTCTTTGTGCTCTAACTCTGCTGGGTGAGTTGGGATTCAGGTACTTTCCGTCTTCCTGAGGATAATTAGCATTCATTTATAAACAAAACATTTTCGTGTCAATGACCCCCAAATGTATATTTATTTGGCCGCAGACCCACATCTCAAAAGATTTTACGCAGGGAAAGTTTTGACATTTAAAGTGGTTAACCTGATTTTGATGCTATAGCACATTTTTGTTGTGGGGGGCCCCCTGGGTTCTCTTTGAGAACCACTGTCCTAGAGTCTGCCGACATAATATGCTGAAATCACACACAATTCTTGTCTAGTCATGACTTAAAGGAGTAGTTCACCCAAAAAATGACTTATTTTCTATCAATTACACACCCCATGAAGCAGTAAATACTCAAAGTA
Organism: Gymnoscopelus microlampas; assembly: GCF_963454915.1. Taxonomy (NCBI): domain Eukaryota; kingdom Metazoa; phylum Chordata; class Actinopteri; order Myctophiformes; family Myctophidae; genus Gymnoscopelus; species Gymnoscopelus microlampas. The sequence goes on from NC_139948.1 coordinate 5,281,993, forward strand.
GACTCTTTGAGTCTCCTACGGGATACATTAGCATCGTCCCACCGGTCATCAAATTCTTGGCTTAGAAATCCAACAAAAAAAAAGATCCATGAATTCAGTGCTTCATGGGGTGTGTAATTGATAGAAAATAAGTCATTTTTTCGGTGAACTACTCCTTTAAGGAGTATAAAACGGGACCTGTTCTTTCTATCAGGGGGTGTCTTGGCAACACAGGAGAGTGTGTGCTCATATCACGCTGTGCTCAGCCACCTCAATCTGGAACAAAGAAGCGCTGCGCTCGCAGAACTGCGGCCTGTGAAGAACTTCACTCAGCCCACGCATGTGTTAGTGGACATGCTCCTCAATGGTATCCTGGATGTGGTAAATCATTAAGTGTTTGTTAAATGACAGACTTTTCCCCTTGTCCTTAGCTCTTTCGTAAACATACAGGATACAGGATAAACAAATTCAATTAGAATAAGGGTGGGTCTAAGTGGGGGGTTATGTGTTGTTGGTTTATTATATCGTATTTGTATTTGTATGTTTGTATGTTTGTTCGCTGTGTCTTATGTGTGTTGTAAAATAATTATTTGACACATTGCTCAATACAAAATATTTAAAATTGTGCCGTGGCCACAAATATATACTACATTATTACATGAGATCATGGAAATGCCTAACATTCTATTTTCATGATCTCATGGCATGGATCTTGTGTCTAAATTAAATCATTAATCTGTGATTGTCTTCAGAATGAGAGGACTCAGACCTTCAGCTGCTTTGTCACAGTTGCAATAGTAAGTGTGTGTGTAGTGTAGAAATGAACAGACAGGAAGCCAGATGTTTTCGCTATCTCCTAGTGTAATTGTTTTTGGACGGTCCCATTTGCAATTTGTTTGTCTATTGCTTGTAGTAGTGATATGTATGTATATTATGCAAGGATAACGTAAAATCAGTGGTGGAAGTTTTGAGGTGCTGTTTTTGAGTATTTCATTTGTTTTTACTACCACTACTATTATTTGAAAGCTTTAGTTACTTGGAAGATTTTGAGTATTAATACAGACATACTGTACATTAAGTGATAAATGATGATGTATTAAAATGTGTTAATCTATGTGTTAACACAGCAGCAACAAGTCATTAAAATCAGTCCCACCTTTACTAGCTGAAACATTAAAGTGATGAACACAGTAATGCATTATTAATTACAATCCTATAATATGACTGTGAAATTGACCATTCTGCATAATGAGTACTTTGTGTTTGGTACTGTAAGTAAGTATATATTGATACCAATAGACCAATTATTTGTTTACTAACATTGAGCCTGGACGCACAGGTGATTGTTTCACGCAATCAATTCCCAACCTGTTTCGGGGTGCACTGGTTTCAGCACACCCCAACCCCCTCTTGTGTGTGTTGGCTAGTGAGACGCGTCCTAACGAGACCTGATATAATGGGTTTCGTTGCGCGCATACTGACGTCGTCTGTTAAGGGGTCTATACTTTTGTATTTTCACTCAAGTAAAAGTAGGCTACTTCTTCCACCATCACTTAGAATTATTTTTATTTTACTTTCAGTAACAGTTAGTTGTCTTCACACAGACCTGGTTCAATGACTTCTTACAATGGGACCCTGATGACTTCTGTGGAATTGGACACATCCATGTCCAAAGGGAAAAGCTCTGGATACCAGACATGTTCATTATTGAGAAGTGAGTATCATAGTTCTATCTCCATTATTGTTTTGTGTGTGCGTGCGTGCGTGCGTGCGTGCGTGCGTGTGTGCGTGCGTGCGTGCGTGTGTGCGCGCGCGTGTGTGTGTGTGTGTGTGTGTGTGTGTGTGTGTGTGTGTGTGTGTGCGTGTGTGTGCGTGTGCGTGTGTGTGCATGCACGTGTGTGTCCAAGAAGACAAATGTCCAATTGGACTAGAAGTAGGTGGTCAAAGATCAAAGGTCGCTGTGACCTCACAAACACGTTCATTAAATGCCTTCAAAGTCTTCATTAACTATACAGTACTAATTATATGAGTCAGACTAAAAATGTAACCTGGTTGGTGAATGTATACAACCGCTATGCATTTTTTCTAGTTTTATATCAGGGGCGGGCAACTTTGATGATGGAGAGGGCCACTATATTTTAACTTTTTTTGTAAATGAATGCCCTACTCTCCTGTCGTTCTAGTATGTCACACAAAAGTAGCAAAAATAGCTGATCTACAAGCTCAAAACGCGTCGCAATGCGACGCGTTTTGAGCAAGTACATCTGCTATTTTTGTCTCCGCCAGGCCGAAAGGCATGGCGAGAGAGTATGTTTTACCCTCCGTCCGTCCGTCCGTCTGTCCGTCTGTCCGTCCGTCCGTCCGTCCGTCTGTGGACAGCTAATCTCTGGCACCGTTGGCTTGATCGTGGCGAAATTGTGCACACACACTCCCTGGATGCCAATTCATACCCTCTGCCCCAAAATTTTCACATGGGCTTGTTATAGCGCCACCAGGAGGCCGCTTTTGGCAAAACACCTTTTTTGACAGTACTCCTACAGAATTTGTCCAAACGTCACGCAAATCGGTACACAGTATCTCTACAGTCATTAAACGAAACGGGTATTTCAGATTTCTCATATTCCATCCTGATTGGCTAAAAATGTCTTCCAAAGTTTGCAGGAGTGCTCCGTTTTGAACAAAATGCCTCAAATCATGAACACAGCATGCAATTTCCGTGAAATTTTGCACGCTCATTCCCATTAGGCCGAGGAAGAACTACCATTTGAACATTTTCAAATCAGCCTCATGGTGGCGCTATAACAGGTTGATTTGTGTTTTTACCTATAATTGCACCGATCTGTGTAAAACTCTGTATGCACACTCCCTAGAGGTCAAGGAAAAACCTTTGCCCTGCATTTTTCACATCTGCCTTTTATAGCGCCACCAGGAGGCCAACTTATGTAAAACACATTATTTTATACTACTCCTTTCAATTTTATCGAAATTTCACTCAAATCGGTACACATGATCTCTATAGTCATGTGATCACGACGGATGTGTTTGATTTTTCATATTCCATACTGATTTGCTAAGATTGACATCTAAAGTTTGCATTATTGGCTTGTTTTGAACAAAATTCTGCAAATCATGAACTCACCGTCCAATTGTGCTCAAACTTTGCACGCACATTCACACTATGTTGAGGAACAAATGCCACCCTTTTAACATTGGCCTGTTATAGCGCCACCAACAGGTCTAATTTAGCGAAAAACATGTTTTTAACAAAATGCCTCAAATCAAGAATGCAGTCAGAGTCCGATTGTCGTGCAAGGCCTAAGAAGAAATGGCACCCTTTTCACGTTGGCCTATTATAGCACCACCAGGAGGCCACAATAGCCTACCTGACCTGGCGGAGACCTGTGCTCCGAGGAGCACTTTTTCTAGTTGTCTCCGCCAGGCCGAAAGGCATGGCGAGAAAGTATGTTTTACCCCCTGTCCGTCCGTCCGTCCGTGTGTCCTGTCCTGTCCGTGTGTTACCAGCTAATCTCTGGCACCGTTGGCCCGGTCTCTGCGAAACTGTGCACACACACTCCCTGGATGCCAATTCAGAACCTCTGACCCAAATGTTTCATATGGGCTTGTTATAGCGCCACCAGGAGGCCGATTTGTGCAAAACCCATTTACTCCTACAGATTTTATCAAAACATCACCCACATCAGTACACAGTATCTCTATAGTCATGTGATCAAGACGGATGCGTCCGATATTTCATATTCCATCCTGATTGGCTAAGGTTGGCTTCCAAAGTTTGCAGGATTGGTCCGTTTTGAACAAAATGTCTCAAATCATGAACACAGCGTGCAATTTCCGTGAAAACTTGCACGCACATTCCCACTAGCCCGAGGAAGAAATGGCACCCTTTCCACATTGGCCTATTATAGCGCCACCAGGTGGCCACAATAACCTACCTGACCTGGCGGAGACCTGTGCTCCGAGGAGCACTTTTTCTAGTTGCTAATACTTTTTGTCTCCGCCAGGCTGAAAGGCATGGCGAGAGAGTATGTTTTCCACCCCGTCCGTCCGTCCGTGTGTCCGTGTGTGTGTGTGTCCGTGTGTGTGTCCGTGTGTCCGTCCGTCTGTGACCAGCTAATCTCCGGCACCGTTGTCTTGATCGTAGCGAAACTGTGCACACACACTCCCTGGATGCCAATTCAGAACCTTTGCCCCAAAATTTTCTCATGGGCCTTTCATAGCGCCACCAGGAGGCCGATTTGTGCAAAATATATTTTTTGACAGCACTCCTACAGATTTTGTCCAAAAATCACGCAAATCGGTATACAGTATCTCTGTAGTCATTCAACGAAACGGGTCTTTCAGATTTCTCATATTCCATCCTGATTGGCTAAAAATGTCTTCCAAAGTTTGCAGGAGTACTCCGTTTTGAACAAAATGCCTCAAATCATAAACACAGCATGCAATATCCGTGAAAATTTGCACACACATTCCCATTAGGCCGAGGAAGAACTACCATTTGAAAATTTTCAAATCAGCCTCATGGTGGCGCTATAACAGGCCGGTTCGTGTTTTTACCTATAATTGCACCGATCTGTGTAAAACTTTGTATGCACACTCCCTAGAGGTCAAGGAAAAACCTTTGACCTGCATTTTTCACATCTTCCTTTTATAGCGCCACCAGCAGGCCGACTTATGTAAAACACATTATTTTATACTACTCCTTCCAATGTTATCCAAATTTCACGCAAATCGGTACACATGATCTCTATAGTCATGTGATCACGACGGATGTGTTTGATTTTTCATATGCCATACTGATTGGCTAAGATTAGCATCTAAAGTTTGCATTATTGGCTTGTTTTGAACAAAATTCCGCAAATCATGAACGCACCGTCCAATTGCGCTCAAACTTTGCACGCACATTCACACTATGTTGAGGAACAAATGCCACCCTTTTAACATTGGCCTGTTATAGCGCCACCAACAGGTCTAATTTAGCGAAACATGTTTTTAACAAAATGCCTCAAATCATGAATGCAGTCAGTGTCCGATCGTCGTGCAAGGCCTAAGAAGAAATGGCAACCTTTTCACGTTGGCCTATTATAGCGCCACCAGGAGGCCACAATAGTCTACCTGACCTGGCGGAGACCTGTGCTCCGAGGAGCACTTTTTCTAGTTTGGTATTTTTTTATTAGAATCCTGAAAAGTTAAATTTGTATTTAATTTCAAATGCATTTAGTTATACTTACGTTAACTTTATGAACTTAAAAACATATGCATTGGACATAAAAAAGTAATTAAACTAATAATATAGACTGAAGTAATTAAAGCGGGTCATGAGCGCATGTTTGGAATTGGAACAGCTGAAATCAATATATCAGTATTAACCTGCGGGCCGCTTTAAGTGAAGGTGAGGGCCACATGTGGCCCGGCCTGGACCGCCAGTTGCCCATGTATGTTTTATATAAAAGTTATATGCCTTTAATTGCATTACATGACCTAGATACAGCACACTAAACTTATCACACAACATGCCTTGTTGTAGTGCAGTGGCAATACGCAGGACAATTAAATGGTTAAAAGCAACAATCATATGTTTGGCTTGAAGTAATAATACGGGATAACAGTCTTTATACTGTACCGTGTTTTTTATTACATAATATGTGGTCTATTGCTGCAGGTATTTATGTCCACTGATCCATTGATTTGACTGTCAATCTAGTGTTAGATTACCATCAGGTCTCGTCTTTCCCTTTCAAACCACAATGAATGGAGTCCTCTCCTATTGTATACATGAGTGTTTACAGTTGTTCTCCCTCTGAAGATGAATTACATTCAAGTCAAGTCAAGTGAGAAGTTTGTTTTGTTCAAATGGTCTTTCATCCCTGTGGGCACAGACTGTTTTCCTTCCTGTAGGCTGACATGGTTCATGTTCAACACGCATAAAAGCCAATGACAGGATAAATACCTTTTGTTTGCACTGTAGTCCAGTGCTTCCCAATGCTTTCTGGATCCAGGCCCACTTAAGCACTGACTACTGTGTTATGTGGACAGATGGGTGGACATTTTCAGAGCATGTTTATTTTAATGACCAATCAATTGATCGTGTTCTAGCTTGGATCAATGGATTATTATAGGGTACTTTAAGTTCCTGTTTATCGGTATCACAATGAAAACACATTTTTCAGGGTTAAAGACAAATTACCATGACATTATTTTTACATTATATATATAGATATTTTTTAAATTGAGGCTGATTTTACAAATGTGTTCTGAATCAGATTTCACGATTTTTAAAAAAAATGTAAAAAAAAAATAGCAGATATACAAACTCGTAGCGCGGCACAAAGTGCATGCTGTGAACTTGTAGCCTTTATCTAGGGGAGGCAGTGGCTCAGGGGTAGAGTGGCCGGTCGAGCGGCCGGATGGCAACCGCAAGGTTCCCAGTTTGATTGCGGGCTCCCGCAGAGTTAGTGTCGAAGTGTCCTTGAGCAAGACGCTGAACCCCTAATTGCTCTTGATGAGCAGGTGGGTGCCCTGCATTGTTTCCTCCGCCATCGGCGTGGGTGAATGTAATGCACAATCTATGTGAAGGTGCTTTGGATAAAAGCGCTATATAAATGCACCATTTACCATATCTGACAGTTTTTTTTTTTTAAATGTATGTTGCTATAATCAGTGGGCCTACAAACTTTTCCATGTCAAGGACCACCCAAAATGATATGTATTTGTAATTTTTTGATTGTCATTTTTTTTTCCAGGGACCCCCAGAAGCAAAGATTTGAGTTAAAAATGTATATTCAAAGATTTGCACACATTTTCATCTGCTATTTTTTATTTTTATTGCCAAAGAAATCTTAAAATTACACAGATGCGTTCCCGGTCTTAATGGGTTAATGTTATATTATCATTCAAATCTTAGTGTTTCTGAAAATTATTCTGGGGCTCACTTGCTATCGTGGACCACCAGTTGTCATTTTCTCGTGGCTGTGTCCTCCTCCCTCCCTCTAGCATTGCTGACATCCACGGCTCCAGATACAACCAGTACGCCCTTCTGGTCCGGACCGGCCTGACTCAAGTGGTGGATCGATTCCCACTGACCGCCAGGTGCAAGATGGAGCTCTACAGGTTCCCGTTTGACAGCCAGACGTGCGATATCACCTTTCAGTCCATCTTAAACAGAGGTAGCGTTGTGTCCTCTCTCCTCAGAATGGCATTTTCGTAACCCATTTCAGCACGATAATACTTTGTTGTGCAACTAATAGTGAAAATAGCGGAGCTACAAGCTCACAACGTGTCGTGCAGATCGGCCCTAGTATAGAGCTCTTGTGAATCTGGTCAATAAGCTCTATTCACAACAGCCATAGTGTTAAGAAATTCACAGGTGTTACCAATGATACTAATGAAGGCTGTGTTCCATTCTGGTCAAACAGAGTCAGGGTGTTGATATTGTGCATGTTGGCCCACTGGAAACACTCTGCTACACCAGTGGGTCTAAAATGTGGGTCCAGGGACCGTCATGGTTCCTTAACCCATTAAGACCGGGAACGCATCTGAGTCACTTTAGATCTCTTTGGCTATTAAAAAATAGAAGATATACAAGCTCATAGCGCGGCACCGAGTGCCGCGCTACGAGCTTGTAGATCTGCTATTTTTTTTAAATCGTGAAATTTTTTTATATTTTTTTCCGAAAAACTATTAGGATTTAGATTTTTTTTAGAAGCGGCCTCAGGTCTTAATGGGTTAAGGGGTTCCCAAATGGCCCCTTACGGGTGTGTAACTCTGAGATTGTACAAATGGAACCAAATGGACCCTTACGGGTCCATTTGGTTCCATTTGTACACTCTCAGAGTTATGGGGGTTCTGGAAATTGAAAAATCTGAGAACCACTGTGCTACACTAAATGGAACAGAGCATTCATTAGTATCATTGGTAACACATGTGAAGGAAGTGATAATATGGCTGCTGTGCATAGAGCCTATTGTAAATTTAGGGTTTAAGTGGTTAATTACATTGATACATTGTGATATGATCAAACATAAATAATCAAACATAATCAGAGAAGTCTGAATATCCTCACAGGAAGTGTATTATTTACTTCAGTCTGACCAGAAGCTCAAAAGCAGAGGCATGACCCCCCCCTCCCAGCAAATCCAACTCTGCTCTTTTTCATGTCAGATCTAGAAATAACGCTGGGGACCTACTTTGACCAGGACACAATGAAGAAGCACACTGAAGACATCTTGACGTCGCTAGAGGAATGGGACATGGTGGACATTGACATGACTGTGGGGAAGTACAACATAGGTTCATTAGCCTGGGACCAGCTGAAGTATACCGTAAGCCAGTGTTTGCATAACCGAGGGTCGTTGTTCATTTTTTTTTTTGGGGGGGGGGGGGGGGGGGGGGGGTTAGCTCACTGTGCAACATTGTTTTCTCACTCAACAGTAAAAAAAAAAAACAACAACAAACAGTATAAGTGTATACAGGGTATCTGCACCCTTTTAAAGTTACAATTTAATTACTTTTGAGACCTTTTTAATACCAAATTGGCCAAATTGTCAAATATCACATGAGAAAGAGGCAAACGTTGTGAAAATAGCCAAACTACATGCTCTTGCTCCTCCTGGACATTGGCCCATTTGAGATATTATTTACCTTAAAACATTTTTTTTATTAAATTGCACTGTTTGCAGGTCCAATTTATTTGTATTGTTCATCAAGTTAATATAAATATTACTCAATTGAGAGATGAGGTTTACAGTATACTACTGGTGAGAGTGCAGGTACACAATGTGCCCTCCTGGAGTGAATGTGGACATTTAGTGGCACTCTCCGTCATAAAAGTTGCCCACCCCTGCTATAGAGTGTTTGTTCAGTAATGGGTATGCCTGTCTCTCCAGCTCTTCAGTAAACATGAAATACATGTTTGGGTCAGGATACCAATGTTATCCAATCAGGAGACAGAATCATACAAGGATCATGTATCGGTAGTTCCAGTTACAATTTTGTCTGCTCATTTATTTGGTTCATCACTTCCAATATTAATCCTGTATCCTGCGTGAGTTCTCTCTCTTAATTGGACAATGCTATTCTGACCTGAAAACTACTGAACTAACACTCAACAATGATTGCTATCAGAATGAAGAACTATATTTAACACTTGTTAGAACACAATTCACAATATAACACATTTGACACTCTCCATGCAGTATGGAGTAAAGTCAAATTTCACCTGCTTTGCCTTTTTTTTCCTGTTGCATTCTCCTTTAGATCACACTTAAGCGCAGGCCATTGCTGTACATCATAAACCTAGTGATCCCCGTCACCTTTCTGCTGTTCCTGGATGTGGCTTCCTTCTTCATCGACGAGGCCAGAGGCGAGAAACTGGGCTTCAAAGTCACCATCCTGCTGTCCATCTCTGTCTTATTGCTGATACTGAAAGACCTCCTGCCCTCCACGGCCAACCGTCTGCCACTGATAGGTGAGGACACTGGAAACATTTAGTGTATACTGTAAAATACTCTACTCATACTGTGTATCATTCAGTTTAGTAGTCACACCAGACACCCAGGCCCACTGGAGCAACTTGTGGGTGTGTGTGTGTGTGTGTGTGTGTGTGTGTGTGTGTGTGTGTGTTTGTGTGTGTGTGTGTGTGTGTGTGTGTGTGTGTGTGTGTGTGTGTGTGTGTGTGTGTGCGTGCGTGCGTGCGTGCGTGCGTGCGTGCGTGCGTGCGTGCGTGCGTGCGTGCGCGCGCGCGTGTGTGTGTGTGGGGGGTAGACAATTTACATCACAAGTCATGACAAGGTACATATCAATGAACCAGTTGCACACAACGATAACCAAATGTTTAATCAATTCAATTGCAAATGAAAGTAAAACTAGAAAAAATGCGCCTGGGAGCAGAGGTCTCCGCCAGGTCAGGTAAGTTATTGTGGGCCAGCAATGTTCGTAAGTCACCAATCATGATGGACCAAATTTGTATAAGTTATAAGAAAAAAAGGTTTAGCAAAATTCGGCCTCCTGGTGGCGCTAAAATAGGGCAATGTTAAAAGGGTAGCATTTGTTCTTCAACGTACTGCGAATGTGTGTGCAAAGTTCCACCGCAATCGGACGCTGCATGATTCATGATTTGCGGCATTTTGTTCAAAACGGGCCACTCCTGCAAACTTTAGATGTCAATGTTAGCCAATAAGGATGGAATATGAAAAATCAAACAGATCCCTCTGGATCACATGACTATAGAGATACTGTGTACCAATTTTCATGAAGTTTGAATAAAATCTGTAGGAGTAATATAAAAAAAATGGGTTTTGCACAAATTGGCCTCCGGATGGCGCTATAATATGCCCATTTGAAAAATTTGAGACATGAGGTTCTGAATTGGTATCCAGGGAGTGTGTGTGCACAGTTTCGCAGCGACCGGGACAACGGTGCCGGAGATTAGCTGCTAACGGACGGACAGGACACACACACACACACACACACACACACACACACACACACACACACACACACACGCGGACGCGCGGACGGACGGTTGGACAGGGTGCAAAGCATACTCTCTTGCCATGCCTTTCGGCCTGGCGGAGACAAAAATATATCTGTGTTTCGTAATGAATAATGGCTGTTGTTTGTCTCTAGCTCTTCACTGCATCGCAGTCTTCACCCTGACGGGTGTGAGCCTGCTGGAGACCATACTGGTCAGCTTCTTGGTCCATATGGACTGCCAGGACGAAAAGGATGTTCGCCTGTGTACCAAAACCACCTGCCAGGAGGGTCAAGATGATGCCAAGATGAAAGGTGAAATGATACAATGTTGTTATACATCACACGTATCAAAAATAAACATCTTTATTAAGAGAGAAGTATTTAAATGGCAAAAAAAGGAGAAAGGGAGATTTGATTTAAGGTGGGCGGGGAAAGCGAGTTTGAAAAGGTGGGTTTTGAGGGAGGCTTTGAACAGGGCAGGTTTGCCATTTTGCAAGGTCACAGTACGTCACAATACATTGCATTGTGAGCATTTTTATTTACATCTTTGAAAACAATCTATTAAACATTTCAAAATGTTTGAATCATTTTGAAAATTCTCAACACAAATCCTCTATTCTGGGGGTCCCTGGCACAATTTATTTTCAGACGGGGGTCTGCGGCCAGATACATAATCTATTTGCGGGTCCTTGACATGGAAATGTTTGAAAACTACCAATCTAAAGCTTAGCTCATTGAGCGAGCAGTGAGTCAAGCTCCTGTCCTGTCAATGCACTGTCTCTGTACATGGTCTTGGTTAAAGGAGGAGTTCACCCAAAAACTGACTTATTTTCTATCAATTGCACACCCCATGAAGCCTTGAATTCATGGATTTATTTTTGTTTTTGTGGCATTCCTAAGTCAATACTTTGATGACCGGGTGTGTATCCGGTAGGAGACATAAATAATCTGCTTTGTGTCTCCTACCGGATACATTAGCCGGTAGGAGACGGGAATCAAATTATTGGCTCAAGAATGCCACAAAAACAAAAATAAATCCATGGATTCAAGGCTTCATGGGGTGTGCAATTGATAGAAAATAAGTAATTTTTTTGGGTGAACTACTCCTTTAAAGCACTGTCTCTGTCCATGGTCCTACATGTGAGTGTTAATGCACTGTCTCTGTCCATGGTCCTGAATGTGAGGGTCGATGCACTCTGAATGTGAGGCTTAAGGCACTGTCTCTGTCCATGGTTCTGAATGTGAGGTCTAAAGGGAGATAAGGGTCATTTTGATCAGGTTAAAAACTACCGAAGGGCAAAATCATGGCAGGCTTAATAGTACACCGTGATGTAAGCAACACAGCTGCGGCTAATAGAATTAGCAAGCAGCTAATACTGCAAGAATACTGTCACTCTGCCAGCATTGACAATATGCAACGCAACTGAAAAGTGGCCAGTAGCTCACATAGTTCAACACCAATTGTATCACCATTCATATCACAGATGTGAATTTCAGTATCCTTACGGTTACTCCAGAAATGTGTCATTAATCAAGTGTCTTGTGTAAACAAGACCTAGTGTGTCAGTAGAGATAGGAATCTACATATTGTATGAACCTACACAGGGGACTTAATTGGTTTAGTTAAGAGACAGTAGAGTATAACAGTAGAGTAGGCTACACCTCCATACTCCCTGTAGAGCAGCTCACTAGCTCCACTATACCGATGTGTTCCAACCTGGGGTCTGGACACTAAAGGTGTGCCAAATATCACAGAGAGGCCATGAGAGTCCAAGAGTCCCTGCAAGGGGGTAAAAGTACCTTACTCAAAACATAGTTATTATTAAATATTATACATTTAATAGAAAAAAATATTATTATTATGGATATTAATAAGTAAACACAGTGATTATCTAGCAAATACATGGACATTGTATTTTAACACATAATGGAAAAACGCACACCTTGACATGAACAAAGTCATTTAAAAGACAGCTACAGTATCATTACACCCGTACAATATTACCTTATCATGTCCTTCTCAGAGCCTGGGAGAGATGCTGAGTGTACCTTGGAGGAGCTGGAGTGCCAGCCAAAGGAAAGGGAGCAGCACTGTGTTCTTTGGTTGATGGTGTTG